>NC_090930.1:1280914069-1281218592 GCF_040938575.1 Ambystoma mexicanum | reverse complement strand
AACAATGGCAGGGTTATATTATGACCCTTTTCAGGTACCATCCACAACTCAGAAGAAAGGAAGGATCAAAGACTAAGCCCCTGGTTGCGTGGAAGATAAAGATTGAATCAGCTTTGCTACGTGGGAGAATAAGTACCTGCACAGCTGCAGAGGGGGAGAGACCGCCACCTTGGAGGCGTGGGAAGGATAGGCCAGGACTCCTCCAGCGTGGCAAATCCTATCAAGACACCAACCTGAGAAGTCTGGCTCAAGAGAACCCCAAGTAGTGGAGAACCACTAATCGGCAAGCAAGTGCCGTAGTGAGGTACCAACCCCAAATCAACAACTGAAGAGAGCAGGAAGGGAGCAGCAGCACAGTAATATATGGAACACAGTGAAACAGCCCAAGGAAAAAGGAGTGTCACCGTTCTGGAAGCCCAGCCCAGAGGAGTAACGCATGAAGACAGAAGTCATGCCGTCACTCCAGGGAACTTGGGGAGGGTGGAAAGGGACAGCCCCACACCAGGTCAGTGTGAGAGACTGGTAAATCCCAGGTGGGGAGAGGGCAACCAAACCACAAGGTGGGTGGAGAAGAATGAGACCCCAATACAGGGTACGGGTAATGAAATCCTGAAGCGGGTCGCGAGAGAGAGAGAGGTCTGAAACCCTGAGCACGGGTAAAAGAAGCAAAACCCAAGGTGGGGTGAGAGAAAGCAGACCCCAAGATGGGGTGAAATAAACAAGGCCCTGAGTGTGGCTGAGAGACAGCAACTCCCCACAAGGCGGGGTGTGAGACCCAAGGCCCAAGCTGGTAGTAAAATGCATGACATAAATCACTATAGAAATGACTACAACATTCCTTGTTGGGGAAAACAAGAATAATACCTGGTGTAGACTAAGAAACCAGGAAGTTCCCAATGATGGAAGAAAACCACAGACTCTGACAAAGTGCTTCAGCAAATCAAGTAGAAAGATACATTTGTTGTTTTGATTTGAACTATGCCATGGGGCAAGGAGCCCCTTTGTTTTGATCTAAGACACACACGGTACCCCAAGGTGGGAAAGTTGGAAGAGAGATTTGGTCTTCTATTTAGAACTGTGCCACGTGAAATGTAGACACTTTGTTTTGGTAAAGAAACATCTGGCTGGGGTCAGAAACCAGCCAGCATTCTTTCTGTTTGGGCAGATGTCCTTATTCTACTTTTTTAAAGGCTTTTTGTTTTTACCATGGCAGGGGCAGTAATCAGGTTAAAATAGGATTTCTGCATGGTAGACTTTATATTCTTCTTAGACCATCCTGACAAGCAATTCTTTAGAATCCTTACTTTTCTTTAGAAATATGGCCAAGAACTTTATAGACAGCATTGGTTGTGGGTATTATAATAAACCTTTTGATTCAAAATGCCACCTTGTCTGACTCATTATTCTGACTTATAATTCACAGTGTTAGAGTGTGTTGCGCATTCCATTGGTATAATGTCTGACACACAATCAACCTCTACATGTCAAAGCCCATTGGAAAATGACCCCTTATTGGTCAGTGGGATATTAAACCTTCCCTAGTAGCTGCCAAAATGCAGAAACACTGATTGGGCAAAGAGCAATAACCATTTCCAATGGCCACCCCCTTGACGAGTGAGTTAACCAAGGGTTCAGAAGACAGTGAATTTAGATTTTTCTGATGCAAAAATGTGTTCTAATACCAAAAGCTTTGTTAGAATCCTGGAACAAGATATCTCAAGGTTTGAAATGGCCAGTCCCCCATCCCTGAAGTCTGTTCTTGCGAGAATTATTGATAGCCAAGAGAAAGCCGACAGACAACACCAAGAAACTCTTTATAGAATATGGAGGTTCCGGGGTAGCTGCCCACTCCCTCGTGGTGTGTTAAAGCCTGGCTGTGACAGTGTGGATTTGGGTGCATTCTTAATTAATTTTGAACGATTAACTACCCAATTCCAATGGCATGACATTCTTAACACCTGCATTAGGAACTCCAGTTGTTATTTCAAAACATCAATGTTACAGGAAAAAAAAAAAAAAAACCTTAATGAGATGAAGAGTGCTCTCTTGTAAAAAGTAGGGTAACCAGACTCCTCTCACCAATGGAAATTGAGATTCATACAATTGCTCCCCAACGAGACCCCTTTGAAACTGGTACGAAGGATACAAAACCTAATGTGACAGTGTTTGGGGAAGAAGAGCTTAACCAAGGCATTAGAAAAATAATCTTGGACCAATTCTTGAGTTAATTGCCAACCCCACTACCATGAGCTGTCCTGCAAAATGACCAACAGTCTTTAGAGACAGTTAAGACATGAAGGTCCCAGTAGCACTGCGCCAAAAAAGGTGCCAAAGTTGAATGCCAAATGGTATTTATTTTGAAGGTAAAAACAGCCTGACATGTGTTTCGAGCTTTCCTAGCTCTTCCTCTGAGGCTTATGTCCAATAGAAATAGAGCCAATTAATTCTGGTATGGAAAGTAGTTACTTCAATGGGTATCGGCACCGATACCCATTGAAGTAACTACTTTCCATACCAGAATTCGCCGCAACTGCGAATCATCAGAATTTCTTGCAGAACAGGCAATCTCCTGCTAAAATGAATTGGCTCTATTTCTATTGCACATAAGCCTCAGAAGAAGAGCTAAGAAAGCTTGAAACATGGGTGAGGCTGTTGTTACCTTCAAAATAAATACCATTTGGAATTCAACTTTGGCACCTTTTTGGCGCTGTCCTACTGGGACCCTCATGTCTTCATTGTTAATTGTTTGTGGCAGCATATGGCAGTATACTCACACCTCCCAGGAACCTGATGCCTCTAGGCACAGTATAACTCTCAGTACAAGCGCTTCGGATAACTTTGAATTATCCTGACACCCGCCTTTTTCTGTCTTTAGAGACAGTCCTCCAGACTGCCCATGCTCACTCTGAGCCTTTTCAATTTCTCACATTCATTTTTCCAAAGCCCCCTAAACCTAGGAAGGAAAGTAAATCTCCTTTAAGTAATATCAGCCCCTTAAAGGCAGATGAACTACCCTCCCATTCCCCTGAGAATGAGGCATGAGGGAATAAGAAAACCTGTTACCCTACCTTTTGTAAACCCGCCAGGAATAACAGAAATACCTAGTAGTAGGGCAAAACCCATTCCTCACGTCCAGCCCACATGTTTCTCCTCTGGGGAAAAGGGGCACTTTGCAAGGGTCTGTCCAAAAGACCTGCCTGAACAGACCATGGAAATTGGGTAGTTGTACGTGTAGGAATATAGGGAATGGGACGAGAGTCAGGACAAACTCAAAGAGGGAGTTAACATTCTCATCTGTACTGCCAGTCCCTTTTTAGGCCCCAAATCAAATTTGGGTGAATCAAGCCTAGAACACCGCCATAACTGATTAAGGTAGCAGAGAAGCTGCCATTCATTTGGACCTTGTCTACCTGAATACTGCAGAGTTTGAGGAGGCCTTAAAAATCACAAATGTGTCCCTGGGGATGCTGAAGTATATCACAAAATAATGATCACTTTAGAGGAGATACCACGCCCCTAAAACTAGCGGTCAGCCTGAGACTCCCAGAGGAAGTGGTACTGATTTTCTGAACCTTCCAGTGCTACTTCAACCCCCTTCAGTGGAAGAAACCAAGGAAATATACTCCCCTTTGTTAACCTGGTGGGAATTTGCAGAAGTGAATGCAGAGTTCTCATTGGTTTGGCAAAAAGGTCTCATAACTAGGTAAGCCACTCCATTAGATGGGGAGGGGTGTGAAGCCAACGGTGGGGTATGTGACAAACTAGGCAATCCAGCCCCTCTCCCCAAAGGGGAGCCACCCATCTGGGACTAGAGAGGTAAGCTTGATAGGCTTAATATCCCCTAGGGGACAGGGCAAGGAGGATCCCACTGGGGTGACCCCCTCCCCTTTAGAGGACAAGCCATCACTAAACAGGGAAGTGTGCTATCCTCCTTTGTCTCAAGAAACCAGTAGATTTGATGGTTTTATGGGTGTTAAAATTTGTAATGATTTATAATTTCCTACACCCATTACTGGTATTGTTTCTGACCCTTTTCAGGCATCCTCCACACCTTAGAATAGAGAATGGTGCATAGACCAACCCCCTGGTTTTGTGGAAGAAAAATACTAAATCGGCATTGCTAACAAGAGGAGAGGACCCCACATAGCTGCAGAGGCAGAGCGACCTCTTCCTGAGAGATGTGGCAAGTAGAAGCTAGTGCACAGTCAGCATGGCAGATTGAATCAAGGTCAAGCCCATGGAAACCTTGGCAACCCAGCAAAAACACTGACCGGAGAAATCCAGCTCACAAGAACCACAAGCAGTGGAGAATGCCTGAGTGGTGAGCAAAGCCAGCTTATGATTTAATGACACTGAATCCACACCAGAACAGAACAGGAAGAGAGCACCAGCTCTGTACAATGTGAAACGTTGGGAAACAGCCTAAGGATAACATCTACAATGTCCATCTGGAAGTCCAGCCCAGAGGAGCACCACATTTAGACAGAAGACACACAGCCACCCCAGGGAACTGGAAGGATATCGGAAAGGCCCAGCCAGACCCCAGGATGGGGTGAGAGAGTGGAAAACTCCAGGTGGGTGGGAGCAACAGAACTACAAGGTGAGTGGATAGGTCCAAGTCACAGAGATGGGGTAAGAGACACAAAACCCAAACGCAGGATAAGAGGGAGAGACCTGAAACCCCATGCAGGGGTAAGAAAAGTGATACCCCATGCCGGGGTGAGAGAAAGCACCTCAAGATGGGGTGAAAGAAACCAGGCCTCAATGTGGGCTGAGAGATACCAAACCCAAATGTGGGGTGTGATACACGAGGCCCCAGGGAGGAGTAAAACCCAAGAGACAATTCACTGGAGAAAGTACCACAAAGTTCCTTGGTGGGTAAATCAAGAGGTATACCTGGTGTGGAAAACCAGAGACTTCTACAAAGTGATTGACCAAACAAAGGAAAACCAGATATTTGTTCTTGTAACGTGAACTACCCATGGGGCAAGGACCCATTTTGTTTTGATCTAAGATTGACACTCAACCCAAAAGATGGGAAGTTTGAAGAGGCATTTGGTATTATATGTTTGACTTTGGCATGGGGCAAATAGCCCCTTCTTTTTCATAAAGAAACAGCAAGCTTGGATCAGAAATCAGCCAGCATCCATTCCTTTTGGGCAGAAGCCCTTATTCCCCTTATTTTAAAGTTAGGATTGTGTGTTCATAGTGGTAGGGACAGTAATCAAGTTAGAATAGATTTTCTGTACGGTGGACTTCTTTTACTTTGTAGAACATCCTGACAAGCCCTCCTTTACACTCCTTTCTTTTCTTGGAAATAGGGCCAAGACATTTATGAACAGCATAGGTTTTGGGTACACTACTAAAGAAACGTTTGACTCTTAATGCCACCTCGTCTGTCTGCTGATTCTGATTTACCGCAGGTGGAATATAGAGTTTAAGTAATGTGCACAGCATTACTAAAATAGAGAACACATTTTTAAGTCGTTTGCTAATGGCTTCACACTACTTAGCCTTTAAGATGTATCATATGCCATTAGGTTTACATTGCATTGAGGACAACATTAAGTTGTCCTGACTGCTCTTGTGGTTCTCAGTGTTGGTAAATAAAGAGTTAAAGTTAACTCAAGATTGAAAAATAACGAAAGATCAACTAGCATTTGTTCAAAAACACTTTTTATTTATATTTTAGATTGTTTTAAAATAAGTGCCTATTATTTATTTATTTATTTATTTATTTATTTAAATGTATATAGTGCGCAAGTAACCCATGGGCATTGAGGCGCTGTTACTTGCAAGAGCTTAGTTACAGGCAAAGAGGCATTCATCAGTACATTATGTATTCAACAGGCATAGAGCTGCTGTTTTGGTTGGTACAGTTGGTCATTAAAAACAGTTTATGCACTGGAACATAGGAGATGTATTCAACTGGTGCGAGGAATCTTATGTGAATAAGATGGTTTTTATGGATTTGCGGAAGGTGCAAAGGGAAGCCTCACCTCGGATTATAGGAGGTAGGGCGTTCCAGTGAGTGGGTGCGAGATATGGGAAGCTGTAACCGCCAGCTGTGGCTTTTTTTACTAATGGCACAGAAAGCATGTTAGTATATGGTGAACTGGTTGGCCTCGTAGAAGAGACGGGGTGGATCCTTTGGGAGAGGTAGTCGGGGGCAGTAAGGTGAAAGCACTTGTGAGTCAGTGTCAGCGTTTTGAAGATGATCCTTTCTTTTATTGGGAGCCAGTGTCGTTTCTGGCTTCAGAGATGTGTTCTCTTTTGGCAATGCCTTGGGCTGCCCTGAGAGCGCTATTCTGCACGATTTGTAAACTCTCTAGGTTTTTGTTGGATGTACCTAGGAAGAGTACATTACAATAGTCAAGCCTAGATCCATTGATGGCTCTGGCTATGTTAGTGCAGTTCTCTTTGGAGAGAAAGGGCCTGACTGCGTTGATTAGTTTGGCATGATATGCAGCTGCAGAGGCTATGGCGTTGACTTGTTTATCCATGGATAGGTTGGAATCGAAGTAGACGCCAAGTGTTTTGACTGATTCTGAGACAGGTATTTTGATGGAGTCTATGGTGAAATGACTGAACTGGAAGTCTAGATTTTTCAGCGTGTCGGGTGAGCCTACCAGGAGGAGTTCAGTCTTGTCTGAGTTGAGGCATAGTCCATTGTCTGCCATCCAGGCTTGGATGGTGTTGTAGAGGTTGTTGAGGGTCATGGAGTCAGTGTCGTAGTTGCCAGTGAGGGTGAGGAGGATCTGTGTGTCATCAGCGTAGTTGGTGTATGAAATGCCCATGGCGTCAAGGATGAGAAAAAGGGGTCGTGTGAAGATGTTGTAGAGGGTGGGTGAGAGGCAGGAGCCTTGGGGCACACCACAGGGTATGATAGTAGGTGAGGCGGATGCTAGGTCCGAGAATACTTGCATGGTTCTGTCTTGTAAGAAGGAAGTGATCCATGCTGTGGCTTCAGGGGAAAATTTGGCCGTAGAGGAGAGGTGGTGGCATAGGACGTCATGATCCACGAGGTCGAAAGCCGCGGATAGGTCAAGAAGTAGGAGAAGTGCTGGTTTGCCCATGTCTCTGGCATCGTCCATTTGGTTTTTCAGGTCAAGTAGGGCGGTTTCGGTCCCGTGTCTGGGGCGGAAGCCTGATTGTCGGAGTCCTAGGAGTTTGTTCTCTTCAATGAAATGTTGAACCTGCAGGTATGCTGCTTTGTCCAGTATTTTGAGGAGGAAGGGGACAGTGGTGATGGGTCTATAGTTGTTGGGGGAGGTGGGGTCAAGGGTAGGTTTTTTTAGGAGAGGGCGGACCCAGGCTTCCTTGAGGGAGGCAGGGACTTTCCCTGTAGCAAAGGAGGCGTTTACAAAGGCTGTAAGGAAGGGAGCTAGTGTTTCGGCGCAGTCTTTGATAATGGTGGCTGGGCCTACATCACCTTTGCAATTGGTTGGTTTGATGTTCCTCATTATGTTGGTGATGTCTTTTTCTAGAATGGGTTTGAATGTAAAGGGTTGGGGGGGGTCCGGGGCTGGTGGTGGGACAGGGGTGTGTGTGTTGGGTAGGGCTTGCTTGGTGGCTAGTATTTTGTTTTGGAGCAGACTCAGTTTATTTTTCATGGCTGCTTGTATATCATCACACCAGGCCTTGTCTTTGGTGAAGTTCTGGGGGGCAGGCGCGGGTGTCTCTAGCTCCCTGAAAATGGCAAATATTTCTTTAGTGCTGGATTGGGCTTCAGAGATTCTGGATTCAAAGGATTTGGCCTTAGCTAGGGTGATTGCTTTTTTATATCTAGTGGAGCATGATTTAAAAGTCATCTTGTCTTTGTCAGAATGAGATATTTGCCACTGAGTGAGGGCATCCTTTTTTTCAGTGCGGAGTGCGAGGAGGTCTGGGGTGAACCAGGAGTTGGAATGGGTGGTGGGTTTGGCTTTACGGGGTTTAAGGGGGGCAATGGAGTTAATGGCTGCTTTGATGGCAGCTTCGTAGGCTGTTGCGAGTGTTTCTGGGTCTGTGGAGAAAGGGGGTCTGAAGGCTGGGCCTTGGAGGAAAGGCAATAGCCTTTCCTTAGTGAGTTGGCGGGAGCTTCTGGCGAGGCAGGGTGGCAGTGGTTGGGGTGGGGGGGTGGTGGAGCAGGTGGTGAGGATGCTGAAAGTGATGATGTGGTGGTCTGACCATGGGGTGGGAAGGTTTCCAGTGATGATGAGTGGGCAGTTATGTTGCGCAATGTGGGATGTATTTACCCATGCATCCGAGCCCTACCTCAAAACTGTGCAGTACTGACATGGAAAACATCATGATGGCCAGAGTTTCCCAGAAAATGCACAGGGAAATGCATGAAGAATAGGCTGCCGCTCATTTTTGCCGATGTTATGGGCACAGAAGGACACTGCCTAAAACCACCATTGGACTACCCACACAGTAGTCTGAAACCATTGGGAGTGGCAATGCTGATTGCCAAAAGCAAACCCCTAACTGTTGGGAATTCATTTTCTTAAATCCCAAAAAGGGGTGCAGTACCAGTACTCACCACTATCCAAAAGCCGGCGTTTTAAAACAACACCAGATTTTACTTTTTGTAAAACTGAATAAATGAACCCAAAGCAGGCCAAAGAAAGACTTACTGAGAGGTGGATCCAATGTAAAGTTATATTCTGAAGTGACTTGAAGGTTTATAACAAGACTGGCTGAGCTGTGGATTTCAGCAGTTTAAGTAAATTTGGACTGAAAGACACTAAAAATCTAAATGTTTAAAAGAAATGAGTGACCTATTTCTGAGTGTCACATAGGTTGCAATTGTTTAAATGTCATAGTTTTGAACTTAGAATCAGCATTCTAGCTGCATATGTAAAAAATTGTATTGACTTAAACTGGGGAACAAAAAGTGACATTTTATCTGAAACCTGGCTTAAGGAACTGAATTCTGCCCACCAGCTACCCCCCGACAGGAGATGAAACTTGAGTCACAGCTGTGTTCCCAGGCCTATCTGCCTTTTGCTGGCCACACTAAGGATATGCCATCTCTCTGATAATTGAATTAAGGGGAGCCCCCACAGAATACAGGAGCTCTGAACAAAGCCCTGTCCTGACTCAGGCAAAGGTTTTATTACAGGGGCTGTAAAAGTAGCTTCCTCCTGAAGCAAAGGGGAGGAGCACTGCCTGTGAGAGCAAGCTGGCTTGGCAGAACTGGAAAAACCAGAAATTCAACCTTGTGCTGGGGGAAAACCACACCCCTTTGGGGCCAGAACATAACTCTAAAAAGATGAATAACTCATAGAGCGGACATGTGAAAATTTTATAAATGATACCATAATTCTTGTGATTTTTCTGCCCACATTTTAAGAGGTTTTTAGAACCGGTGGTATGTTCAGGGGAGTTTTAGCGGAAAAGAGGATATTACTCAAAATGTGTGCATGTGAAAAATCTGACACTTCATCAACTAATGTCCATACTCCTTGCGCACATGTGTGTAAATTTGGGGTAATGTCCGGTATTGCAAACCAGTTAAAAAGTGCAAAATATTGCCATTTCTGAATGCAAGCTCCCAGGAAGAGCAGAGTTTGAACAGGGGATACCTCCTGTGATATGTGAGGGGTGCATATGATTTTAAAACAATATGTACCTCTGCAAATATGTATTTGGTTCAAATCTAGATTTGTGTGCAAGTTGACAGGGGGAGTGTCCTCTCTGCAAGCCATAAAATGACATCGCTCTGACTCACAGTTCCTTCCCCAATCAAGTGAGAAATGGAAGCTTGGCCAATGATAAGTGGAGAGGGGTAGGGTCTAGTGATGCTGCACACACACCCATTTTAAAAAAACACATAAAAGCAGACAGACAGGACAGATAGGGACCTTCAAATCCATTTGCAGCTGGAAGCTCTGCCGGAAAATCCATACTTTACCTCCCTCAACCTTCAGAGAGCAGACATAGAGACTTCAAATCTATCAAATATCCAGAACCAGAAACCTAGACCAGACCAGCAGAGCAGAGCTGATCCAGACCACTGTTAGCAGAACCAGAGAGAGCTGACCCAGATCACTGTGAAGTGCAGAGACCAGAGTCCAGTCTAAAACCTGACCAGATCCGTGGCGAGGCCCATTTCACTCAAGAATATAGTGCGAGTACCTAGAAAACTGTGCAGAACCAATCTCTTAGTTAAAATAATAGAATTCAATCCTATTTTAATCTAAGTAGAACTGTCTCCTAACTGTCACCTGTCATTTGTAAAGCTGTCACTTGTCATTTTCTAGTTGCAAGCTGCACTTGTCTTTTTGAACTTTAAAATTTCAAATCTGAAAAACGACCTTTATTTAATCGCTCATATCTCCGTGACCGTTTTGCCGTAATCGTGAAAAACGCACTCGCGAATTTACCGCGATTTGCCAATTTCTCCACGTGTAAAAATCTGCTGCTGCTTGCCTTCCGTTGCAAAAATTCGTTTGCAACCTGACAACCATTATAGAGCATTGCTAAAGTGATCCTGAACTTATTCAAAGCATATACCACTCACCCTAAACCTCTAGAGGGAATTAAAAGCATTTTAGCATATTTTTTTCTTCATTGCCAGCACATTTAAAAGCATTTGGGCCTGTGTTTTCAACTTCTGTAGTCTAAGTTGCTGGGTGAACGGAATTACGTTTGAATTGCATTTCTGAGAATTGTGTGCCTTCCTTCCCTTTCCTTGCATTGCATAAAAGGGGGGGGTGAATTGTCCAAGAAAGTGATTTCATTGTCTTTTGCTGAAATCCTATCAAGTTATTTTCTGTACTGCATTTCATTCCACATTGCATCCATTGGAAACCATAAAAGTATTGTTGCTATCTTATCCATCCTATAACCACTCATTAGTGATTATAAAGAAGTGTGCTAGTGCCAGATTCTCCGTTGTTAATCTTTATCATATCAGATTAAGTGTGATATTCAATTATTAATTTATTATAAAGTGTGATAGATATATATTGCTTTACTTCTCAAATAAACCTTTTAACTTGCAAAACAGAACTACTTCTTGGCTCAGTGGGGTCAGGGGGATTCTGAGAGAGGGGTGTTATATAGGGGTAGTCATCCAGAACGCATGAACTGGACATAAAGATATATCAATAAGGGTTTTCATTCAGTATTCTAGACTAGGCGTTGACTTGGCTGTAGTGCTGAATTGAATCCTCTTACAAATTGGGGGCTCGTGCCGGACGTTTGGGTTAGATCTACCATTTGTGCAGATTAATACAGCGTGCCAGCTGACCAGATACACATATCCGGTCGGATCACCACGCTGTGTTACGCTGTAAAGCACTCCTCATAGGAACGCTCTAAGAAAAAGGTCTGTTTTGCAAAAATAAAATACAAACTTCTGTAAGTCAGGACAGAGACCAATCTCTAGAATGACGACCTTAGTAGACATGAAAATAGCCAGAGAGCACCTCTTACATAAACTATTTGTGAGAGGGGAATGGACTGAACAGGGCCAGGATGCCTGGTTGCAGGCCATCACGCGACAGGTCACTGAAACAGGGTCAGACCTATGGAGAGATCAGGGTCCATTACATGTGGCCCTGAGTGAACTATGTATGGCTCCTAAAGCCAAAGATGAACACAATAAGATTGCCAGGATAGCAGCATACCTGTACCTATATATGGGAGACATGCAGGATAAATGCACTGAAAGCCAAGATCTGGCAAATAGGCAACAGATGGCTGTAGAGAAGGCCCGATCTGATGTGGCCTCTTCTGAGCAGAGGCTGCAGAGGAGCCAGGAGTCAGAAAATGATAGTAGGCAATATATCATTAAAATAAAAGAGGATATGGGCATCCTACAACAGGAAAAGACAGACCAGGATACCAGATTTCTCGCCCTGCAGAAGGAGCACCAAGACAGTTTGGACTCCTTACTGCAGAACCAGAAAAAGTTGGAGCAACAGATCAATTTCAACAGGGCATGCGCGGAGCAGGTAGTCACCCTGCAAAGCCAGCTAGATAGAGAGAAAGAGGAGAGCAATAAACTGATTCTGAAAGACCTGGATACCCAGGCAGAGTTTGATGAGGAGCGCCAAAAAGCTGGTGCCTTTCAATGACAGAGGGACGACCTGGCAGCACAGATGCAGGCTCTCAGTCAGGAAAGAGACACTTTAGGCCAGGAAGTCTGCCACTTAAAAAAGGAAATTGAAGAAAATCACCTGGCCCTCCAGGGGCTGGGTGACCTCCAAAAAGAAAACCAGAACTTGGTAGAGCACACCAGAAGGGTGGAAGATGCTCTGGCAAGAAAGGAGCAGGCCAGTAGGGATGGGACTCAGGAGGTAAACCTCCTGCAGCAAAGACTGGCCCAGTTCTCCAGGACCAACCAGGAAGCACAGAGGGAAAATGAGGCCCTCTGTCAACACAATGATAGGCTCCAACAACAGGTAGCGATGCAGGAGAGACTGATAGAGTGTAGTAAGGCCTTAACTGAGGAACTGAAGGCGCAGGCTCTTGCATTGCAACAGGGAGCAGGGGCGGATAGAGATGAGGTTCGCTGGGAAAGAGAAACTCCTGAGCATAACCCCAGGAGCCCTAGTACCAGAGGCCTTTATTTCTCTCAGTCCCTGGACTCTGCCACCCCCATGTCCCCTGGCGCACATGAGCGCAGGGCCACAGGGATGGCAGATTACTATCCAGCAAGAAGCATGGGGCTCATAGGCCAGTACCACCCAGGAATGGAGGGGCGGGCATCCGGGTATGGGCACCCAAGCACAGTGCAATTTGATGGGGAACCCCAGGAGAGTAGGCCCATTAAGGGCATCCTGAAAACCTCTGCCCAGTTAGGTCAGTGGGGGGGGTACCCATCAAATCCTGGCAGCAAGGAGGGATCTGAAGACTCCTCTGAGCGGTACAGGAAACAGGAGACCAGGTCCCCACATTCTGCCAGCTATTCCCAGGCTCGCAGAATCCGGGAAAACCTGGAAGATCTGACGGGAACCTCTGGGAGCAGTGCCTCTGAGTCAGAGGATGAATGGACAAGGGTTACCCGAACCAAAAAGGCCAATAAGGCAAAAAGGGCCTTGCTTAAGGACCCCTTAAAGCAGATTAAGGCGATCAGGAGCGTCATCACGCCTTACCATAAGAACGCTAAGTATTCTGTTTGGGAGCACTTAGAGTTGTTTGAGCAAATGATGGAGACTTTCCATTTGAAGGACAGCCAAAGCTGTATTCAATATGTAAAGTGGACCTTCTCCCCGGAATACTCCAGTTTCTTTGCGGGGCTGGAGGACCAAAATCATTTAAGATGGTCCACCTATAAGGCGGCCATCTTGAAACATTTTTCTGTTCACAGAAATCCTCAAGAGGCTCGCAAGGCAGCCTACAATTTGCAGTGTGGGGAGGATCAGGCCCCACAAGAGTTTGTGCAAGAACTGAAACGTGCTTTTGCGCAGACCACCAGAAGGGTGCGCACAGACAGTAGAGAATTCATCAATAAATTTTTTCATGCCTTGCCCAAATACATAATGACCCAGCTCGTGAGGGATTTTCACGAGAAAAGATCTTTAGACTGGGTCATTGAACAGGCTACCCGGATCTATGAGGTGCAGAAACCGGTAGATAGCAAAAGTAATGCCCAGAAAAACCCCAAAGCCAACAGCACCCCTGCTGCTGCCAAGGTGGCAGAGGTAAAGGTCACCCCCGTTTTGGATTTGGAGATGGGGGGCCTAAAAACCTACCTGCACCTAATAATGCTAGGCCCAGAAGGTCCTCGGGCCAGTCACAGACAGGGAGCCAGGGAGGCAGCCCCACAAATGGGGTCCCTCGCTCTCCTGATTATGTAAGCCCCCGTTACAAGGGAAACAGACCCATCCTGGGTTATGTGTGGACTCCTCCAGCCCAAGGGGGGAGATCCAGCCAAGAACCTAACCCAGGGAACTTTCCTCCTAACTTCCCACCGGAGGGCAGAAATTCTCCGAATCCTGGGCAGAACTTTTTCCCCAGGTATCCACCCAATTTCCAGCCCCAAAATCCTCCACCCTTCTTTCCCCAATTCCCTGAGCCCAGACAACCTAATCCGGGAGAGGGGAGGCCAAGGGTGGAGGGGTACCCAAATCTTCCCAACCCGGGGTATTACCAGAGGAGGGACAGCTACCCTTCCCGGGATCAGCCCAGGGGAGAAAACAGGGCCCCGTATCAGCCTGAGCGGGTTTCCCAGTTAGAGCGCCAGGTTCAAAACATGGCGCGGGATCTGGGTCACATACTGAGGGCTCAGCAGAACCCTCAGATCGGCAT
Source organism: Ambystoma mexicanum (assembly GCF_040938575.1). NCBI lineage: Eukaryota > Metazoa > Chordata > Amphibia > Caudata > Ambystomatidae > Ambystoma > Ambystoma mexicanum. The sequence goes on along the minus strand of NC_090930.1, from coordinate 1,281,204,348 downwards.
GCCGGCGCAGCACGCACCCAACTCTGGACCTGGTGCCCCAGAACAATGACGGGGGCAGCACCCCGATAACTCACCGGTTCCCAGGGAGGAGGCACAAGGGGAAGGGGGGTGTAAAGCCTTGGAGGAAGCTTCCTTCCTCACTTGTAAACAGCCCCTGGAAACCCAGGAACCGGAAACAAAATCTCTTGCCCCTGAAAGTCTGCCTCCTAAGGAGCAGAGGGGGGGTAGGAGAAACAAAAGACCCAAACAGACTCAGTTTGAGGAGGTTGTACAGATCTTCCAATTTGAGGGAGAGGGATCCTCAGAGGATCCTGGGAAAAGGATCTTCTCCTTCAGAGAGGGGGAACTCCTCCCAAAGAAAAATGGGTCCCTAGGGATGCAAATCCAGACTGGGGAGATGTGGAGACTGAGCTACCGCCGCCCACCATCTCATCCCAGAACCAACAGCAAGAAAATCCCCTGGTTCAAACCCATCCTGATGACTGCCTCCAAAAAGGGGAGGGCGGCCCAGAACCGGAGCCGGGGGAACCCACAATGGCTCTGATCTCCAGTTGCCAACTTTTTCTTTCAGATTCCCAAGGCTCTCCACAGAATTCTGCCCAAATCTCTTCTCTTGCAATGTCTAAAACCAGAAAATTAGCCCACCAGTTGTCCAAAAATGTACATTATCTGTGCCCCCTTGAGGAGAAGGAGGGAAGATATTATGCCCCGGTACAAGTACAGGGGCAGGGTACAATCTCAGCACTGGTGGACACTGGATCTCAAGCTACCCTTCTGTCCAGAAGGGCCTTTGACGAACTGAATGCAGGAAGGGGAGAGAATTACCAAATTCCTCTCACCTCACTTCCTGGACAACTCCAGAACTTTGACGGGAAGGAAATTCCCGTCGAGGGGACGGCAGACTTGGACATTAAAATTGGGCGACACAAGTTGAAACACCCGGTCATAGTAGTGACCCCAGAGGGCACCCCTTGTTTACTAGGGAATGACCTCCTGAGAAGGTTGTCACCCCTAATAGATTGCGTGAACAAGGTCCTCTGGACCCAGACTAGCCGACCAATAAAATTAAAACAGCGTGTCAACCATGTTAGTTTAAACGGCACCTGCCACATGGTTGAACAAAAATCTGACCAAGTAGAATTTCACTTCCAGAATAGCAAAATTCCAGACGTGACAGTAATAGCAGTAGGACAACAGACTGGTGATGGAGGGTCCTCTCTATTTCTGAAAATCAACCTTCCTTCCAGTCTAAAGTGGTACTCCACGCTGGAAGGAAACACTCTGAGATTCTATACTAATCCACAATCAGAAACTCCCACTCCTATAGTCCAGAAAGATGTGAAATCAGCTCAGAGCCTGGCTGATATTCAGCAAATTGGAGAGCAGTTGTTCATCCCTGTTCAGTTAAATGATGGGAAGGACTCTGTTCTCGCTCGAGTGTGTGTGAACAACGGTAAGAGCTTCATCAGCGAAGCCATGTTCCGCCAACTCCCAAAAGATCCAGCCATTCCCACCTTCAAATTGATAGACAAATGGGAAATGGACCTGGAAGCACCTAATTCCAAACATCTCCTGCCAAGCAGGTGTATGCTCAAAATCTCCATTGGCAACAAGAGCATAGTCCACAATTGTTGGGTCGTGCGAGACGTCCCTGCCGCCTTTTACTTAGGCAGTGACATTCTCAATCGCTTTGCCATTAGTTTGGACCTAATAAACTTCAAAGCTTGGTCCCGATTAGCGGATAATCCCATGGGCTTTGATGATCCAGAAAAAGCATTTAGGTCAGCTCAATTGCTACCTTATGCAGTTGAAATTCAGATTAAAGAGGAAGTCATCATCCCAGAAAGGACCCGACAATTCTCCCTGGAAGTGAAAGTTAAAAGAGGACAATATTTGCAAAACCCTGATGCTTACATACATCTAAATGCTTCTCTCCAACAGCAAGGGTTGGGGGTAAACCCAACTCCATTAGTCAACATAGAACATGACACCATTCCAATAGAGGTGGATAACAGCGACTTAAAGAGTCTTACTCTAGCCGCAGGCACCATTATTGGAATGGCGGTTGATGACCGACATTTCTCCATTGATCTTGGAAATGAACTGTTAGGACCAATCCCCAAGGACTGTTTTGACAGTGACAGTGAGGACAATACAACACCAGACAGGATTTTTACCCGGCATGGGGGGAACTTCCTGGTGTACACTTCTTGCCCTTATGGTAAGGAAGATGTGACTTGTGACTTCAGGAGGGATGAGGTGATTTTCCAGGTCCATGAGGGCTGCCTTTCCCACCTGAAGCCTCCAGTCCAAATCAGCACTCTGACCAGGGACTTCTCCACCCAGCTGGAGGAGGCCGCTGAGATAGCCAAACCAGAAGTCTTTCCAGGCTTCAGGCAGATGGTGGAAGAGAGAGTCAACCTAGCTGACGCCTGTGTGACTCTGGAACAAAAGCAAAAGTTGAAACAAGTTTTCTTGGATTTCCAAGATCTCTTTGCGGTAGACTCATATGACTGTGGCCGCACCGACATCCACACAACAACAATCCCCACGGACCCTGGCATGACTCCTGTGTTTGTGAAGCAATATCCCTTGCCTCTCGCATCAATGGAGTCCCTTACTGAAATAATTAAGAACCTTGAGTCCAGGGGAATAATCCGTCCCATCCACAGCACCTTCAATAATCCAGTGCTGGGAATATTAAAGCCAAACGGCCAGTGGAGACTCTGCGCTGACCTTAGGGAGCTCAACAAACGGGTCCATACTTCCCGATGGCCTCTGCCCTACATTGACCAAGGGCTGGCCCAGATCCAGGGGTCACAGGTATTCACTGCAATAGACCTGACCAATGGATACTGGACCGTGCCCGTCAGTAGGGAGGGCCAATACAAGCTGGCTTTTACCTTTGGGGGCCAGCAGTACACATGGACCCGGACTCCCTTCGGATACCTTAACTCCGGTAATGAGTTCAACATTTTCCTACATAAGGCCATGCCCGACCTGGGTGCGAGGGGTAACCTGGCTTATGTAGATGATGTCCTCATCAAATGTTCATCTGTGGAGGAACACATAGCGGAGATCCGTTATGTTCTGACCCAGTTGAGGGCCGCCGGAGCAAAACTTTCCTTTCAGAAAGCACAGTGGTGTAGAACCCGTGTTAATTTCTTGGGGCATGAGATTACTCCTCAGGGTCTCTGTCCCCAGGAAAAGAAAGTGGAAGCACTTCAGAAACTGAAAGACCCCACAACTCTGCGGGAACTAAGGAGCCTCCTTGGACTGACTAATTACAGCAGAAAGTTCATTGAGGGCTACGCAGAGATCACCAGACCCCTGATTCATCTCCTGAAGGGGGGGGTCAAGTGGGAATGGGGTCCAGAACAAGCCGAGGCAGTAAAACAACTCAAAAGAAGCCTCTCACAAGCGCCTTGCCTAGCTTACCCTGTCAGAAACAAGGAGTTCTTCCTGGAGACGGGGTTCTCTAATACGTGCTTGACGGCAGTATTATACCAAAAGCATGACAAGGTCAATAAAGTAATCTCCTATGCGAGCAAAACTTTATCCTCTGTGGAGGAAAAATTCAACGATTGTGAGAAGGCACTCCTGGCAACGGTGTGGGCATTGAAGAATTACCGCCCGTTTATCCAGGGGGAACACATCATAGTGGAGACTCCACACCAGCCTCTGCAATATCTCCAAAGTGATAGAATCCGGGCCGGAAATGTGAGTAATTCCCGAATTACTTCTTGGATTTTGTCAATGCAAGGCTTTCCTGTGGAGGTCAGATATGGCCAAAACAAGAAGAGTCCCCTCGCGCAAGGTCTGGCTGACTTGCATGATTGTGCCAGAGAAAACTGTCTCGAGGACGAAAGTCTAAAAATAAAGGACAACACGGAGGCATACCTTAATTCCCCACACAAAGTCTTTGAAGAGGACAAGTGTGAGGGAATGCCCACTGTCTATGTGGATGGATGCTCTTACCATGTTGACAACGACGGGGAGAAAGAACTGGTGGCCGGCGTAGGGAATGCATGGGTGAATGAGTCCCCAGAACCCTCCGCTGGATACAAAATTGGTCCCCGAAGTAGTCAGGTGGCAGAATTGATGGCTGTGCATCAGGCCATCCTCACTGCTGTCCAGCATCAACTCCACGAACTGGTCATAATCACAGATTCGGATTATGTACGGAACGGGTTCGTGGAGCACCTGGTTAATTGGAAAACCAGAGGCATGTTATGTGCTAACAACAAACCCTTGAAACATGGGAAGTTGATCCAAAACATTGATGATCTGGTCACCTCGAATGAGATGACCATCTATTGGAAAAAGATCAAGGGTCATTCCAAAGTAGAGGGACCAGACAAAACTGGAAATGACTTAGCTGATCAGCTGGCCAAAACCGGGGCCATCCAAGGGGATCTAATTGAGATTGAGTCCCTGTTGGGGGAAATCCAGGTCACTGCTATCACTGGGTCCCAGACAAATGCTCACAACGACCTTTCAATTGCACAATGGAGTAAGGAGACCCCTGATGCTGATTTGATTACAGCTCAGAAGGGGGATCCAGTTATTGGTAAGTTTTACCAACACCTTGAGGACCCTGAGAACTTTCGCCTGACGGATACCGATTACACTGGGAAAGAGGACCTAAGAGTGTTGATGAAATGTCCAAAAATGTTCCGGATCCAAGACGGTTTGCTGGTAAGGAAATCCAAAGCTGGCCACGATCAGTGGGTGGTTCCTACCTCATTCCGAAGCCTGATGTTAAGTCACGCCCATGATGCGGCCACCGCCGGTCATAGGGGGTTTCACACAACATTGGAAATATTAAGAGAGGTTGCATACTGGCCACACATGGGCCAGGACCTCGACCAATACTTGAAGGGGTGTCTTGTGTGTGCACAATTTCAGCCATCATCCCTCACGCACCGTGCGCCTCTCCAAAAGCGGGGGATGACCCTGCCATGGTCAGATTTACAAATCGACTTCGTAGGCCCCATGATTCGCTCGGCTAGGGGGAATAAGTACATGTTGACTGTGACATGCTTGTTTACCAAGTGGGTGGAATGTCTCCCAGCCCCAAATTGCAAGGCAGAAACCGCAGCCGCCTTGATGATTAACCACATCTTTTCCCGTTTTGGTCTACCTCAAAGGATTGAGTCAGACAGGGGTAGCCACTTCACCAGTGAAGTGATGACAAAGATGTGGGAGATACTGGGGGTCAAAAGGAAGTTACATATTGCTTACAGGCCAGCTTCTTCTGGGGCAGTAGAGAGATATAACCGAACCATTGTGAGCATATTAAAGAAGTTTGTGGCAGATTCTGGGCCAAGTTGGGATATCCGATTACCTCTGGTCCTAATGGCCATCAGATCTACCCCTTCATCTGCAACCAAAATGTCACCATTTGAGTTGATGACTGGGCGCAAGATGGTGCTTCCTCAGCATTTGCTCTACAGGACCCAAGAGCAGACACTAATAAATGCCTCCACAACTCATGAGTATGTGGAGAATTTAAGGAAACACCTTCAACATGCTTTTGCTTATGCTCAGCGGAATCTAGAAAGATCAGCTGATAGCATGAAGACCCACTATGACCTGAAAACTTCCAGGAAGGAATATCAGGTGGGGGACCGGGTCTATCTATACAACTTCCAAAGGAACCAGGCCAAGCAGCGCAAATTTTTGCCTACATGGAAGGGACCCTTTGAGATCATCGACAAGATCTCCCCTGTGGCCTACAAAATCCACATCCCCAAAGGTCCTTTGGCAGCGGGGGAAGACAAGTGGGTCCACATAAACCAGTTGAAATGTTGCCATCCCATGCGCACTCTGCAACAACTGGAGGAATCCTCTGGAATCCTAGTGGGTACTGTCTCAGACTAATTCAGTTCCAATCATAAAACATACCACATCTAGTCTCTAAGATATTGTGATTTGCATGAAACTGTCTCTTAGTTATACTGTTTTTTTTTCAAAATAAGAATGTAATGTTTCGTTATGATGAAATGCATATATTGCCCCACTATCTCAACAGTGGTGGAAAAACGTCTATGAGTAGGTATTGCCGCTCTTCCTTTATCATCCTAGGAGAGATGAAACCATGGAGAATGACCAAGGAGGATGACCCGGAGACCGGGAGCAGAGACGCAGGGGGCCCAGCGTACCGCCCAATATTCCTATCAGGACCGGCGAGGAGAACCGATCGATCAGTACCGGATGGAGGAAAAAATGCTGAACTGTGCCATCTACCGGAAGAAGATGAGAACAACATCCCAGATCTTGCGGGTCCCACCAGTGAAGGATCAGATGGCCACCGCAAGAAGGGGGGCTTGTGGGATGTATTTACCCATGCATCCGAGCCCTACCTCAAAACTGTGCAGTACTGACATGGAAAACATCATGATGGCCAGAGTTTCCCAGAAATTGCACAGGGAAATGCATGAAGAATAGGCTGCCGCTCATTTTTGCCGATGTTATGGGCACAGAAGGACACTGCCTAAAACCACCATTGGACTACCCACACAGTAGTCTGAAACCATTGGGAGTGGCAATGCTGATTGCCAAAAGCAAACCCCTAACTGTTGGGAATTCATTTTCTTAAATCCCAAAAAGGGGTGCAGTACCAGTACTCACCACTATCCAAAAGCCGGCGTTTTAAAACAACACCAGATTTTACTTTTTGTAAAACTGAATAAATGAACCCAAAGCAGGCCAAAGAAAGACTTACTGAGAGGTGGATCCAATGTAAAGTTATATTCTGAAGTGACTTGAAGGTTTATAACAAGACTGGCTGAGCTGTGGATTTCAGCAGTTTAAGTAAATTTGGACTGAAAGACACTAAAAATCTAAATGTTTAAAAGAAATGAGTGACCTATTTCCGAGTGTCACATAGGTTGCAATTGTTTAAATGTCATAGTTTTGAACTTAGAATCAGCATTCTAGCTGCATATGTAAAAAATTGTATTGACTTAAACTGGGGAACAAAAAGTGACATTTTATCTGAAACCTGGCTTAAGGAACTGAATTCTGCCCACCAGCTACCCCCCCGACAGGAGATGAAACTTGAGTCACAGCTGTGTTCCCAGGCCTATCTGCCTTTTGCTGGCCACACTAAGGATATGCCATCTCTCTGATAATTGAATTAAGGGAAGCCCCCACAGAATACAGGAGCTCTGAACAAAGCCCTGTCCTGACTCAGGCAAAGGTTTTATTACGGGGGCTGTAAAAGTAGCTTCCTCCTGAAGCAAAGGGGAGGAGCACTGCCTGTGAGAGCAAGCTGGCTTGGCAGAACTGGAAAAACCAGAAATTCAACCTTGTGCTGGGGGAAAACCACACCCCTTTGGGGCCAGAACATAACTCTAAAAAGATGAATAACTCATAGAGCGGACATGTGAAAATTTTATAAATGATACCATAATTCTTGTGATTTTTCTGCCCACATTTTAAGAGGTTTTTAGAACCGGTGGTATGTTCAGGGGAGTTTTAGCGGAAAAGAGGATATTACTCAAAATGTGTGCATGTGAAAAATCTGACACTTCATCAACTAATGTCCATACTCCTTGCGCACATGTGTGTAAATTTGGGGTAATGTCCGGTATTGCAAACCAGTTAAAAAGTGCAAAATATTGCCATTTCTGAATGCAAGCTCCCAGGAAGAGCAGAGTTTGAACAGGGGATACCCCCTGTGATATGTGAGGGGTGCATATGATTTGAAAACAATATGTACCTCTGCAAATATGTATTTGGTTCAAATCTAGATTTGTGTGCAAGTTGACAGGGGGAGTGTCCTCTCTGCAAGCCATAAAATGACATCGCTCTGACTCACAGTTCCTTCCCCAATCAAGTGAGAAATGGAAGCTTGGCCAATGATAAGTGGAGAGGGGTAGGGTCTAGTGATACTGCACACACACCCATTTTAAAAAAACACATAAAAGCAGACAGACAGGACAGATAGGGACCTTCAAATCCATTTGCAGCTGGAAGCTCTGCCGGAAAATCCATACTTTACCTCCCTCAACCTTCAGAGAGCAGACATAGAGACTTCAAATCTATCAAATATCCAGAACCAGAAACCTAGACAGACCAGCAGAGCAGAGCTGATCCAGACCACTGTTAGCAGAACCAGAGAGAGCTGACCCAGATCACTGTGAAGTGCAGAGACCAGAGTCCAGTCTAAAACCTGACCAGATCCGTGGCGAGGCCCATTTCACTCAAGAATATAGTGTGAGTACCTAGAAAACTGTGCAGAACCAATCTCTTAGTTAAAATAATATAATTCAATCCTATTTTAATCTAAGTAGAACTGTCTCCTAACTGTCACCTGTCATTTGTAAAGCTGTCACTTGTCATTTTCTAGTTGCAAGCTGCACTTGTCTTTTTGAACTTTAAAATTTCAAATCTGAAAAACGACCTTTATTTAATCGCTCATATCTCCGTGACCGTTTGTCCTAGAGACTTGCAGTAACTTTCCTCAGAAAGCTTAGAATCGTGGCTTTCCTACGAACCTAGAACCGCATTCCTACCCCCTATAGTTTTGCCGTAATCGTGAAAAACGCACTCGCGAATTTACCGCGATTTGCCAATTTCTCCACGTGTAAAAATCTGCTGCTGCTTGCCTTCCATTGCAAAAATTCGTTTGCAACCTGACAACCATTATAGAGCATTGCTAAAGTGATCCTGAACTTATTCAAAGCATATACCACTCACCCTAAACCTCTAGAGGGAATTAAAAGCATTTTAGCATATTTTTTTCTTCATTGCCAGCACATTTAAAAGCATTTGGGCCTGTGTTTTCAACTTCTGTAGTCTAAGTTGCTGGGTGAACGGAATTACGTTTGAATTGCATTTCTGAGAATTGTGTGCCTTCCTTCCCTTTCCTTGCATTGCATAAAAGGGGGGGGGGGTGAATTGTCCAAGAAAGTGATTACATTGTCTTTTGCTGAAATCCTATCAAGTTATTTTCTGTACTGCATTTCATTCCACATTGCATCCATTGGAAACCATAAAAGTATTGTTGCTATCTTATCCATCCTATAACCACTCATTAGTGATTATAAAGAAGTGTGCTAGTGCCAGATTCTCCGTTGTTAATCTTTATCATATCAGATTAAGTGTGATATTCAATTATTAATTTATTATAAAGTGTGATAGATATATATTGCTTTACTTCTCAAATAAACCTTTTAACTTGCAAAACAGAACTACTTCTTGGCTCAGTGGGGTCAGGGGGATTCTGAGAGAGGGGTGTTATATAGGGGTAGTCATCCAGAACGCATGAACTGGACATAAAGATATATCAATAAGGGTTTTCATTCAGTATTCTAGACTAGGCGTTGACTTGGCTGTAGTGCTGAATTGAATCCTCTTACAGCAATCCAGTCAAGGGTTCTGCCCTGGGCGTGGGTTGGGCTAAAGATGGTGTTGTTGTAGCCCAGAGCCTTGAGGGCTGCGTCAAGAGATTTGGCTGCTGGGTCCTTCCTGTCCAGGAGACCTAGGTTAACATCCCCCAGGAGAATGGCTTGAGATTGTTTCTTGAGGTTGTCAGAGAGGAGGTGGATGAGAGAGGCTTGGAAGTCACCTGTTGGGCCTGGGGGGCGGTAGACAATGTGGACAGCAATGGTACATTGGGGAGATAGGTTAATTTTGACTTGGAGGTAGTCACTGTTGTGCAGGGATTTCTCTACCTTCCTGATAGAAAAGTAATCTTTGGCAATAATTGCTACACCTCCCCCTTTGGATAGCCGATCTTGTCTGGTGATGGAATATCCAGGCGGTAGTGCGAGGGTGAGTGCCAGGCCAGATGCATCGTGTAGCCATGTTTCAGAAATCATGAGTAGATCGAGGTCATGGGTGGTTTGGAGGTCGTGGATGTCTAAAGCGTGGGCATTGATGGATCTAGCGTTAATCATGGCGCATTTAAGATGGGGTTCGGTAGTGGCTGGGGAGTGGGTGGACATAGGTTGTAAAACATTTGGCACAGTAGCATTCAAAATGGTGGTAGAAGAATTGCAAACCACAGATTTTACACTGGGGGGCCTAGTTTCAGAAGTGGTGGACAAGGGTTGTAAAACATTCGGCACAGTAGCATTCAAAATGGTGGTAGAAGAATTGCAAACCACAGATTTTACACTGGGGGGCCTAGTTTCAGAAGTGGTGGACACAGGTTGTAAAACATTTGGCACAGTAGCATTCAAAATGGTGGTAGAAGAATTGCAAACCACAGATTTTACACTGGGGGGCCTAGTTTCAGAAGTGGTGGACACAGGTTGTAAAACATTTGGCACAGTAGCATTCAAAATGGTGGTAGAAGAATTGCAAACCACAGATTTTACTCTGGGGAGCCTAGTTTCAGAAGTGGTGGACACAGGTTGTAAAACATTTGGCACAGTAGCATTCAAAATGGTGGTAGAAGAATTGCAAACCACAGATTTTACACTGGGGGGCCTAGTTTCAGAAGTGGTGGACACAGGTTGTAAAACATTTGGCACAGTAGCATTCAAAATGGTGGTAGAAGAATTGCTAACCACAGATTTTACACTGGGGGCTCACTTTCAGTAGAAGTGGGCACAAGTGGTGACAAGTTTTGTACGGTTGTGGCACACCTGTGGATGTGGTACAGTACTTTATTATCTGCTTTATTGTCTGTATTCATCGACGCTGTAGGCTTTGGGCGGATGAGTCTTGCAGTGATCAAATATGGCGAGGGCGGTGAGGTGCGCAAGCTTAGCCGGGCATTGCGGGTGTTCGTGGGTAGGGGATGGGAGTAGAGAGTGGCCTGCAGCGTGCGGGTGCGTAATCTGATGAATCTACTATGCAGGCATGGGTATGAGCGAGGTGAATGGTGGTTCTGGCTCTTACCTCCGGAGTGCGGCATAGATTTCTTGCAGACGGCAGACGAGCAGCAAAGAGCTGATAAGAGCATGGGAGCATGATATGCCGAAATGTGTTTAGATTCCTCAGTGATGCTTTTTCAAGCTAAGGCAATGTGTGGTACATAGATGCTTGGCCCATAAGTAAGGTCTAGAATGGAGTGAAAAGAGCAAGACGTGGAAGAGTTAAGAGTATTAATTAAATGCAATAACATCATATGAAATAATCCCTTTCCCTACTCTCTATACACCTCCTTTGCCACCTACCCTCTGAAATGTATCTCTACTTATTTCATGCATTCCCTTTCTCCTATTCACATCTCCACATTAATAGCTCATGCTGACATAATTCCACAGTATCTACATAATTCCAGTTAAACCAGAAATAGATGTGTCAGCCTCTGATGAAGTACAGGTATGGCTTTTACTGTTCTGGGTGAGTCTCTGGGATTCAACCTCTTTGAAAGTCTATCACCAAAGTCTCATAGATGTTGTGGACTCGGAACATTGAAATCATTTTCCCTATCCAGAGTTCATAAAATATGCTTTGGATAGCCTTGGAGACTCTGAATTTTGGCAGGCCTCTGATTCCAATCTTAACAGGAGGCAGTTAAAGATGAAAACAGAAAGAGGTGCCAAAGAGCCTTAGCAATCAGTTTCCTTCATTTTCCCAATAAGTTCATTTACAGCCCTGAGTAATATTTTTTATGTGTACTAAGTTGTTTTTTGCAACAGTTGTTTTCCTCGTTTTGTTTAAGTCATCACCCACACTGTAGCAAGAAGGCTATATGGGACAAAAGGAAAGGTTCCTCTGGCAAATTGGTCTCCATGATGGGGACCCAAAGGGGCTCATCATGTGTTTAGCGGTATGCGCTAAAAGTGGCTGTAACTGAGTTACCACCACTTTTAATTTACCACTGAATTATTATTTGGCGGTAATATTGTTGATGGTAATACCGTCATTGGTAATACATTGGGTGAAATTTATGACAATGGTATTACCACTGAGGGTATTACCATTGCAATTCCAAAAACAGTATTCCCGTCGTATTTCAAGTTGGGATACAATGGTAATAACATCGAAAGTGGCCGGTAATAACACCAAAAACAAAGTGCAGTTGCATACAGATGATGGAAATGAAGCCGAAGTGCACCCAATCCACTCAGGAAGAGTACATGAGGCTCACACCTTCCCCAAACACACTTTCCAACACCATGTTGCCAATAGCTGTTGTGGACATGGACATGCAGCTGCTCCGCATTGAGCAGCAGAGGCTGCAAGAGCAACACAGGGTACGGTGTGCAGATGACACAAGGAGGAGGTGTCATGTAAGGCAAGCACCCATACCCCAAGTCACGCCCACACCCTGGACCTTGACTGACAACCAACTAATCACCCTGTACCGGCTGAACATGGAGTCCATAGCTGATTTGCTCACCCTGATCCAGGATGACATATAGAGCAAGATTAACATTGGTAAAGCCTTACCTCCAGTGCTGAAGCTTGTGGCAGTCCTGCATTTCTTAGCAACAGGCCCCTTCCAGCACACACTGGGCATTCTGCAGGATATGTCTCAGCCCACGTTTACCAATGTGCTCGTGAATGTCTCTTGGCACATCTCCCTGCCCACCACCCTGGCACAGGAGAATGCCATAAAGGCACATTTTTATAAAGAAGCAGACATGTCTAACATAATTGCTGCTCTGGACTGCTCCCATGTGGCATTTGTGGACCCCAGGCATCTGAAAAGGTATACCATAACCGGAATCAGTATCACTCCCTGAATGCCCACATCACCTGTGATCCTGACCTTCTCATAAGACACTGTTGTGTCTGTTTCCCTGGTTCCACCCACAATAACACGGCCATGTGGGACAGAACACTGCCTGGATACATGGAGAGGCACAGAGGGCAATGGACGTTAATATTGGGTGAATATATTTGCCATCACACAGACTATTCTTGCAGAACTAGTGAAATGACATGTGAGGGGGTATTACCACAACTGAGGAATGCATGCCCTGTCAAGGCCCTGTACATGCAGAGCCTGCCCTGTCGCCCTGCACATGACAGCCTACAACCTACAGGACTTGGACATGATTGACAATGCTGCAGTCAATTGCCAATGCATGTTGCCCCAAACAGGCTAGCAAGGAACTCACATAGGACTACAGGCACTACAATCTAACATTACATATTCCTAAACATGGAACAACTTGGTTCAACACTGCATCAAAATAATGTAGCACTGCAGAAGTAATGACATGTACGCAGATAACAATGTATGTGAAGCCATTAGGGAATAGACACAGACAACACAGACATGCACAAGTACAACTAATCACTCATCAGGGCACTTGGATGGGATCAATGCACAGGCCCAACACAGGCACCATTGAATTCTGCCCTGCCAATCACATACCGTGAACGTGGTGAGTGCTGGCTGTGAGCTGTGTTCATGCTGTTACACGACAGAGAAAATGCTCCCCCTAAGTGAAGACTCCACATGCAAGAACTGTCATGGTAAAACATGTTGTGTGACAATATTTATAAAATACACGTGCAGACTGTCTATCAACATGCTGTTGTAAAATGCAACACATCCACAATGCTCTGTGATGGACACCTATGACCTTTGTCCTTGCAGGTGACTATGGATACCCCATCTACGTGGATGATGACACCCATGTGGTAGTCACGTACGCCACAGGAGGTGGCCTACAACAAGGCACATGTCCGGACCAGACTGCATTGAGTCGACCTTCGGCCTGTTGAAGGCTTGTTTCTGGTGCCTACACCCATCTGGAGGGGCCTTAATGTACAGGCCAGAGAAGGTGGGACTAATCGTTCTTGCCTGTGCCACTGTTTCATGCTGCACAACATTTGCCTCAGGCAGAATGTCCCCCTGCCTCCTGATGAGGACATGCCACACCCAGAGGAAGACGACTCACTGCCTGCGGGTGCTGTACTGCCACGCAGTGAGCAGGAAGAGGGAAGGGATGGATATCTGGTATGGAAGAACTGGTGGACAATTTGATTTTTTAGCACATTTTACACACACTTTCTATGCACGTTATTAACTAAATACAATCTCACAATAAGGAATGTATTAGCATTGCTTCAAGTGAACTACTCTTTAATTAACTCATGTCAAAACACCCTCCACACCCACCTCTCCCACCGTATAACATCCTACCCAAAACAACCTCCCCAATACACCCTCTCCAATACACCCTCCCCAAAAACAGCACCTCCAAAACATCATCCACAAAACACATTCTGCTCCCCAAAACACCATCCCAAAACATCATTCCCAAACACCCTTTCCACAAAACCTCCTGCCCAAAGCACCACACCTAAAACACCTCCCACTCCCCAAAACACCCTCCCCAAAACCCCTTCCCAAAACACTATCCAAAACACCATCCCTATAATGCCATCCCCAAAACATCTCCCCCGACCTCAAAATGACCTCCTTACCCACTTCCATTGTGATATTGGATAATATGTATGCCATTACTGTCAAATGTGGTGCCTCCTGGCCCCGGTACCTGATCCAGCACCTTAGGAGTCAGGTGGCACTGGGAGCAGCACCTTGGGCTGCTGGCCTGTGATCCATCTGTGGGGGTGACTGAGGTGGAGGGCTCAAACCCCTGCCCCTGTGTTATTGTGGGGGCATTGCGGGTCCTCTTGTCAATATGCTCTGTTATGGCATGCCTGAGTGCTTCACATATTTCCGGGGCTCAGGTAGGACAAATGAATGTTTTTGCCATGGATAGGTGTTAGATTTACACTGTGAGGTAAGTTGATTGCTATATTTCCCCACTTTCCCAGGCACTTGCATGTACTCACTGTACATTTTCACTGATTGCCACGTGTTTGCCCTTACCCTTGCCTATTGTAGCTATCAATGCTGTGGGATGCATGCTTTTGCTCAGTGCATTCACATGTAAGTGGAATCTGACAGACTTACTGCCGTCACCATGGCTTCCTGCTCCAGCCTCTGTGCTCACAATCCACTCTATCACCTCTATGTGGAGGATAGAGCTGGACTTCTCCTCCACCCTGGTGTTAAGATGGATTTCTGAACTCTGTCCTGGTGGCGCAGAAGTTCAGAAGGCCAACCTAATTACTTGGAACAGGGTAACCTCTGGACAAGCCAGACCAATCAAGGTAGCGATCGCGGCGGTCAAGACTAGGTCTCAAGAGGGGTGAGGGTGACTGAAAGCCCGCAGTGAGCACACAAAGCAAGAGCGCTTACAAACTACTCCAAACAGGTGTTATATCAAAAATATAAACACATTTATTTTAAGGCCTTTAAAACAACGACCGTAGCGAGAAAATCACAATATCACAATATTAAACCAATACATACCATATCAACACAATATATATACAAATACACAGTCGCAAGCGTTTAAAGCACGAAATATGTAGTCCACCTGAAAGGAAAGGAAAACAGGCAGTGCGATAACGCTTTAGACTCAGTTCGCCTTCAGAGGCACCTAACTAGATGGAAGTCCGAGCCCTGCGAAGAGTGGAGCCTTGTGCTCAAAGTACCTGCCACGCCGGTGCCAACGGGCAAAAGGGGAAGCTCTTCGGAGGAAGTCAGGCAGTTCGGGTTAGTGCACAGCAGAAGGAGAACAGGTTCCGCAACTCAAGCGCAGCCTCCACAGCGGGCAGAAGCAGAGCGCGAGTACGGCCAAAAGGGTGCTGTTTTTACACAGCAGGGAAAAGCAATGGGATACTGCAGGAGGGCGACCAGATCCTAGCTAAACTACTCACCGGTCCCCGAAGCAAGCAGACCCAGGCTTCTCCACGTTAGTTTCAGCAGCTGGCAGGTTTAGAAGAGCAGGGAACGCCTCGTAGTCGTGTAGAGCAAAAAGACGTCCCAATCGACGAAACCAGCACAGTTTGTTGCCGCAGCAGGACAACGGAGCGACCGTGTGTATTCGAGCCAAATGTACACTCCTCCCTTCAGACCTGGGGACGCCAAGCGTACGAAGCGTGGGAGAGTGACCAGGACTCGAAATACAACACAACCTGGCGGCAGTTACAGAGCAGGACTCCCTTGTAAGCTGGTCAGTCAACTGGATGGCCCAGAGACACTTCCGAAGGCTTACTTGGCAGGAGTTGATGAAGTCGCCGGGAATAGCTGTTCCTGCTATTCCAAAGGTCGAAGCACCAGTACAGGCCTTCTGGTTCGATCAAAGGAGGAAAGGGTTTCACAGGACGACAGCAGTGCAAAGGAGGATTCCTTCAGCGGGTCACCAGCGATTCCTCGGTCCAGCCTCTTGGTTGCAGGATACTTGGCTCCTGTATTCCTTCGTTCGTGAGAACTCAGGAGATCGACATGGTAGTGGTGTTTCCAGCTCCCTCTTATCCACGGTTCCCTTCGCGCCAAAACGGAGGGGAGCCAATGGGAGATCCGCTCATCAACACACATACCATACGTGGACCAATCACGGACCACGGTGGTCCCAGGCATTCACACCACCCTAGACTCTCTGGCACCCAGGATGTGTATTGGGACCAGACATCCCAGCCCACACCCTGGAGGCACACAAAAGACATGTAGAAGCCCGCGAAAGCAACCACGTTTCGCGGGAAAGTACATGCCCAAATAAGGAAGGCCCCGGGTCGCTCGACCTGGGGAAGGTGAAGGGAGCAAGACGGTCAGTGGACAAGACAAAGGAGCCTCGTGGTCTGGCCATTTTGGGAGCCAGGCCACCATTTTGGGTTCAGTGCGAAAAACGTGCTCAGAACGCCAAAAGGAGCTCAAAATAAACAAAACGATCGCTGCCACCATTCGAGTCCCTGAATGACTTGCACCGATCAAATACCATCCTAAAAGAGTATCTAGGGCCTGTAGAAGGCTAGAGACCCAAGAGAGCTGTAACTTAGCTTACAGTGCCCTCTTGTGTCATGTTGCACTAAAGCCGCAACATGATAAAGGAAACTACGGGAAACAGCGTTCCCCGGTACTGACTGTCTTAAGGGCATGTCAGTTTCCCCGTAAGAAAGGAGCGAAAGCCCAGAGGAGTGCGGCAGAAGGCTGCACTTCTCTGGCAAAGTCAAGAACAAGGTGAAAACAACAGCAAAAAGTTTAGGGGTTGCCACATGGAAGGAAAGTTACCTACAATTACGAAATCTTTCCTAACACTCGCCCCTCCCAGACTATGGACAGGGGGAACTAATCCACCCCTGGATGAGTCTCTTGTTCAGGTCGGTTAAACATTCTGGACAACCCATCAGCATTGCTATGTTGGACAAACGGCCTATGCTCAATAGTGAAGTCGAAGCCTTGTAGACTTATGGACCACCTAAGCAACTTTGGATTCTCCCCCTTCATGTTCATTAGCCACTTTAACGGCTTATGGTCAGTCTGCACAGTGAAGTGGGTCCCATAGAGGTAGGGCCTCAGCTTCCTTAGGGCCCACACAACAGAGAAACATTCTTTCTCTACCGCGGACCATCTGAGCTCTCTGTCCTTAAGCTGGCGACTAATAAAACCGATAGGGTGTTCCTTACCCTTCTCATCTACTTGTGATAGTACAGCTCCTATCCCAGTGTCAGAGGCATCCGTCTGCACGATAAAAGGTCTTTGATAATCAGGGGCCCTTAGGACAGGGGCCTGGCACAAGGAGTCTTTTAAGCCATTGAAGGCCTTCTCACACTCGTCAGTCCAAGTTACCTTCTTGGGTTTCTTCGGAGTTGTGAGGGCAGTCAGAGGAGCAGCTATGGTACCATAGTCTGCCACAAAATTGCGGTAATACCCTGTGAGTCCTAAAAAGGCTCTCACTTGGGTTTGCGTAGTGGGGGTAGGCCATTCTTGTACTGCTTGTACTTTACTGGGTAGAGGCTGTATCCTCCCTCCACCTACTTCATGTCCAAGGTAAACCACTGAGCCTTGTCCAATCTGGCATTTACTAGCCTTTATGGTCAAGTGGGCTTTCTGAAGAGCCTGGAGCACAATCCCGAGGTGTTTCACATGGTCTTCCCAGGTGGCACTGAAAACTGCTATATCGTCCAGATATGCAAGACAGAATTCGTCCAACCCATTCAACACCTGATTCACAAGCCTCTGGAAAGTGGCAGGTGCATTCTTCAACCCGAACGGCATTACCCGGAATTGGTAAAGGCCGTCTGGAGTAGAAAATGCTGTCTTCTCCTTGGCATGTTCTGCTAAAGCTATTTGCCAATAGCCAGCAGTGAGGTCAAACGTGCTGAGGTACTTGGAGGCACCCAAAGTATCCACCAGCTCATCTGTTCGAGGCAAGGGGTGGGCATCTGTCTTGGTGACAGCATTCAGAGCCCTGTAATCCACGCAGAACCTCAATTCAGAAGTGCCTGCCTTTGGAACCAAGACCACAGGACTGGACCAAGGACTACTAGAGGGTTCAATCACCCCAAGGTCTAACATCTTGTTGACCTCGGTCTTAATATAAGACCGTACTTTATCTGACATCCTGTATCCCCTACTTTTGGTAGGTACACTGTCTCCTGTGTCAATGTTATGTTTGCACCAAGGTGTCAAACCAGGGGACTGTGAAAACAGGGGGGAAAACTGCCTAAGCAAACTTTTCACCTCAGCCTGCTGATCAGAAGTCAGGTGAGGGGCCACTCGGACACCCTCAACGGAGCTATCTGAAGGACCGCTCTGGAACAGGTCGGGGAGAGGTTCAGACTCCTCTTCCTCAACGTCTGACGCCAGTAGCAGTGCTGCGATTTCGACTCTTGGGACGAAAGCCTTCAGCCTATTCACGTGAAACACTTTTGGAGCCTGTCCAGGCCTTCCAAGGTCCACTAAATAGTTCACCTCACCCAGGGGCTCCACCACTGTGTAAGGGCCTGACCATTTGTCCTGTAAAGCGCGAGGCCTTATTGGATTCATGATCAGGACTTGCTGACCAGGTGTAAAGTTGATGAGGGAAGCTTTCTGGTCGTACCAATGTTTCACCAGCGCTTGCCCTGCCTTCAATTTATCACTAGCCAAGCCCATCAGAAGTACCATCCGTTTTCTGAGCCCTAGCACATAATCAACTACATTGGTAGTAACAGGGGGAGTGGGCATCTCCCATCCCTCTTTGACGATGGCTAAGGGTCCCCGTACGGGATGACCGAACAGAAGTTCGAAGGGGCTGAAGCCAACACCCTCCTGTGGTACCTCTCGGTAGGCAAACAGTAAGCATGGTAACAGAAGATCCCATTTTCTTCTCTGAGGCTCCTCCAGAGCCCCAATCATGCTCTTTAACGTTCTGTTGAAACGTTCCACCAGACCATTGGTCTGGGGGTGGTATGCAGAAGAGAACTTGTAGGTGACCCCACATTCTTTCCACATAGCCTGCATATACTTCGACATAAAGTTGCTGCCACGATCTGACACAACTTCTTTAGGGAAGCCAACCCTAGTAAATATGCCGAGTAAAGCTTTTGCAACTGACTTGGCAGTTACAGTTTTCAATGGGATGGCCTCAGGATACCTGGTTGCATGGTCGACCAGCACCAGGATAAACCTATTGCCCGAGGATGTTTGCGGGTCAAGGGGACCAACGATGTCGATCCCTACCCTTTCAAATGGTACCCCCACAACTGGGAGCGGTACCAACGGAGCTTGGATTGTCGCGCCAACCTTACCAGACAACTGGCAGGAGGCACAACTCCTGCAGTGACTTTCTACTTGCACCCCCATCTTGGGCCAGTAGAAGTGCATGGATAACCTTTGCTTGGTCCTCTTCATACCAAGGTGACCAGCAAGGGGAACTTCATGCGCCAACTGCAGGAGGAAGGGCCTAACAGCAAGGGGAACCACCAACCTCCTATGGTCTCCTTCTGTAGACTCTGTGGGCTCACTATACAGGAGTCCACCTTCCCAATAAATCCTATGCTTCCCAGGAGGTTCACCCTCAAGCTGGGAGCAGGCCTGTCTCCTTAGGCCTTCCAGAGATGGGCACTCACGTTGGCCTTTACTGAATTCGTCCCTATCAGGACCTCCTTCAACTAACAAGTCTTTTAGTTCAGGATGATCGTTGGGGTCGAATACTTCAGGCATCGCCACCTCCTCGTCAGGCCCGGGCGATTGACCAACTTCCTCCACCGCAGTGGTAGGCGAGCTCGGGGGAATATTCTCTTTCCCTCGTCTTGACTTGTAGACTCCTTTCGCCTTGGGTTTCCCCTTTGGCTGGGGCGGCGTATTGGACTTGGCCAATGCTGCCCGTGCTTGAGACCGTGTGTAGGGTCTTTCGGCAGTGTCTCCTACGAGCCCTAAAGCTTTGAGATCATTACCCAACAAGACCTTTCCCGGGACGTTTCTCTGAATGCTCACTGGAATCCTGACTGCTGTACCATTTAAAGTAAGATTTACAGGGATCACGGGAAACATACGGAGGGGGCCGTCAGCCAACTTAGTGGGCATCAGAGTAGCTCTGGCAACTTCCTCTGAGTCTACCAAGGTAGAATCCACTACAGTTCGACTGCACCCACTATCCCTAAGAGCTGGAGTATCCACTCCATTGATCAGCACACTGTCTTTAAAGTAGTGCTTGGTATTATCCGGAATCCTAGCATAAGCCTCTGCGACTTTAGGCTCCCAGGAACCCAGGGACACTAAAACTACCTCAGCCTCTATTCCGCTGGGAAATGAGTCTGAGGAGAAGGATGCTCCTGTAATCTCTTCTTCCTCGTAGGAGGAGAAGGCCAGATTAGCGGAGTGGACCCCCAAAGGTCTAACCTTACAACGGGGATCCCCCTTCACATGGTCAGTTGCTCCACAAGAAAAACAAGCCCCAGTGGGTCTGTTTACGTAGGGAGGCTTATTGTAACCAGAGTTCTGTTTCGGAGGCTGACCTCCACTACCCTGTGAGTTCTCTTGTGTCTTACCCTTGTTTTTCTTTTTGTGGCCCTTATGGGAAGAAGATTTAGCAGATTCCCCACCCTCCATATCTTTGGACTTTTTCCCTTCCTCCTGCTTACCAGGATGAGTTTTGTCCTTATGGGACACTCGATGTGACACCCATAAGTCTGCTGCAATGGCCAGCTTCTTAGGATCTATCTCCTTCGAATCGGCCAAATGCTGCTTAAGCTCCGGGGAAGAAGAAGCAAAAATATGTTCCAGCATGACAAGATTTATCATGCCTTCGAAGGTAGAAACCTTATAACCTTCGACCCAGCCAGTTAAGTTTTTCAAGGATTCAGCGACATAAGATACCCAAGTACCACCTTCCTTTTTCTTATACTCTCGAAAACGCTTTAAATATTGGGCCGGAGTCTTCCCAAACTTTAAAATGAGAGTTTGCTTTAACATTGCGAAATCAGCCCGCTCAGCCTTCGACATTTCCATAATGGCACTACAGCCAGAATGGGGCAGTCTACTGAGCAACCACGCAATCTTATCAGCATTGTCAACTTCTTGAACCTCGCATGCATACTCAAACGCATTCAGCCAGTCCATAATGTCATTCCTTTCTTCATACACACTGAGCAGATCTTTCGGAAACCGTGGATGAGAGGAAGCCCCAGACCCATGTCCAGGACCCTTGGACCCATTTGCAACCTGAAGCTTGGCCAGTTCCAACTGGTGATCCCTGTCTTTTTGTTTTTCTGCCTGTTCGATTTTTAGTTTGGCTATGCTGAATTCAAGCTCCTGCTGCCTAAACTGCAGCTCTTGCTTCTTGAATTCAAGCATAGCCTCCCCATCAGCACTGGCAGAGGAAACATTAGACATTACATCCTCCCTGTCCTCGTGGTCGCGATGGATCAGTGCAGCGGCAGAACCGTCGGTTCTGCCAGTGAGAGCAGCCCCACCACCTTCTGCACTGTCCTCGGAAGTTATAGCGTCAAGCTGCGCTTCCTGCCACGCCACGATTCTCTGGATCATTTCCAATTTAGTGCCTTGAGAGGAAACACCTCTCTCCGCACACATCTTCTTCAATGTTTCTGACTTGGAAGCATTTAAAGTTAACAAGGTATTTGTTTCCATACTGTTTGATAGGACTATGGCCTTTTTAAAGTTATACTACAACAATTCACTACGTGTACTGGTTGGAATAACCTGAAATGCCTTAGTTCGAGCGCAACACTGGATACCTTCAGTCGTATCCCACCGCTGTACACCAATTTGTTAAGACGGATTTCTGAACTCTGTCCTGGTGGCGCAGAAGTTCAGAAGGCCAACCTAATTACTTGGAACAGGGTAACCTCTGGACAAGCCAGACCAATCAAGGTAGCGATCGCGGCGGTCAAGACTAGGTCTCAAGAGGGGTGAGGGTGACTGAAAGCCCGCAGTGAGCACACAAAGCAAGAGCGCTTACAAACTACTCCAAACAGGTGTTATATCAAAAATATAAACACATTTATTTTAAGGCCTTTAAAACAACGACCGTAGCGAGAAAATCACAATATCACAATATTAAACCAATACATACCATATCAACACAATATATATACAAATACACAGTCGCAAGCGTTTAAAGCACGAAATATGTAGTCCACCTGAAAGGAAAGGAAAACAGGCAGTGCGATAACGCTTTAGACTCAGTTCGCCTTCAGAGGCACCTAACTAGATGGAAGTCCGAGCCCTGCGAAGAGTGGAGCCTTGTGCTCAAAGTACCTGCCACGCCGGTGCCAACGGGCAAAAGGGGAAGCTCTTCGGAGGAAGTCAGGCAGTTCGGGTTAGTGCACAGCAGAAGGAGAACAGGTTCCGCAACTCAAGCGCAGCCTCCACAGCGGGCAGAAGCAGAGCGCGAGTACGGCCAAAAGGGTGCTGTTTTTACACAGCAGGGAAAAGCAATGGGATACTGCAGGAGGGCGACCAGATCCTAGCTAAACTACTCACCGGTCCCCGAAGCAAGCAGACCCAGGCTTCTCCACGTTAGTTTCAGCAGCTGGCAGGTTTAGAAGAGCAGGGAACGCCTCGTAGTCGTGTAGAGCAAAAAGACGTCCCAATCGACGAAACCAGCACAGTTTGTTGCCGCAGCAGGACAACGGAGCGACCGTGTGTATTCGAGCCAAATGTACACTCCTCCCTTCAGACCTGGGGACGCCAAGCGTACGAAGCGTGGGAGAGTGACCAGGACTCGAAATACAACACAACCTGGCGGCAGTTACAGAGCAGGACTCCCTTGTAAGCTGGTCAGTCAACTGGATGGCCCAGAGACACTTCCGAAGGCTTACTTGGCAGGAGTTGATGAAGTCGCCGGGAATAGCTGTTCCTGCTATTCCAAAGGTCGAAGCACCAGTACAGGCCTTCTGGTTCGATCAAAGGAGGAAAGGGTTTCACAGGACGACAGCAGTGCAAAGGAGGATTCCTTCAGCGGGTCACCAGCGATTCCTCGGTCCAGCCTCTTGGTTGCAGGATACTTGGCTCCTGTATTCCTTCGTTCGTGAGAACTCAGGAGATCGACATGGTAGTGGTGTTTCCAGCTCCCTCTTATCCACGGTTCCCTTCGCGCCAAAACGGAGGGGAGCCAATGGGAGATCCGCTCATCAACACACATACCATACGTGGACCAATCACGGACCACGGTGGTCCCAGGCATTCACACCACCCTAGACTCTCTGGCACCCAGGATGTGTATTGGGACCAGACATCCCAGCCCACACCCTGGAGGCACACAAAAGACATGTAGAAGCCCGCGAAAGCAACCACGTTTCGCGGGAAAGTACATGCCCAAATAAGGAAGGCCCCGGGTCGCTCGACCTGGGGAAGGTGAAGGGAGCAAGACGGTCAGTGGACAAGACAAAGGAGCCTCGTGGTCTGGCCATTTTGGGAGCCAGGCCACCATTTTGGGTTCAGTGCGAAAAACGTGCTCAGAACGCCAAAAGGAGCTCAAAATAAACAAAACGATCGCTGCCACCATTCGAGTCCCTGAATGACTTGCACCGATCAAATACCATCCTAAAAGAGTATCTAGGGCCTGTAGAAGGCTAGAGACCCAAGAGAGCTGTAACTTAGCTTACAGTGCCCTCTTGTGTCATGTTGCACTAAAGCCGCAACATGATAAAGGAAACTACGGGAAACAGCGTTCCCCGGTACTGACTGTCTTAAGGGCATGTCAGTTTCCCCGTAAGAAAGGAGCGAAAGCCCAGAGGAGTGCGGCAGAAGGCTGCACTTCTCTGGCAAAGTCAAGAACAAGGTGAAAACAACAGCAAAAAGTTTAGGGGTTGCCACATGGAAGGAAAGTTACCTACAATTACGAAATCTTTCCTAACACCTGGTATGAGGGTGAGGGAGTTCTACAGTGCAACCTCCTGTGACTGCACTCATGTGGTGGGAAATGAGGCTGTGGATCCTGGCCTTCAGATCGTTCCAGGGTTTGCAGCAGTCCTTCGAATCTTGTGGGACAATGCCCACAGCCACCACCTCATCCCTGATGGAGGGCCATATGGCAGCCTTCCTCTGGCCAGGTGAAGAAAAATGTACTGGGTTTACAGTGACAGCTGGTCCGTTGGGCGACTCGTTCAGCATTAATTGAAAGTGAAATATGGGTGTAAACAAATATTGGGTGGGGACTGGAATAACCCCTCTGTTTCTTGTCGGTATCGATATGTCGCTAGTCACTGGACTGACGGTGAGCCACAGGAAAACCCGTCAGAAATAATAAAACTAGTATGCCAAGGCATGCAAAAAGATCCAGGACAAAAGTGCCTTGTTCGTGGTGATTGCAACATGAATTTTAATTTCAACTATGATGAGATAAATGCCCTCTAATTACACGTGTTTCGGCCCCTAACAGCCTTTTTCAAATTAGGGCTGGTGTAATCAAAACCACACCGGGGGTCATTGACTTCTCATTCGGGAATAGTATATTGGGTCTTGGCATACTAGTTTTATTATTCCTCTGAATAGGGGTTGTGCTGCCTGCTCCCACACAGCTCCTTAGCACGGTTCACCAATTCCTCCACCAGTACATTGAATACTGACTGTGAAAAGTTGCTTCCGCAGCCTCATTTTGGGAATCCTAGACATTCCCTTCTCCTGTAACATTTTGCCTAACAGTGGAGTCTGGATGTCAATAGTAAATGGGAGATTGAGAGTTGATTGAGTTTTTAGGCTGCCACCGTGTTTCCCGTTCCGGCAATGGTGTTATTTGCAAGCAGTAATACCACTGACTTTGCTGACAGTAACAGTAATATCATTGTATCTGGGTGGTATCACAGCCAGACAGTCATTTTCAGCTGTAATACTGCTGGATGGTATTTCTGTTACCGCCAGTGGGGTGAGCGCACTCCCAGCAAGTCGTAATGCGGTGGTAATTCTGCCAGATATCACAGCATTAACTGTAATACCACTGAGGCAGAATTGCTTCTGTATTAGTATCCAACTTGTGAAGAGCCCCAATATATTTACATCACTTTCTTTTCTTCTGGGATGGTATTCCCACCTGCTGGTTCAATTGGTTCCACCCTGTCCCTCTGTTGCAGAGGGAGGGTCTCTGTGCGGGAGGCACCTACACTTTATTGATGGACTAGTGAACACAATGGGCCTCATTATGAGTGTGGCGGTCTGGAAATTAGGGTGCCAGTAGCAATGTACCAGCGCCCTTTCCGGAATGTCACACTCCAACTCTGTGGGTGGGGGTCGTTACGCCTGGCAGGTCTGATCTGCTGGGCTCAACAGCCCCAGACGGAAGGGTTTTCATGGAAGCACTGGCACAGTTAACAACCGAGTGAAAACAAAGAGGAACTCCAAATACCCCGGGAACTAAGTGGAGTAGAAGACTGGAATGAAACAAAAGCGTGTTCCCGTGTAGATAATATTAGTCAACTGAGGCACCTCCCTCGATCCCAGCACTCCATGCAGGACGCTCTCAACAGTTTTCTGACAGCGGCAGAAAAACTGAAAGAATACGGATACTTTGTTTTGCTGACACCTTGCGGCTAATCCATGAGCCTGCAGTAATATGGCACTGTGGCCATACTGCCCGCATTAGTGCCTGCATCAACGGCATTCTTTTCCGTGCAACTTTTCCGGCTGTAGCAGACTACCTGACACACTTGTGAGCAGTTGTTTTTGTCCTGTGGCAAGAGTTCATTTTCACTTGCGTAGTGCCAGCAGGATTCCAAGCTCATTTATCACTTACAGCAACGCTTTAGGGGCTGAACGAAGGATTAATATCCCTGACGAAGGTGGTACACACTTGTTAACATACCACCGAAATGCCTGTTTTGACACTGTCTTTGTACAGGGGTTGTGCTTACACCCGAGGTCAGTGGACGTGGTTATCCAGGCATACCATCACTCTGGACAGCAGAACGCGTAGTACATTATTTCAGCCTTATGTACATTTTTTCAGCTTCATAATTAACTTGCATAAGTTTAAAACTGTACTGTCATTTGTTCTGTAATTCACATTTACCTAGCCTTTTTCTACATGTTTAGGTTTATTTTGCCACTTAAAAAGGCCAACAACACTAGCCTTAATTGAGCTAGGGACAGTTAGCTATAGTTTGTTTCATGAGCTATCAAGCACATTTAGCCTCATAGACAGACCTAGGCTGCTCTCATACTGAGCGTGATCTGTTATATTCAGCTTTTCTGTTTGTTTCCCTTTCAAAGTTAAATGTATTTGTACATTACTAAGATTTTGTAAGTTTCGTAAATATTTGTAACTTTTTCTGTGAAATTTTTCACTATTTTCTTTAAGAAGCAATGATGTAATCAAATGCAGTTTACACAAGCTTTATAATTTCCTTTCTCTTTATTGATAAACAAGTACACCTTTGTTTACACTACTATGGGCCTCAGTCCGAGTTTGGAGGTAACCACGCCGCTATTTGCGGCATGGCTGCCTCCAAACTCATTCCGATTCCACCCCGGTGAATGGAGCAATTACCGGTCCATTCCAAGGTTGGCGGGACCGGTAATTCCCCACTCACCAGGGCCCTTCCCCATTCCCATTTAAGCCCCATAGGGCTCAATGGGAATGGGGAAGGTGCTAATAACGGTACCGTATATTACGGTACTATTATTAGCTCTAAAGTCCCTTTGCGGGTCCCGTCCTTAACGCCTGCTAAAAGCAGTCCTTACGGAAGGACCCGCAAAGGGAACTCGTAGTAGGGTGGTAAGGGTTTAACGGCAGCGGTTCGTTACCGGTGACCGTTAACCCTTACCGCCCTACTTGTAATGAGGCCCTATGTCTTTGTTGTTTTGTTTCAATAATATACTGCACAAGCGAAGTA
Organism: Ambystoma mexicanum; assembly: GCF_040938575.1. NCBI lineage: Eukaryota > Metazoa > Chordata > Amphibia > Caudata > Ambystomatidae > Ambystoma > Ambystoma mexicanum. The sequence goes on along the minus strand of NC_090930.1, from coordinate 1,281,177,300 downwards.
TGTTGGGAGGTATATGACAATTTCTTTACTAAATTATATGATTTATTCGTGATAGCTACTAGTAGAGTAATTTCTAGCAGCTTTTCAATCAGTTGTCTAATATTATCTACACGGGAACACGCTTTTGTTTCATTACAGTTAACAACCGAGCCTGTGCTTCTGTGAATCCATACCAATGTAGTCCTATCGGACTTCACAGGAATGGGGACTTCCTGAATCTGCCGCCAGATATCCAGGTCCACCGGGACTTGTAATTTCCTGGTGGCACTGGGATATCAGGTGGCGGATTCAGTGTTACGAGGATGGTGGCAACACCCTGGATAGCCTGTGACATATGTTGCAACTGCAGTGGAATTGTCTGCAATGTATTGTAGGTCTATAGTTGCATTTCACAAAGATGCCTCATCTGTTTTAATGTTGTTTGTGTGTTTAGGCACATTCCCTTTTACACTTTGTCTAACAGAAGGCATCAGCTATTTATTTGTCCTTTGGTGGAAACTGGCCTAGGGAAGCCAAAGTGACATTTGGTATAGTATTTACCTTTGTTTTTATATCGACGTTGGCAGTATTTGCCACACTTACGTTTTTGGAAGCATAAGATTTGTGTACACAGGTCACTTTGTGTGGTTTCTGAAGGGATGTCACAGGTAATGTATTTTTTAACAAATTGTAAAACAGTGGCATCCATGTCATGTCCAGATTTGGGAGCATCTTTTATCCACAAAAGCATGTGGATGTGTGGCGCTTCTCTGTAAAATGATATTCATTTCTCCAAAAGAGGTTTTCTAGTTCTTCGTGTGGAGGGGTTGTTTTATTGCAGTTGAAGTGCAGTATGGAAATTAAGCGATGGTGAAAGTATCTTGAAGCATTGACAAGGCCAAGAAAACAGAGTTCTCCTGGTGTTTTTATATCTATTCCCTCTTTATTTTGGATTGCAGTGTGTAAGAAGGCATTCAAGTCATCCCATGCATATTCTGCACAACTTAAAGTAACACACCATGTGGGTGGGCTTAGGTTCCCTAGCATACAACATATATCAGGATGAAATCGAAACCAGTATTCTTTTGTACCACGCATGTTTGAGGAGAGATTTGTGACACTTGACTGCAAAACCTAATCTTTGTCTTTTATCTGTTGAAGCAGTTGGGTAGCTGACATGCTTAAGAAATGAGAGACTGTTTTTAATATATGTGCAACTCCATAACAGAGAGTTGCTACTTAGCTTTCAAACAGGAGGTGGAACATGTATTTAACATTTTGTCTGAAACATGGGTCTTCTGAATACATTCAGAGTGATATTCTGATGCACTAATTTGTGTGGGCTGTCCATCATATCTTCCTCCAATTCCTGAAGGGAAGAATAGAGGAAAAGAATGTGCTTGAACACTCTTCTCCAAATGCTCATTGGGGATCCTTTGGCTTGACGTATTTGATATGTTTCTAATGCATCCTCTATTGTGTCTTTGGAATGTAGTGGGTGAATTGTATACTGGTCTAAAATTTTGGCTGCCTTAACAGGATCCACATGTACAAATTGGCCAGTTTGTGATGAAACTTCAATTATTTGGGTGGTTTCCCTTAAGTGTTCCTCTATGTTTATATATCTGTAGTATTTATTGTTTTCTTTGAGACATTGTAGGGCTTGTCTAACTTTATTTAGGTTGACTAGTTGTTGCCAAATGTATTTGTCTTTTGTCGGTACACTATTAACTAGTACAATCAAAGATTGTTCTATTGGCCGTCATGCTCCTAAAGCTTCTACATTTTCTTTCAAGATCTAATGTCAAATATACTACTTTGCCAAAAAGGCCTTTTATTATCTCAGATGTAGGCAATTTGGCAGTTTTGAATTGAAGGCATATTAAAGCTTGAAATGGGTGTACATTTTGGATTATAATGCTTTCATACAAGTCACAATGTTGGAGAGCTTTTGGAAGTGCAAAGATTTCTAGGCTTTTAGTGATAGCCCATGATCGCATTTGGTTATTGTCAAGCTTTGTATTGCAGTACGTGCAAACTATTGAGGGGCCAGTTATTTTGGATTTATTTTCTGCTGTTAAATATCAAGCTAATTGAAACCATTGGGATTCCACATTGTGCTCTATTTTGAAGGACATTTCTACTATTTTGTGCTCTTTTTATGAAAAGTTCTGCGACAACAGACACATACTTTGGTATTTCAGGAGATGTGTTTTGAAACTTTGCTATTTCTTTTTTGCATGTGTTAGTAAGGAAGTTGGTGTTTGTGAGGTTTTCGCTTATGATTTCTAACGTTACTGAATTTTCTAAGTCGGCTTCAGTTCCAAAATGTTTACTTTGGATGTGTTTTTTTTCTTGAAGGAGTTCTTTGGCTGTTCCATGTAGGAGAATGTTATTTAATTGTTGCAGTTACAGAGCAGGACTATTTGCATAATATAGTCTATGCACAAGGTTTTGAATAGTGGAGCAGTGTGTTGCTAACATTTTGATGTGATGGAACATGTTTTTGCAAGCTGTTCCTGAAATGCAAGCTAATGAATGTCCTTGCAGTACTGTGTGGCTGCGTTCTGGGCAAAAGTCTACGGTTTGTACAGCTTTGATTCTACTTCTGTCTTTTAGTTTCACATAGTGATTGAGGAATTGTCAGAAACATTTGAATGATTGTTGGCAAACGTTAAATATTGAGGTGCACATCCATGGGTACACTGGTTGTTTTTTTTGTTGTTGATAAAAAGAACATTTGGTTGAATGGTATACTGAGAAGTTTTTTGTATAAGGGTTTATTTTGCAATAATGGTGTCTACTACCACTTCATCTCCTCATCCATTATTGTTTAGCGCAATTGGGATTTATTTGTTCTTGTTTATAAGCCTCTTCATTGAAACATGGTTCTGTGCTGCTTATGTGAAACCATATAACTTCACAGAAGTTCGAAAATGTATCTATATTGACATTCTGCATGTTTACAAGTACTTTTTGGAATGTATTGATTCCTTTAGTTAGTGGTTTTATTCTGTTTAAAATAATCTTTTCTTTAGTAGAAATGTGCTGACAATCAAAGCTTCAAGGATTAGTTTTCTGCTGTAGTTTTTAAGCATAAAACATGACTTTTAAAATTTTTTATGAGATTGTTAAGAAGTCTACGGAGGAACATTTTTATAAAATTGCTTTTCAGGAATGTTTTACTCTAGCTACGTTAACTTTGGTAGCTATATTCTCAACACTCTCTCCTTTCTTGGATTCAAAGGATCTGTTCTTAACTGGCTCTCCTCTTACCTCTCCCACTGCTCCTTCGCAGTCTCTTGGGGAGGACGAACCTCTACTACCCTCCCTCTTAATTACAGCATCCCCCAAGGCTCAGTCCTCAGACCCTTCTTATTCTCTCTTCATACCTCTCTCCTTGTCCCTATTATCTCTTTCTTTGGGATTTCTCACCATTTCTATGCCCATGACACCCAGCTGTTCCTCTCCTTTTCCTCCTTCACCTCTGACTTACATCTCAACCTCTCTTCATGTCTTAGTGCCATTAAAGACTGGATGTCATCTCACTATCTCTCTCTTAACACTGACAAGATTGAAGTCTTTTTCTTTTAATCAAACTCCCTACCCTCTCTGTCTCCCCCTCCATCCATCCATTTCCCCCCTTCTAATCTTCCAATCCCCAACCATGCTCCTAATCTAGGCATATACTTTGACGTTTCCCTCTCCTTCTCTCATCATATCTCCCTCACTGCTCGGGCATGTCGCTATCATCTCTACAACATCCGTAAAGTCTGTCCCTCTCTCACCTTCCATGCTACCTCATCTTCTCTTGCCTTTTCTATTGTTCTTCTCTCTTCTTCGGTCTTCCCGCTTCCCATCTTACCCCCCTAAAATCCCATTTATCATTCTGCCATATATACTCTCTGTCTACTCTCTTCTCATGACTCTATTTCCAACTCACTTTCTTACCTAGGATGGCTTCCTTTACACTCCCAGCTTAAAGTTCACTTCCTTTGTTTTGTCTTTAAATCTCTTCATGACCTTGCTCCTCCTTACCTCTCTCCTCTCCTCTCATTCTATACCCCTCTCGCTCCCTTCGTTCTGCTGATCTCCTCTTACTTTCTGTTCTCCCACCACCATGTGCCTATTCTCGTTTCTGCTCCTTTCAGCTTCATGCCCCCTTACCCTGAACTCCCTACCCCTCTCTATCCACTCCTCCCCCACCTATACCTCAATCCGCAACTCACTGAAAGAACTTCTTAACTCCCCTCCCTGATACCTTCCCCTCTCTCTATCCCCTTCCTCTTTCTATTATCCTCTCTCTGTTCTCATCTTTATCTGTCCCCGTCTCTCCTATGATCTCCTCTCTTTTGTTGCTCACGTCACTCATTACTCTCTCCCTCTCGATCCTTCTCTACCCCCCTCCTCTCCTCTCCCTTTTTACATGCAAATTGTTCTAATTGCCGATTTTATGGATTGATTCATGTTTACTGTTTTGCTTCTACTGTTCCATGATTTATGTGTTTACTTGTTGTTAATTGTAAAGCGCCTTGGATCAAGGCGCTATATAAAACAATAAAAATACAAATACAAATATAGTGTGAGGTTCATTTTTAGGTCTGCTTTAATTTCTACATCTTTTGTTACTTTTATTTTTTGCAATAGGGGGCTTACTTATTTAGTGCTGGCTGGTTTACTTTCGTTGAGTGAGGTTACTAGCTGTTCTGTTTTAATGTTTTCTTTTTTAATGTATTATTGTGTCATACAGTTAATTAATAACTTTTAATACATTACAAGAAAGCCATTTCACATCAGTCAAATCCTTCCACCAACTAAGTAAGCCACAGTAATATTAAAACAGCTGAGAACATTCACTCCTCTAACATTAAGATAATTCATACACCTTTCTCCACATTCTAGTAAAAAAAAATAATGAATCTGTCATGAGCTCCAAACATAAAAGTCTCCCAAAGAGCAATGAGAGAAACATAAAGGTCAAACCCTGATGCAACAAGGGCTTTTGTACGCAGCCTATCCAATGTGCTGCATTAAATTAGGAGGTGTCAAACCCATTCCACCTCCTCTTGACCACTACAACTGCAAAGTCTGTCACCCTTAGAAATTTGGGACCACCTAACTACAATCTCTAATGTTTTTACAGAATTGAATTTGAGGCGCAAGTAATCCCACACAATATGGTTTCCTATAAAATTACATAAATATGGAGGAGCCAACTTTCTGTTGAGAATGTAGGGGAAAACCCCATCAGCCGTAGACTTGCCAGGGTTATAATCAGATGGTCATGATTAAAGAACTCCAAGGAGGTCCTCATGGTTCTTTTGAAGTGGTTCAAACCCAAAATCAAGAGTTCATCCTGAGAGCTCCCAAGCCATCATTCAACGAGGCGCTGCATCATTCCCAAGGTAGATAACTTCATAAAGAGGACTTTGGTGGTAAAAACCTCAAACAAAATCCCCATAAGAGTGATCAACTGGGCATGGGCTAGCTTCCAATAGAACATCAGACAGTTTAACAGGATTTGTTCTTGTATAGGGAAAAGATCAAACTCTGGAACAATCATTTCAGCAGAGACATAGGAGGGCAGTCGCAGAAGTCTCCTGAGCATTTTGGCTTCAAGCTTATTTAGAACCCCGAATAATCCCAAACTCCACACCACAGCAGCATAGCATAAGATGGGGACAATTTTCATGGAGTACAACTTGACCAATGTGCCCACCGAATAGCCTCCTCCCTTAATAGCAAAGAAACAAATGGCCCCAAAAGTACGGGCACGACAGATTTTAGGATTATTCAAGTGGATAACAATCTGAAGAGCTGCATGAAAGACAATACCATGATATACGTACTGGGTCATGACCTCAATCGGAATACCCTCCTAATTCCAATTGGCTCTTACCGCATATCTATGTTGGATTAAAAAAAAACATGATCTAGGTCTTCGAGGAGTTAACCATCTGAGAGGTCAGAGTCGAGGAAGAATTGAGGTTATCCAATGTGATTTGAATGATAATATTGTTGGCGTAGGCCATCCACAGAACCACCATATTGCCAAGCTTAGGCGGAATACAATTTGTATCGGCCAATGCTTTTTCCATGTCAGACAAATATAGGTTAAATAATGTTGGGGCCAAAATACAACTTTGCTTGAGGCCAACATTAGTGTGGATCCAAGCCGAGGTGCCACCATTGCCCTCCAGCCGGAACTTAACACGGGTCTCATAATCATCTTAAGTAGGCCTGTGGAATCCCCCAGCTTTCCCCCCAACGACCCCTAATTAACGTGGCAACCACTTGCATATTTTTGCTAAATTTCCAGACTCCTGTCACCTGTAGCATATGTGACTGTCTGGGATTCGGACCACCAAGGGTATCAGAGATGTAGATGATCAATTTGGGCCGAGAAACACAGTTGATGTCGAAAGTGGATGAATTTTGTCCATTGATAATCTGCCAAATGTTCTTTGTATCATTGTTTACAATAGACATCACCAGGTCTCGTCATTTTTGGCATTCTCTAAACCGACATTGGTGTCTGAGCTATTTAATGTTTTCTATAAATTGTTTTAGAGGTGGATGACTCTATGGCTTGTTCTTATTTTGCTCTGCTCTGTATTTTATTTATTTTCTAAGGAGTTGTTTTTTAGTAGGCCTTTTCTTCTGTAAAAGAAATAATAAAGTGTGTATTTTAAAGTTCTGGAATGTTTACGAATGTATTATTGCATACAAAATGATGGTTGTGTGGGTCTTTTGTAGACATGATAAGAGTGCTGTGAAATTGTGTAGTGGGATGATAGGTGTGGTTTGGAAGGTTGTAAGAGTAAAAAGCTGAGTAGGTATGATGGCTCGGGTAAATATGACATTGAAATTTGCTGATGTTGTATAAAATAAGTATATTCATGTGAGGGGAATGGCTAATAAAGTATTGATAGTAGATTGTATTGAGCAGGACTGCTGTTAGTGCGGAAGGGAGTCGTGATTTGATTTAATAAGTAGGAACATTATGATGTGTTGAGGAAAACAGTGGTTGCTGTAAGGGTGTGATTTAGTGTATAGGTATGAGGGCTCTGTGGGTGTAATTGAAAAGGGATGAGGAAGAGTGTGTATGTGGGCTAATGTTTGTTAGTAATTTGGAATGCAATGAGTGTGAAAGATGTTGGGTTGGAATTGAGGACTTGAGGTGGATAGGGGTATGGAAGAATAAAGAAATTAAATTGTGGCATTCAAGTTGATGAGAGACGGTTGTGTTAGGCAGTAAGGAATTGGTGGTGTATTGAATAAAGAGCAATGTTGAGATAGAATTAGAAAGAGTGTGAATGCTGCAATAGACTAAGTAAGAATGAAATCCTATATTTTTGAGTAGAAAAGAATACTTTAGGCTAATATATAGTGACAGTACGTTATTACAATTAGTGAGATATTCATGCTATATTGATATACTTACTTTGTAGGACGTGAAGAGTTGTTTGTGTTCGGTAGCTGTCTTTGTCAATCTTCTTTTTTCCTGCAATTGTAAAAGAAAATGATTTGGTGTATGTGGTGATGTTGAAGTAGTTTCACTAACAAAGGTTGTTATTTATTAAGGGAGGAAGAGTTATTAGGAAAAAAAAGAGTGACTAAAGGTGTTTTATGTGTGGAGTGCTAAAGTATGTTAACTGTGTTGTTGGAATGATTACACTATGAGAAGTGCTGTTTGCTAAATTATAAGCAACCAGCTAAAAAGTAGCAAAGAGTGAAAAGGATGCATATTTAGTGATTTTTTTGCAGCACAGGAAAGTTTGTGGTAGGACTAATAAAGAATGGTATTAGCTGTACAAACGCATAAACAATGTATCTTTTTGCAGTAGAGCGACTATTGTTGTGGGGCTTTTAATAGGAAAAGTGCATTTGTCGTGATGTAATGGATTTGTAATGTGCTGCAGTGTTTTTAAGGAGTAGGGAAACTGTGGCCTATTGGTAATACTGTGGAACTTTGCAGTTTCAACAGAGTATGCTGATAGTATATGATGTTTTGTAGTAGTGGTTGCAGAAGACTAGTCTTTTTTGTGCAAGGAAAAGTGTTGCATTTAAGTTTCCATGTTTGTTGCAGGAATGTATTGAAAGGAGAAAAATGTATACATACATTGGCACTATGCACATATATGTGAGCAGTTGAAAAATGGTGGCACTATAAGGGATTTGATGGCAAAGGTTGGACAATATGTTATTTATACATAAGGAAAAATGCTGTTTTACAAATGTTTGTTTTAGGAACATTTTTTTGAACATAAAACAATTCATATGTGAATTTAGAGCTGCACTGTTTGTAACTTATTTCTACAAGTAAGGGGCATGCAGTTGCAAAAGATTTGTGCAGCATTGTTAAGTGGCAGTTGGTTTGAGGAATTCCAGTATGTTGACAGTACATGTATGCAACAGCGACTTAATGTGAGCAGATGCAGAATGTTGCAATGCATGGCATTTTATAGCAGTGGTTAAAAAACAGAATATGCTTATCAAGATGCAGGGTAAGTTGCAGGAACCCTGTATATATATATATATATATATATATATATATATATATATATATATATATATATATATATATTTATAAAGGTTTTGAAAAAATACTTTAAAAATATAAGCATACCTATACTATATCTTGTTAGATGAAGATATTGTTGAATCTGCAAATAGAAAGCTTGAAGAGTTTCACAGTTGCTTTTGATGCAAAAGGCAGTGAATGACATGAGACATGTACTCCGAGAGTTGAAATGCACATCTGAAATGTTAAACTTAATTGGCAGTGCTACATGGAGAGTTTTTGGATGTGATAGGTGGATGGATGAGTGTCTGTTTGAAATTAGCCAATGAGGGAGTGTTACAAACATTAAAGTTATAAGTGTAGAATGGCTGTCCTGTGTGACGGCATCCACAGACTTCCGCGATAGTCCACAGACCCGTAAGTGCCATCCGGGTCTTTTAAGGATTCCTAGCATGGAAATAGGACTGCACAGACTGTGCGAACGTCCACGGACATCGGGGACTGCCCAATCAGGTTTTGTTGTTGTGGAGGAGGAGTTGAAGTGTATAGCAGCAGAGGGTGGCAAGTGTGTTATTCCTTGTGTAAAGGGGTGGAAAGATGGCTATGGCTTTGAAGAAGCAGAGTGTGTGGATGCTGAAAGATGTATGGGTACACTGGTTAAAGGTTTACACTGAGCACCGTGGTACCTATGCTAATCTTGGATTGGAAGAAGTGGACCTTTCCTAGTATGGAGTAGCATTGTTACCATTGGGGCAGAATATGGCTCCGTTTAAACATCCTGACATTATTATAATCATTGTGTAGCCAATAGTTTGGTGTATGTGACTGGAGTATCATTGCAGTTTGCCATGAAGGACAAGTTTAAAAGACTAATGGAACTGTTTCCAGCTTTGACAATTATTTTTTCATGAATTACTCAAAGGCAAATGTGGAAAGGCTCGAACTTGTTTTGTCCACAAATTGAAAAAGACAAGTGGAGTGTTAATAATGCTTTATGTGCTTTTTTATGAGATGTAGGAATGGCATTTTTCCCCAACGAGAACATAAAGTTATTTAATATTTTTTGTAGAGACAGAGTTCATTTAACCGATGTTGGACATTATATTTTTCTTTCCAATGTTCAGAATGCCTTGAAACAGTTTTTGTGAAACAAATGAAAACGGAACACGTTAAATATATAGTAAAGCATCTGTTAGTAGGTATAGTACACAAAAAGCAAAAACACAAAAATAATGTGAAGCAGTGTTTGCTAAAGTTATAAAAAATAACACATACTACAGTACAGCAGTTTTTGTATGGTACATACAACTAAAAAAGATATATTTAAAAAAAAGGTTATTTTAAGAGCCATCACTGTTGAACGAAAATAAGTAAGTTGAGTTCAACACCCTCCCTTTAATTCCCTAAGAAGTCATCTGACATTAAAGCTGTCCGCAGACTCAAGGCTGCGGAAAAGTGGGGTGATGCATTTTTTGATGGTAGTGTGATATGAGAGGAAAGTGTGAAAGCCATAAATAATGGTTAAACACTTCATACGCACATTACACTTTATGTTAACATTTTGTATGGCAGTGCAACAGGGTTGTGTGGCTTATTGCTGAAATAAAGTATGTATTCTTTCATTCACACTTGCAGACAGGAAGTAGCCTGAACTGAACAATGTCAGGTTTTCAGATATCAATTTAATTTTGGTAGAGCTAGGCAAATACTTATTCAAAGACGGCGGGGATACAGGTAAACACAGATGATAATTTGATGGCTCATTTTGGGGAATAATGTGCTTATTTTCAGATAGTGAACTGTAATTCTCCAATGTGCCTCTGGTGATTAGTTTCTTGTTTTGAAAAGAAAATGATGCATGACACCATTTATTTAATAGTCCGCCATGCATCACCAGTCTGGATCACTCCAGCAAGATGCCAGCTCCAGAATCATTATGCTTGGTCATTTATGATAGTTCTTCTTCCACTATAAGAGGTGTCTTAAAATTGGAGAAGGGGCAATCAGACAGAGTGAGAGGCTCGAAGAGCAGGTTTACTGTTGGAGGATTCTGGGTGTCACTCCTTGGTCGAGACTTTAGACAAGGATCAGCTAATGTGGTTGTCACAGATAAAAGTGTTTGTGACCGTTACACCTGGGGAGACACTATTCAATTCACAAAAAAGTTACTGGTAGTATATCTTACACTTCTAGTTTGCGTGCAGGGGACCCCACATGACCTGCATGCAATCCTAAATATGTGCAAAAGCAGTGTGTAAAATGAAATATTATAGCGAGACAAACTCACTTTTACTTGTTCATGTTTCTCTTTGTCTTTTCAAAAAATAAATACTGCCTGCAAATGACACTTTGGGGATGGCTTTTATTAATGGAATCCTGTTGAATCCACCTGGTCTCGAACAGCTGCAAAACCGAAAAGGAATCTGAAAAAAATCCAGTCCTTTTGTGTCTGCATGAAAATCTCATGAATAAGTAAAACAAAAAGCGCTGACAAGATGGGGGAGTTCATTTAGGGGATCCATGTTGGGTGTAAAAATGCACCTTTGTCACGCGCGATGTGTTAAATAGTTGCAATGTTTTCAGGTAGAATGAAGAGAGAGTGAAGAGAGAGAGAGAAAATAGCGGCTGGAGTAGAAAGACGGACAGGGAGAAAGTGAACGAATGATAATCCTTTGTTGGTTGTTACATTACCTTGCGGTCATTACAGGCTACTAATGTGAAGGTGCGAATGGCAGCGGGAGATTTAAGCAGTGGAGCAGGAAGCACCCAAGGAATACGGATAAGGAGGCGCCATGTTATGTCATGTTTCAATAATGTTATTGAACGTGAAAACTTAACCGAAACATACACAACTGCCTCCGACTGCCTTGCTCTTTCTTTCCTATCTCATTTAAATGAAGAGGTGACTGTGTCATATATATTCTAACGTCAGGCATTCGATATTACACATTGAGGTGTGTTTGTGATCGCTTTATTATTAGCTGGAGTCTGCCTTGGTACAGGTTACAGTGTTTACTACACGGGTTGTATGTTCCTTGGCGTGCTCCACAATGCACATTTGACAGCTTATTGCTTAGGTGGAGAGGGTTAGTGAGACTGCATTTGAATACTTATTTAGAACATATTTCCAATAGCCCCCATGAAACTGTCCGACACGAGCACATGGTTTTCAATTTGTAGCCAGTGTTACGTTAATAGGTGCTTGCATGTTTGCAATGGATTCTTGTGCAATGTCCAGCCAGTGCTGTGAGTGCAGGCTCCTTCAGCAGAATTGCGTCAAGACTGAGCGAGAACTCAGTAAAATCACGAGCGAAAGTAACAGGATCCTTGCTTACTGTCATATCCTTTCAACAGTAAGAAGAAAAATGAAATATCATTTTCCAATTGCAGCCTCAAATGTCAGCAAACACCCAGTCAAAGACACATGTTTCTGTCTGTTCCCTCAGTGCTGCAAAAAAACAAGACGCCACCGCTTTCATCATTGGCATCAACAGGCTATTTTGGTTCGTCAGTTCTTTTCCCAAAAACAAACACACCTTACGACACACGTATGAACTTTCAAGTAAAACAACGAGCGATTTATCTAAATGGAGAAACGCTCCAAATCAAGTTTAGTTCTAGTAAATACACGGAATAATCGAATGCAAGGACAATTAGAAGAAAATGGGTAAAAAATATGTATAAACCTACAATTATAAACTTTTTTTTAAATGGTCCCTTTTAATGGATGCAGTTGGTGAAAACGATACCCGGCCTTCTGGAAAGTTGGTGTGCACGTTTGTAAATAAACATGCTCTTTGACAGACGCCATTAGTTGTTTTTCTCAGATATAGAGGTAGAGTGCTTCAATCAGAGACGATTTGAAAAAGTAGCCACCATGAAGGGAGCAATCTCACACACGTGTACTTAATGAGTAAAGGCACGTACAACGAATTGATGGCAAATAATTCAGTTGGGGAAGAAAGCCATTGGTACATAAAATGTGGATGAATCAGAGTAATTTATTGATGACAGAGCAACTATTTACAGTGATAAACAGGGGAAGGGCAGTGTGAACACAGAGTAGTGATGTTTTACGACTACAATAATTCCCTTCCAGGTTGTGACGTTCCTTTCAGGATGATGTAAAACCCTGGACAGGGAGGAGGTTTTTGATTTCTACTGGAGAAACAAGGGCAAGGCTGCCAGGGCAAACAGGGATGGGTAAGTTGAGATCTTCTGAAGAGAGATCAAGGAGAAGGGTGGCACGGGTGGAGGAGGGCACATATTGTGGGGCAGGGTATTAAAATGATGTATGTAAAAGAGAGGAGGCAGACTCTAATAAGGCATGGACACCCAACCACCATGGATGTGATAGGAACAAGTGGGACAGAAATGCACGTGGCTGTAGAGAGTGCAAGCAGCAAAGTTCAATGATATATTTGGAGGAGCAAGAGTATGGCGCAGAGGACTCGATATGACTAAGAGCACAAATAGAAATTATGGTTTTGGTAGAGTGATAACTAACTGCTGTGGGATTTTCTGGATGCTCATTTTAGCCGTAGAGCCAGTTGAGTTGATTACGTGGTGAAGATTGTGGTCATTGCAGAAGAGAACCATACGTTTACAAGTCTTGAGGGAAGACATAGAGAGATCGAGGGAAATAGAATAGAGGAAGGGAAGGCTAGAGAGGCAGTTGAGGTGGACGATTATGGGCCTCATTATAAACATGGTGGTGCACAGGGGAGTTGCTAGGTCTGGAAAAGACCCGGGGCTAAGCTGATGTCGGAACTGTTGGGACTGGGGGCTAGCTAGTCTTTTGGCTGTAGCTCCTGAGATTCTATCCGGGGCTACAACCAAAAGATCAGGGGCTATAGCCCCCTTAGCCCCCCCCCCTAGCAACGCCCCTGGTGGTGCAGGTAAAAATGTCAATAATGTGGCAGTAATTCTCTTAGCACCTTATCACCTCTGCACCACCACCATACAGGCTTGTGATCCTCCACCTTACTGCCAAAACTCAGCACATTCAGTGGAATTGCTGCCGGCCAAATTAACACTGGCAGTAATTCAACCAAAAACCTCATGGAGTCCTATGGACTCTGAAAGACGGGATTAACACTGCCTCATCATAATGGGGACCTATCTCTGTTTGGATGAATGTTGCATGAGGCCCACGAAAGCCATAGAGTGGAAGATAGCAAAAATACAGTCAGACATGCCAGACAATATTCATGGGAGGGGTGAAGAAGTGTTGGGTTTCATTAGCAAATAGTAATTTGCAAAACTAAAGAAGGTGATGAGTTTACAGAAAGAGGTGTAGAGACTGAAGGGGAATGCACCTAGACAGAGCCTTCATGGATTTCCACCGACATTGGATGTGAGCAGAGATGTCAGATGTCCAAGAGATCAAGAAAGATTAGTTGCACTGAGGGGTGGCGCTCCATTCAAGTGCTAGGGCTAAGGACTCTGCATGTGTAAGGAGGATGGATTTGTCCACTATATCAAATACTAGAGTTGGTTCGAGGATGAAGAACGGTTAAAAATCGACAGTCGGCAGAGCTGAGGAATTTAGAGACATGTATCAATGCTCTCTCTCTCTATGAATTGCTTGCTTCAAAAACATATGGAAGGGGGTTGCATAGGAGGCTGGTATCAAGGTAAATAACTCTGTTGAATACAACACATTCAAAGGTGTTGAGGTAGAGGGGATGGAGAGAGACTGACAATGGCTGGACGGATTATTGGAGTGACCAGACAGTGTTTTTGTAAAAAGGAAGTATTGTTGCATACTTTGTAGCAGCAATGAACGATTGTTGCAGCAAGCAAGAACGATTTTATCAGAGGTACACAAGCATGTCCTTGCTGCACTGCTCAGGTTATAGGTATAAACACCTCTGCTGTGGTTTGTGTGAAAAGAGGGGATGGATACCAGCAGGCCCACTCCCTGCCTGTGGGAAGGAAAATATAAACAGGTAAGTAAGTGGTAGGTGGTTAAATCCCCATTCAGTACTCAGGCAATATCACCCCCCCACACACAAAAATCAATCAATAGAGAGTCTCTTCATTAAACCTAAGATAGCATTTCCTCTCAAAAGCAGCAAAGGCAGAGTCAGTAGGCCAGATAGAGTGCCCAACAGAAGGATGCCCACCAGACTGGATGACCGTGTGAATACATTCTCCAAAGACACTGACCTGGGAGGCAGAAGGATGCAACTAAGGGAGATAATACCAAAAAAGAATTCACAGATTGCAGGAAGTCAAAGAAGGGGTACACACATTCAAAATCAAGAAGGGTCCAAGGATTGGTGTGCAGGTTTGTGGAGCCCAAGAGTCCAATAAGGTATATGCATTTCACAGAGTGAAGGGGTCTAAAGTCAAGGCAGAGAGAAGAAGGATCTCTTAAAAATAACAACTCTCATAAAGGTGAATTTACCACCAAGACAGATAGGAGGGAAATTAGCCTACAGAGTAGATACGTTGGTTGGTACTAGCACATTAACAATCAGCACAAAAAGCAGAGCAATTGCAACGCTGGCTAACCTATGCTCTAGGTTATTCAAAAATGTTCTAAGGTGCCCTTTTGGAAGGGCTAGCAGACAAAAATCCAGGTACAGAGACTGGGTTTAGGATTAACCTTCAGTGACAAAAGGGTTACAAACCAAATCCAGATGGAGTCGAGGAAACACACCAAAGTCAATGTAATCCAGAGTATCCACACATCAGGAAAGGGTGGGAAATATCAGGAGGAATGCCATTCATGGTGCATAGAACGAAAAATAGCTATATATGCCACGTGAGGGGGGTTTACTTTCAAATGTTGACATGTAGGGCGAGGACAACAAAAGGCAATGGGTGTTGATTGTGGACAATCTGGAGGCCAAAGATGTTATTACGGTCACAGGAAGGGATGGCTGACCTAGAGGTGGGAGTTACTCCGAGACCAAGTCCTAAAACAAAAAGTGGAGGGGGACTCATTAACATACAAATTGAATGTGGTGTCACCAGAAATTAGCATATGAAGGTGCCCTGTGAAAAAAGTGGGGCGACTCTGTCCACCCGTTTGTACCCTCGACTTGCGCCCTGGAGTTACTTCAATAGGAGAGTGAACAGAGATGAGATAGGAGAGGTTGTAGAGAAGGAAGGGGCAAAGGGAGCATTAGTGCAGCAGTCCTGACATCTCTTATATTGGTGATGTTAGATGCAATGTAATGTGAAAATCATTAGTAGGTACAGAGGAGACCATTGAGCCTGCCTGAGGTGGGATCCGCATGGCTTAGGGGGCAAAGGAAAACGTGCATGAATAGGAACGTGGAAACAAGATATGGTCTGTAAGGAAGTGGGAGTTGATTGAGATGAAGGCTGACAGGTAATCTTTATCGAACATAAGAATGTCAGTGTAGAGGCACATCTGCATGATTGTCCTCATCTGCATCATGAGTGGGGTGATCCATGGTGTGGGCAAGTATGGAGGTAAAATGGAGGTTTGATGAAGACCCAGGTTATTTGGCCTTATAATTAAAGACAACGTGAGTGTTCTTACATGGGGGTAATGACTTATGACTTGTGCACAGCCAGAATGGTTATTTTTTTTAATAGATTTTGCATGGTATTATTAGTGGTATAAAGAGCAGAGCCAAAGTGAGTGCTGACATGTGGGGATACTGCCCTGGGCACAGCCACAGTGGGCATGTTTTCTTGATGTGGCATGGCATCATTAGTGGCATTATTAGTAAAGCTTTTCTATGTAGAAACACTGCCACATATGCTCACAACCAGCATCAAAGGAATTGAGGCATATGTTTTGTGTAAAGGCATCATAAAAATGAGCTGGGAAATGTTTCTGAGTGCTGTGTGTGAATACAAAATACCTTTTTCTTGTGTTGCCCTCCAACACGGACTGAACACATCCTACTCACTGTCTCAGGGCATTAGGCAATCTAATATCTTGGGTTAGGGGAAACAGTTGCACATGAGCAGTGTGATGTATGCCTATCGTCCATACTGTGGAGAGAGTATGGTTAGGCAATTTGGTTTGCTTTTAGCCTATCCTTGACAGGTAAATACGAATATTCAGCAGATCACATTACATGCCATCTAAGAGTACACATTGCCATGACAAGTAATGTACATTTTTCATTTTCATGTTCTGCATAACGTTGTGCTCTTCTTTTAACGGAAGTACAAGAGCTGGTTGTTAGGAAAGATTTCGTAATTGTAGGGAATTTTCCTTCCATGTGGCAACCCCTAAACTTTTTGCTATTGTTTTTAACCTTGTTCTTGACTTTGCCAGAGAAGTACAGCCTTCTGCCGCACTTCTCTGGGCTTTCGCTCCTTTCTTACGGGGAAACTGACATGCCCTTAAGACAGTCAGTACCGGGGAACGTGGTTTCCCGTAGTTTCTTTTATCGTGTCGCAGCTTTAGTGCAACACGACACAAGAGGGCACTGTAAGCTAAGTTACAGCTCTCTTGGGTCTCTAGCCTTCTACAGGCCCTAGATACTCTTTTAGGATGGTATTTGATCGGTGCAAGTCATTCAGGGACTCGAATGGTGGCAGCGATCGTTTTGTTTATTTTGAGCTCCTTTTGGCGTTCTGAGCACGTTTTTCGCACTGAACCCAAAATGGTGGCCTGGCTCCCAAAATGGCCAGGCCGCGAGGCTCCTTTGTCCTGTCCACTGTCCGTCTTGCTCCCTTCACCTTCCCCAGGTCCGGCGACCCGGGGCCTTCCTTATTTGGGCATGTACTTTCCCGCGAAACGTGGTTGCTTTCGCGGGCTTCTACATGTCGTTTGTGTGCCTCCAGGGTGTGGGCTAGGATGTCTGGTCCCAATACACATCCTGGGTGCCAGAGAGTCTAGGGTGGTGTGAATGCCTGGGACCACCGTGGTCCGTGATTGGTCCACGTATGGTATGTGTTTTGATGAGCGGATCTCCCATTGGCTCCCCTCCGTTTTGGCGCGAAGGGAACCGTGGATAAGAGGGGGCTGGAAACACCACTACCAGGTCGATCTCCTGAGTTCTCACGAACGAAGGAATACAGGAGCCAAGTATCCTGCAACTACGAGGCTGGACCGAGGAATCGCTGGTGACCCGCTGAAGGAATCCTCCTTTGCACTGCTGTCGTCCGGAGAGCCCCTGTCCTCCTTTGATCGAACCAGAAGGCCTGTACTGGTGCTTCGACCTTTGGAATAGCAGGAACAGCTATTCCCGGCATCTTCAACCATCTCCTGCCAAGTAAGCCTTCGGAAGCGTCTCTGGGCCATCCAGTTGACTGACCAGCTTACCAAGGAGTTTGGCTCTGCAACCGCCGCCAGGTTGTGTTGTATTGCGAGTCCTTGTCCCTCTCCCACGCTTCGTACGCTTGGCGTCCCCAGGTCTGAAGGGAGGAGGGTTCATTTGGCTCGAATACACACGGCCGCTCCGTTGTCCTGTGCGGCAACAAAACTGTGCCGGTTTCGTCGATTGGGACGTCTTTTTGCTCTACACGACTACAAAGCGTTCCCTGCTCTTCTGAACCTGCCAGCTGCTGAAACTATCGTGGAGAAGCCTGGGTCTGCTTGCTTCGGGGACCGGTGAGTAGTATATCTAGGATCTGGTCGCCCTCCTGCAGTATCCCATTGCTTTTCCCTGCTGTGTAAAAACAGCACCCTTTTGCCGCGCTCGCGCTCTGCTTCTGCCCGCTGTGGAGGCTGCGCTTGAGCTGCGGAACCTGTTCTTCTTCTGCTGTGCACTAACGTGAACCGCCTGACTTCCTCCAAAGAGCTTCCCCTTGTGCCCGTCGGCACCGGCGTGGCAGGTACTTTGAGCACAAGGCTCCACTCTTCGCAGGGCTCGGACTTCCATCTAGTTAGGTGCCTATGAAGGCGAACTGAGTCGAAAGCATTATCGCACTGCCTGTTTTCCTTCCCTGGCAGGTGGACTACATATTTCGTGCTTTAAACGCTTGCGACTGTGTATTTGTATATATATTGGGTTGATATGGTATGTGTTGGTTTAATATTGTGATATTGTGATTTTCTCGCTACGGTCATTATTTTAAAGGCCTTAAAATAAATGTGTATCTATTTTTGATATAACAACTGTTTGGAGTAGTTTGTAAGCGCTCTTGCTTTGTGTGCTCATTGCGGGCTTTCAGTCACCCTCACCCCTCTTGAGACCTAGTCTTGACCGCCGCGATCGCTACCTTGATTGGTCTGGCTTGTCCAGAGGTTACCCTGTTCCAAGTAATTAGGTTGGCCTTCTGAACTTCTGCGCCACCAGGACAGAGTTCAGAAATCCGTCTTAACAAATTGGTGTACAGCGGTGGGATACGACTGAAGGTATCCAGTGTTGCGCTCGAACTAGGGCATTTCAGGTTATTCCAAACAGTACACGTAGTGAATTGTTATAGTATAACTTTAAAAAGGCTATAGTCCTATCAAACAGTATGGAAACAAGTACGTTGTTAACTTTAAATGCTTCCAAATCAGAAACGCTGAAAAAGATGTGTGCGGAGAGAGGTGTTTCCTCTCAAGGCACGAAATTGGAAATGATCCAAAGAATCGTGGCGTGGCAAGAAGCGCAGCTTGACGCTATTACTTCTGAGGACAGTGCGGAAGGTGGCGGGGCTGCTCTCACTGGTAGAACCGACGGTTCTGCCGCCGCACTGTTCCACCGCGACCACGAGGACAGGGAGGACGAGCTGTCTAATGTTTCCTCTGCCAGTGCTGATGGGGAGGCTATGCTTGAATTCAAGAAGCAAGAGCTGCGGTTTAGGCAGCAGGAGCTTGAATTCAGCATAGCCAAACTAAAAATCGAACAGGCAGAAAAACAAAAAGACAGGGATCACCAGTTGGAACTGGCCAAGCTTCAGGTTGCAAATGGATCCAAGGGTCCTGGACATGGGTCTGGGGCCTCCTCTCATCCACGGTTTCCAAAAGATCTGCTCAGTGTGTATGAAGAGAGGAATGACATTATGGACTGGCTGAATGCGTTTGAGTATGCATGCGAGGTCCAGGAAGTTGACAATGCTGATAAGATTGCGTGGTTGCTCAGTAGACTGCCCCATTCTGGCTGTAGTGCCATTATGGAAATGTCGAAGGCTGAGCGGGCTGATTTCGCAATGTTAAAGCAGACTCTCATTTTAAAGTTTGGGAAGACTCCGGCCCAATATTTAAAGCGTTTTCGAGAGTATAAGAAAAAGGAAGGTGGTACTTGGGTATCTTATGTCACTGAATCTTTGAAAAACTTAACTGGCTGGGTCGAAGGCTATAAGGTTTCTACCTTCGACGGCATGATAAATATTGTCATGCTGGAACACATTTTTGCTTCTTCTTCCCCGGAGCTTAAGCAACATTTGGCCGATTCGAAGGAGATAGATCCTAAGAAGCTGGCCATTGCAGCAGACTTATGGGTGTCACATCGAGTGTCCCATTAGGACAAAACTCATCCTGGTAAGCAGGAGGAGGGGAAAAAGTCCAAAGATATGGAGGGTGGGGAATTTGCTAAATCTTCTTCCCAAAAGGGCCACAAAAAGAAAAACAAGGGTAAGACACAAGAGAACTCACAGGGTAGTGGAGGTGCGCCTCCGAAACAGAACTCTGGTTACAATAAGCCTCCCTACGTAAACAGACCCACTGGGGCTTGTTTTTCTTGTGGAGCAACTGACCATGTGAAGGGGGATCCCCGTTGTAAGGTTAGACCTTTGGGGGTCCACTCCGCTAATCTGGCCTTCTCCTCCTACGAGGAAGAAGAGATTACAGGAGCATCCTTCTCCTCGGACTCATTTCCCAGCGGAATAGAGGCCGAGGTAGTTTTAGTGTCCCTGGGTTCCTGGGAGCCTAAAGTCGCAGAGGCGTATGCTAGGATTCCGGATAATACCAAGCACTACTTTAAAGACAGTGTGCTGATCAATGGAGTGGATACTCCAGCTCTTAGGGATAGTGGGTGCAGTCGAACTGTAGTGGATTCTACCTTGGTAGACTCAGAGGAAGTTGCCAGAGCTACTCTGATGCCCACTAAGTTGGCTGACGGCCCCCTCCGTATGTTTCCCGTGATCCCTGTTAATCTAACTTTAAATGGTACAGCTGTCAGGATTCCAGTGAGCATTCAGAGAAACGTCCCGGGAAAGGTCTTATTAGGTAATGATCTCAGAGCTTTAGGGCTCGTAGGAGACACTGCCGAACGACCCTACACACGGTCTCAAGCACGGGCAGCATTGGCCAAGTCCAATACGCCGCCCCAGCCGAAGGGGAAACCCAAGGCGAAAGGAGTCTACAAGTCAAGACGGGGGAAAGAGAATATTCCCCCGAGCTCGCCTACCACTGCGGTGGAGGAAGTTGGTCAATCGCCCGCACCTGACGAGGAGGTGGCGATGCCTGAAGTATTCGACCCCAACGATCATCCTGAACTAAAAGACTTGTTAGTTGAAGGAGGTCCTGATAGGGACGAATTCAGTAAAGGCCAACGTGAGTGCCCATCTCTGGAAGGCCTAAGGAGACAGGCCTGCTCCCAGCTTGAGGGTGAACCTCCTGGGAAGCATAGGATTTATTGGGAAGGTGGACTCCTGTATAGTGAGCCCACAGAGTCTACAGAAGGAGACCATAGGAGGTTGGTGGTTCCCCTTGCTGTTAGGCCCTTCCTCCTGCAGTTGGCGCATGAAGTTCCCCTTGCTGGTCACCTTGGTATGAAGCGGACCAAGCAAAGGTTATCCATGCACTTCTACTGGCCCAAGATGGGGGTGCAAGTAGAAAGTCACTGCAGGAGTTGCGCCTCCTGCCAGTTGTCTGGTAAGGTTGGCCCGACAATCCAAGCTCCGTTGGTACCGCTCCCAGTTGTGGGGGTACCATTTGAAAGGGTAGGGATCGACATCGTCGGTCCCCTTGACCCGCAAACATCCTCGGGCAATAGGTTTATCCTGGTGCTGGTCGACCATGCAACCAGGTATCCTGAGGCCATCCCATTGAAAACTGTAACTGCCAAGTCAGTTGCAAAAGCTTTACTCGGCATATTTACTAGGGTTGGCTTCCCTAAAGAAGTTGTGTCAGATCGTGGCAGCAACTTTATGTCGAAGTATATGCAGGCTATGTGGAAAGAATGTGGGGTCACCTACAAGTTCTCTTCTGCATACCACCCCCAGACCAATGGTCTGGTGGAACGTTTTAACAGAACGTTAAAGAGCATGATTGGGGCTCTGGAGGAGCCTCAGAGAAGAAAATGGGATCTTCTTTTACCATGCTTGCTGTTTGCCTACCGAGAGGTACCACAGGAGGGTGTTGGCTTCAGCCCCTTCGAACTTCTGTTCGGTCATCCCGTACGGGGACCCTTAGCCATTGTCAAGGAGGGATGGGAGATGCCCACTCCCCCTGTTACTACCAATGTAGTTGACTATGTGCTAGGGCTCAGAAAACGGATGGTACTTCTGATGGGCTTGGCTAGTGATAAATTGAAGGCAGGGCAAGCGCTGGTGAAACATTGGTACGACCAGAAAGCTTCCCTCATCAACTTTACACCTGGTCAGCAAGTCCTGATCATGAATCCAATAAGGCCTCGCGCTTTACAGGACAAATGGTCAGGCCCTTACACAGTGGTGGAGCCCCTGGGTGAGGTGAACTATTTAGTGGACCTTGGAAGGCCTGGACAGGCTCCAAAAGTGTTTCACGTGAATAGGCTGAAGGCTTTCGTCCCAAGAGTCGAAATCGCAGCACTGCTACTGGCGTCAGACGTTGAGGAAGAGGAGTCTGAACCTCTCCCCGACCTGTTCCAGAGCGGTCCTTCAGATAGCTCCGTTGAGGGTGTCCGAGTGGCCCCTCACCTGACTTCTGATCAGCAGGCTGAGGTGAAAAGTTTGCTTAGGCAGTTTTCCCCCCTGTTTTCACAGTCCCCTGGTTTGACACCTTGGTGCAAACATAACATTGACACAGGAGACAGTGTACCTACCAAAAGTAGGGGATACAGGATGTCAGATAAAGTACGGTCTTATATTAAAACCGAGGTCAACAAAATGTTAGACCTTGGGGTGATTGAACCCTCTAGTAGTCCTTGGTCCAGTCCTGTGGTTCTGGTTCCAAAGGCAGGCACTTCTGAATTGAGGTTCTGCGTGGATTACAGGGCTCTGAATGCTGTCACCAAGACAGATGCCCACCCCTTGCCTCGAACAGATGAGCTGGTGGATACTTTGGGTGCCTCCAAGTACCTCAGCACGTTTGACCTCACTGCTGGCTATTGGCAAATAGCGTTAGCAGAACATGCCAGGGAGAAGACAGCATTTTCTACTCCAGACGGCCTTTACCAATTCCGGGTAATGCCGTTCGGGTTGAAGAATGCACCTGCCACTTTCCAGAGGCTTGTGAATCATGTGTTGAATGGGTTGGACGAATTCTGTCTTGCATATCTGGACGATATAGCAGTTTTCAGTGCCACCTGGGAAGACCATGTGAAACACCTCGGGATTGTGCTCCAGGCTCTTCAGAAAGCCCACTTGACCATAAAGGCGAGTAAATGCCAGATTGGACAAGGCTCAGTGGTTTACCTTGGACATGAAGTAGGTGGAGGGAGGATACAGCCTCTACCCAGTAAAGTACAAGCAGTACAAGACTGGCCTACCCCCACTACGCAAACCCAAGTGAGAGCCTTCTTAGGACTCACGGGGTATTATCGCAATTTTGTGGCAGACTATGGCACCATAGCTGCTCCTCTGACTGCCCTCACAACTCCGAAGAAACCCAAGAAGGTAACTTGGACTGACGAGTGTGAGAAGGCCTTCAATGGCTTAAAAGACTCCTTGTGCCAGGCCCCTGTCCTAAGGGCCCCTGATTATCAAAGACCTTTTATCGTGCAGACGGATGCCTCTGACACTGGGATAGGAGCTGTACTATCACAAGTAGATGAGAAGGGTAAGGAACACCCTATCGGTTTTATTAGTCGCCAGCTTAAGGACAGAGAGCTCAGGTGGTCCACGGTAGAGAAAGAATGTTTCTCTGTTGTGTGGGCCCTAAGGAAGCTGAGGCCCTACCTCTATGGGACCCACTTCACTGTGCAGACTGACCATAAGCCGTTAAAGTGGCTAATGAACATGAAGGGGGAGAATCCAAAGTTGCTTAGGTGGTCCATAAGTCTTCAAGGCTTCGACTTCACTATTGAGCATAGACCAGGTGTCCAACATAGCAATGCTGATGGGTTGTCCAGAATGTTTAACCGACCTGAACAAGAAACTCATCCAGGGGTGGATTAGTTCCCCCTGTCCATAGTCTGGGAGGGGCGAGTGTTAGGAAAGATTTCGTAATTGTAGGGAATTTTCCTTCCATGTGGCAACCCCTAAACTTTTTGCTATTGTTTTTAACCTTGTTCTTGACTTTGCCAGAGAAGTACAGCCTTCTGCCGCACTTCTCTGGGCTTTCGCTCCTTTCTTACGGGGAAACTGACATGCCCTTAAGACAGTCAGTACCGGGGAACGTGGTTTCCCGTAGTTTCTTTTATCGTGTCGCAGCTTTAGTGCAACACGACACAAGAGGGCACTGTAAGCTAAGTTACAGCTCTCTTGGGTCTCTAGCCTTCTACAGGCCCTAGATACTCTTTTAGGATGGTATTTGATCGGTGCAAGTCATTCAGGGACTCGAATGGTGGCAGCGATCGTTTTGTTTATTTTGAGCTCCTTTTGGCGTTCTGAGCACGTTTTTCGCACTGAACCCAAAATGGTGGCCTGGCTCCCAAAATGGCCAGGCCGCGAGGCTCCTTTGTCCTGTCCACTGTCCGTCTTGCTCCCTTCACCTTCCCCAGGTCCGGCGACCCGGGGCCTTCCTTATTTGGGCATGTACTTTCCCGCGAAACGTGGTTGCTTTCGCGGGCTTCTACATGTCGTTTGTGTGCCTCCAGGGTGTGGGCTAGGATGTCTGGTCCCAATACACATCCTGGGTGCCAGAGAGTCTAGGGTGGTGTGAATGCCTGGGACCACCGTGGTCCGTGATTGGTCCACGTATGGTATGTGTTTTGATGAGCGGATCTCCCATTGGCTCCCCTCCGTTTTGGCGCGAAGGGAACCGTGGATAAGAGGGGGCTGGAAACACCACTACCAGGTCGATCTCCTGAGTTCTCACGAACGAAGGAATACAGGAGCCAAGTATCCTGCAACTACGAGGCTGGACCGAGGAATCGCTGGTGACCCGCTGAAGGAATCCTCCTTTGCACTGCTGTCGTCCGGAGAGCCCCTGTCCTCCTTTGATCGAACCAGAAGGCCTGTACTGGTGCTTCGACCTTTGGAATAGCAGGAACAGCTATTCCCGGCATCTTCAACCATCTCCTGCCAAGTAAGCCTTCGGAAGCGTCTCTGGGCCATCCAGTTGACTGACCAGCTTACCAAGGAGTTTGGCTCTGCAACCGCCGCCAGGTTGTGTTGTATTGCGAGTCCTTGTCCCTCTCCCACGCTTCGTACGCTTGGCGTCCCCAGGTCTGAAGGGAGGAGGGTTCATTTGGCTCGAATACACACGGCCGCTCCGTTGTCCTGTGCGGCAACAAAACTGTGCCGGTTTCGTCGATTGGGACGTCTTTTTGCTCTACACGACTACAAAGCGTTCCCTGCTCTTCTGAACCTGCCAGCTGCTGAAACTATCGTGGAGAAGCCTGGGTCTGCTTGCTTCGGGGACCGGTGAGTAGTATATCTAGGATCTGGTCGCCCTCCTGCAGTATCCCATTGCTTTTCCCTGCTGTGTAAAAACAGCACCCTTTTGCCGCGCTCGCGCTCTGCTTCTGCCCACTGTGGAGGCTGCGCTTGAGCTGCGGAACCTGTTCTTCTTCTGCTGTGCACTAACGTGAACCGCCTGACTTCCTCCAAAGAGCTTCCCCTTGTGCCCGTCGGCACCGGCGTGGCAGGTACTTTGAGCACAAGGCTCCACTCTTCGCAGGGCTCGGACTTCCATCTAGTTA
Source organism: Ambystoma mexicanum (assembly GCF_040938575.1). Lineage (NCBI taxonomy): Eukaryota > Metazoa > Chordata > Amphibia > Caudata > Ambystomatidae > Ambystoma > Ambystoma mexicanum. The sequence continues at coordinate 1,281,151,920 of NC_090930.1, read as the reverse complement.
GGTGCCTATGAAGGCGAACTGAGTCGAAAGCATTATCACACTGCCTGTTTTCCTTCCCTGGCAGGTGGACTACATATTTCGTGCTTTAAACGCTTGCGACTGTGTATTTGTATATATATTGGGTTGATATGGTATGTGTTGGTTTAATATTGTGATATTGTGATTTTCTCGCTACGGTCATTATTTTAAAGGCCTTAAAATAAATGTGTATCTATTTTTGATATAACAACTGTTTGGAGTAGTTTGTAAGCGCTCTTGCTTTGTGTGCTCATTGCGGGCTTTCAGTCACCCTCACCCCTCTTGAGACCTAGTCTTGACCGCCGCGATCGCTACCTTGATTGGTCTGGCTTGTCCAGAGGTTACCCTGTTCCAAGTAATTAGGTTGGCCTTCTGAACTTCTGCGCCACCAGGACAGAGTTCAGAAATCCGTCTTAACACTGGTCAAACAGCCACAAGGCCTTACAAGGTGATCTACGGCCTTACAAGGAGATCTGCGGGAGTGCAATCTCTTTTGGGCATCCTGCATACGACAGCAGCTGCTGGTGGAAAACATAACTGCTTCTGAAGTCCTAACATAGAAGCACTGTCGTCCTGGTACTCCAAAATTTGGAGTGCGGCAGTGAAGTTTAAGTCCTTGTCATGGAGTTGTGTCCCTTTTATAACCAAAGCCCTGCTAGTACAGCCTCTAGACTTCTCCATAATTCCCCCTGGCCAGATTCCTTTTCTCATTTCCTCAGTGATTTTTTGCTTCTTTTTTCTCACATCACAGAAGTTCATTTGTCAGCTTCTTCAACCGCCTTTGGAATTCTTTCATATTACGCCTCAGTTGTTTGAATATATTCTAACATTCAGGAACAGCCCTGATCCAGCTTTTTGTTTTCCTGGGGCTTCCTGTCAACCAGAGTTCTCTAGTAATCATTCTTTAACCCTTCCTAGGAAGGTGTGTGAGAACATCTGCTGAGTCTACTGCTTGTAAGTCAAAATGAGAAAACGGGTACTTACCAGGTAAATAATCACATTAGCTAGGGTGGGGCAAGGGCACAGTGTTTGGCGGCCCCAACTGATCCTCGGCAGCTTCCTGTTTGTTGGCCACGCCCCCCTTGGGCTCATATTCCACTCCACGGCCCTGCAGCGGTGAAGCCCACGGCGTGGCAAGGGCGTGGTGTTTGACGGCCCCAACTGATCCTCTGCAGCTTCCTGGTTGTTGGCCACGCCCCTGGGCTCATATTCCACTGCACGGCCCCGCAGCAGTGAAGCCCGGGGCGGGGCAAGGGTGCAGTGTTTGACGGCCCCAACTGATCCTCAGCAGCTTCCTGGTTGTTGGCCACATGCCCCCGGGCTCATATTCCACTCCACGGCCCCGCAGCAGTGAATCCCGTGGTGGGGCAAGGGCGCGGTGTTTGGCGATGCAGGTGTTTGGCGTCCGAGGGTGGAGGTTTGTCCGGGTTGAGATGCCAAAGCAGAGAAAGTAAGTGCTGGGAGTGACAGTTTTGTGTGACTGTTTTTCAAAGAGGCGAACAAGACTTCATTGGCTTTGGCCTGGACAGCTGGATCCTGACCCTGTTCTCGGGCAATCCGCCATGTCTCTACTAAAATCCCTCAAATCTTATAAGTGTCATGGCGCTCCAAGGGACCCTTGTTCTATTCTGCCACTCAACCCGCCTCTACCTGATTCTGAACCAGCTCCCCAAGACATCAGGGGCAAATCTGTGTGAAAGCTCCTTGTTGTAAAGAGACTGAGACAACAGGAAGCAACAGTGAATGCAAAGGCAAAGGCACTCACCTCAGACTCCATCTACACTGACTGTGTATCTGGGGGGGTGATTTTATCAAGCTATCCCGCCCCCTAGTGCCACAAGTAGAAAATCAGCAACCCCTAAGGGACAGTAAAGGTGACAAAGGGCCCCATGAACGGGCCTTCTGAGGGGCATGCGGACTAACTATTGGCAGTCACAGTAGTCTGTATAACATATACAGGGGAGTGCGGGGTACAGTAAATAAGGAGGCACAATGCACCGGAGGAGCCAGCAAAGGCGGTTGGCCATCTGTGGGAAGTTTCTCGGACACAGCTCAAGTCTTGAGTGGTTCTCTGGCCTGTCCACCTCCTACTGTAACTGAGTTTTGTAAGACTTTTGGTCCTTGCATTATGGTGCCCTCATCTGCCACATCATGCTCTGGGACAGAGGGGGAAATCTGTGGGGAATCTGTGAGGCCAGCAGTACCTGTTGGTAGCTGTCTATCATCTAGCCCCTCTCTTGTACCCCTCAGCTTGGAGTTTACCCCAGCCACGGATTTTACCCCGGCACATGCCTCCAACCCTGGCTCCAGCTTTGATGTGGCCCCACCCATTTTCGACCCTGACTCTTCGCTAATTGCGGATGTTCGGCCCACAGACGCTTCCATGCTTAAACCTCCCTCTTGCTCTCAAAGCACATGGAGTGAGCCTTTGTCACAGTTGAGCTCTTCAGCCAGTTCCTATCTCCGACTTTCTCCCCTCAGAGCCCCTAAGCTACAACGATTTGATTGAAGCCAGCATTGACGTAGGGACGGCTACCGACCCTCCAGTAGGGGTTGCCCACATACCTAGTGGGTGCAACTGCAAATGCAACCAAGTGCTGGCTGAGTTAGCAGCAATAAGAAATATGCTCTCAACCCTTATAGAATCTCGGAGGAGGGAGGAGAGGGAGAGGGAGCCTTCCAAATTCTCAACAGTTTGTAAGGAGCCCCCTGACGCACTTCTGGAACACCCCTTGGAACAGGTGCCCCAGAGCTCAGCAATTACAGACCTAAAAACAGTTTGTTCTAGCCTGGTGCCTGGGAATTCTCAATCGGCTATTGTCACAAAATCCTATGCAAAGAGTGCCAAGTTCAAAGAGCCTAATAGGGTGCCCAATTCCAAGGCAGTGCTGCCCCCCTGCGAGACTGTGTCCCAAGTCGAGTGGGCCCAAACTGCCACAACTAAGGGGAGAAGAGTGCTTACGGCCCTTGGTGCACTGGGGGCTCCTCTCAGCAACTGGCCCAAGGTCGGTCAAGTCATGCTATGGTGTATCTTTATGGGATACACAAACTGGCCAGGGATATGCAGGAATCAAGGGATGCCCTTTTAAATAAAAAGCTTACACTGGCTACGGTCCGTAAGAAGAAGTGTCTCTGTGAACTGGGAATCTATGGTGGCTTGTCGCAGAGTGCCAAGCGTGGGCAATCAGTCATGTGACATTGTGGATTTGGCCTTTTGGGACTGGCAAAAGAGGTCTTGGGGAAATTCAAGGGGGCAGGATGGACGGCCAGGAGTGGGATCTCAATTAGTCCTCATCTTCACTTTGGTCTTGGGCAGCCCTCTAGGTCATCTATGAAGAGATCTCCCCAGTCTGGGGCAAACCTTATTCATCTGGGACGAGATCGGATAAGCACCATAGTGGATAGGTCCCCAAAATGGGTGAACTCTCTATGGAATAGGAGCCATATGGATTTTTCATTTTTTTCCCCTAGTAACTCTTGATTTCGATTATTATGTTTGGTGTAGGGTTTGTAACTGCCTTTGTGTGATGTTTTTTGTATTTGTGTTTGATGGATTTTTTATATCCGAATAAACATATTGACTGACTGATTAATTGATTAACACATTACATGGAGGTGCCCAAAGCAAGAAACACATCTATAATACAATTATTCTAAATGAACTTCAAATAAAAACAGTGTATAAGGCAATACAACATTGAACACCTGCATAAAATGTCCATAATCAGCAAAAAGGGGATAACCATTCAATACACATTAACAGACAGTGATAGATGACAATCTGTACACTGAAATTCCTCATGTTTGAACAGTTGCCATAAAACACATTTACATTATTTGATAATGTTTGGATAATGTAATAGAATCATGAATACATCTTCAGCAGTTCATCACTAATTACCAATTTGGCAATTAATTAAATGACAAAAAATAAACTGTCTTGTGCAAGGATAAAGGGATTGCAAAAGTGACGGTTTCCAGCATGCCATGCCATTAAAGGAGGGGGGAGAAACATATGATATGCAAATTAGGCTTGGTCCCACCCCAAAGGGGCAGTCCAGCATGAACTTCCAGGTCACAACCCTTTTGCACAAGAGCACAAGCAAGGGCACTCGCAATCCCACACATGTCTCCATCACATCAGTGGGTAAGAGTAATTCACAGCCTTCCGCCGATCATATATTTGGGTTATATCTTTTATCTCTTAGTGTGAGAGGCTATGTCAAGACTTGGTTCCCTTGCTAGGGCACCAAATTACACCTCACTGATCAGGCTCAACAATGACTAAACATGCTAGGGGTTGCGTGTATTTTCATATGGAGGGTCATTGTCTAACAGTTCGGGTGTCGATGTTTCCATTTGTAGCAGGAGCAAGACTTGTTTACTTATGGCTGGTCCCCTTTAGCAATGGCTAAATATGATGGTGTAGATTACAGGGTTGTCTAACTCCAGGTCTCCAGGGCCGGAATCTTGATGAGTTTTCAGGATATCCCTCATGAATATCTATGAGGGAAAATATCCATATATTTAGATTCATTGTATGCAAATGTATCTTATGAATGTTATTGAGGGCTATGCTGAAAGCCCGGCATGGATACGGCCCTCGAGGCCTGGAGTTGGGCAACCCTGAAAGAAAGACTGGAACAATACAAGTTATGTAAATTAATTGGGAACCTGACACCAATTATAGATCTTATTGTCAAGACATCAAAATGCCTAACTTGCCTGAAGAACCAGATACGAGTGCCCGACCTTGGGGATCAGGTAGTCTCACCAGACTGTTGCTAGAGTATGATCAGAGCCTGCATTTCATGGCCCAGAGGAATAAGTGTAGAAATTATATTCCTAAAAGGATAGGCATATTTAACTACTGCATGCATGACTACAGAGCTCAAGAACATTGACCATTGAATGTCATTGTACTGCCAAAGAGAAAACAGTATATGTTGATCAGAACATACATTGTAGTTGGTCACCAAACTACATTTAAGGTGAGTAACAAGTTCCACTGGAAACCCCAAAATTGAATTGCTAATAACTTTTGACTTGGATGACTGATTTGGCTGATATTTTGCAAAGAAAGGTTTGTCAAGACCCCCCGCCTAACCCTCTACTCTAGATTTGACATTTTGCGAAAGATTCGTTAGACATCACATAAGTTATTATGAAAGCAAAAAAAATACTTTTTTCAGCCTACTCCCGTTCATTTTGCCATAGAGAAAAAGTTCACATTTATGTGCAGCACAGGGCAAAAACCGCTGGATGGAATTTGACCGAATAAGAAACAAATTGTGCACGTAGCGTTAACTCGATTTCCTGGAGAAGTCAGATTTCATTCTATACCCCAGCTTTTAAAATATTTGACAGGGTAGGGGGTGCCCCTTTTCCCAAAATTATAGCCATAGATAGGCCCCACAATACATCAAAGAGGCTGAGAGGCTTTCAGAAATGGAAAAAAAAACAGCAAATGTGGTCCCAGATTTCTATTACTAATAACGTTTGAGCTGCTTGATAGAATTGGATGAAATTTCCCAAACTGAAAGAAAGCCATGTTACGACCCCCACCCCTCTCAAACTGCACATTTTGGGAACAATGAAAATGTTATTACAAAAACAAAACACCACTGTTTTCAGTCCATTCATTTTTCCATAGAGAAAAGGTGGAATTTTTGAACAGCTGTAGTGAGAAAACCGCAGTGTGAAGATTTGGACTAAATAAGAATCAACTTTGGCACAAAGCGTTGACTTAATTTCCATGACTGGCTTCGGGTTTGGGTAAATCCGTCGAAGGGTTCTCTGTTTATGTCACAGAGAAATGGGTGCCTCCTGCTCTTTAAAATCTATGCATCAACGGTGGTGGTTTTCTGCAAAGAGGCTGAGCGGCTTTTCAGAAATTAAAAACTGTCATTTTTTCTTTGCTTGATGCAAGTGATTCCTAGTCCCTGTCCATGCCCACTTTAACCCCATTATTAGTCCCCCATGGTCATGGGCAGTAGCAAGAATGTCTGGGTCATCGCAATGAACCGGGCAATCTGGCCACTGCCCATAGCCTCAGTGACCAAAGATATGTCAGGTTTGTTTTGTACCTACATTATGACACTTTTATATGACTGTTTTATGTACATACATATTGACACTTAAACAAAATAAAACAAAAATAAAACATTAAAAATAAAACATGGGACGGATTTGCAACAAACTCATTTAAGGAGCATTGGCAAGGACCGTAAGCATAGTTTTGCAAATGTGGTGTGTTGTATTTTTTTTACAAGTGAAGTGTCATAATGTAGTTACAAAAAATTGTGATATACATTTGGTGACTGAGGTATAGTCTGTGGCCATGAATTGTGACCAGATTGTCCAGACCATGGTATAAGGTCATGACCCGGACAATCTGGCTACTGGCCATGACCAAGAGGGATGACAAATGGGGTTAAAGTGGCCATGTCCACCTCTAAGGGGCTACGTGGTAAAGTTATTCGAAAGTGGGATAGATTTGAAAGGGAAAACACATTGTGCTTGTGGTAATATGGTCATAGGGTTCTTTGTTCGTCCTTCTGCACGCTGCCATGGAAAGGGAAGAGGGGCGCTTTAAAGAGCCCCACCTTCCCTTTCCATGGTGCCCATCTTGGGAAATCATAATTTTTTTTATCACCCAGGGTTACCACTTTGGGAACCAAGGTTGCTAATGGCCTTCACACACCATTTTAGGGGCTGAAACAGGGGATAATGGTCTGGGGGGCTCATTATATGCCCTCGCTTCGCTTCGGCCAATAACTTGGGCTGCCAGGACATTATCCCCCATTCCAGTCCCTAGAACACCACATTATTCCCATAACACAAAATGCTAATGGAAATGTTGAAAATCTTATTGAGTCTATGTACTTTACTGAGAAATCTAAAGTAGATGAAATGTAGAAGATTTTATTTTTTAGTTCTGTTTTTTAACTGTGAATGAAACTTCCTTTTGTTGTTGTTTGATGTATTTTTGTTTTGCAGCTGAGGTTAGAACATAAGGTGGGGAGGGAAATGAGGGAAGAGGCACCAAGCACTTATATGGAGGGGGAGGTGGACAGGGAAAGGTGTTGTGCCTGTGTTACTTCAATGGCAGGGCCAGTGTTTCTCATGCTCCTTGATTACAGCTTCCAAAGCACTTCGAAATTGCTTCCCGCTGCACATTGTTATATTTCAGTACATACAGAGGACTGTTGTCTTAGAAAGATATGGATCCACAGCCTCTTTTATTTGTTTCAAGTAACTGGTGGGGTTTTGTGTCCCAGAGAAGTAGGCTGTGTGGTTGAGGAAGATGAGGTGGAGGAAGAAGACAGCCTACTACTTGTTAATAAAGGAACAATCTTTCTGAGAGCATTGCAGTGGTTGGATTTGGTGTGGCGGGTCATGGAGTTGGTCCCATGGGACCATTTGACTTTGGTAGCTTTAGCCTTTGGTACATTCCAACAGTGGTAAAGATTGGCCACACCCATGACTGTCTCTGGGTGCTAGAGGTATGCACTTCCTCTACTTCATGTTCTTGGTCGTCTTCATTGTCTTTGGAAGTAGTGCACTTTTTTGTTGTGTAGGTCTGCCAGTTGGTGGTGGATCTTGGGGAGGAGGCATGGCAATAGCTCATGCCATTTTTATGATAATTAGCAGTTTTGCAAATATTCTTCCAAGTATGTGCTTTTTACTAAATTGTTAATGGGTAATGAGCAAGTTTAAGTGTAGGAGCTGTGCAAGGGTAAATTTTCAGCTTGAAAGTTCCTAGATCAGTAGAAAATGCAGTTCTGAACTGTCCTCGAAGCACAAACCTGACAGAAAAATACAGACACATTTGCGGACACGTCATCATGCCACAAGTGAGTGCATGGTCACGTGGCACTGTCCGGAAGGTCCGCGATGACGTCAGACGTTCACAGACATCGACAGATGCAATAACTGTGGAAAAAGTTGTAAAAAAGTGCATAGAAGTCTTAAAAACTATGCTAGAAGGTGGGAAATGGCAGCGTTTTAAGGTAAAACTTTGTAAATTGGACAACAATGTTGCTATATCGGGGTAAGTCTTATATTAGTAAGTTGTAGGAAAATAGCATGCACTGTTAAAAACGAATGAAATTCACTGAAAAAATGTTGTTAAAGGGAAGTTATGGTTAAGTTGCACTAATAAAAACATATGAAATTCAATGAAAACATGTTGTTAAAGGGACGTTATGATTACAAGTAAAACTTAAAAACCTCACCACCGTGCACTGCTAAGACTAACACTCAGGACATCAAAGATTACATCACTGATGACATCACATGTGAAATTAATTTTGATGCAAAGTCCCAACAAGGGGTTGTGTTTATATTGTTGGTAACAAGATGTCAGGAGTGATCGGGAGCCCTATCATGAACTACTTAATCTATTAAAGAATGTACTCATCTAAACAACATTGTATTGGAGTGTTGTTAAGACAGCAACATAATCATACATAAACATAGACAGTGGCTTCAGCATGCACCATAGAAGTACAATATTTATAATCTTGTAATTTTGAATAGTAAAATAATGAATGCTACCATATCAGAGTTTGTGTAATGTTAAACATGTAATAACTAGCTAACAATTCAAGACTTATTACACACTTGTGCTAGTACAAACAATACATATGAAGACCCACAATGCATACAAATCAGAGGCACATGCAGGAAAACTAAAGTAAGGAAGAATGAAACAGCATCATCAGAAAATGTTAATAACATTAAAGTTTATCTTGATTGATTGATTTGTTTATTTATAGAGCGCTTTATGCCAAGGCGCTGTACAATGGAACAACTCATACAGTGAACAACAATAAACAATAAACAAACAATGTGAGCAAAATTACATGATGAATCATTTGACAGTAAAACAGTGCAAAAAAGCAGTTAACTGTGGAGAAGGGGAGGTAGAGAGGAAGTAGGATTGGCGAGGGGGAATAGAAAAGAACAAGTGAGGAATAGGAAGGTGGGAGAATGGAGGGAGAGGGGATTAAGGAGACAGACGAGGGAGAGGGGGGCTGAAGATAGAATGGGAAGATCTTCAAGGAGGAGAGTGGAGGAGAAGGGATTTAAGGGATGTGCGAAATGAGGGAAGGGTAGTGGAAGAGCGGATTGAGAGAGGGAGTGCGTTCCAGTGAAGAGGAGCAAGAAGTTGGAAGGAACAAAACCTGGAAGTAGCACAAGGGGAAGGAGGTACAGTAAGAGGAAACAGTCAGCAGAACGAAGAGGGCGTGAGGGGGAGTAGAAGGTGAGAAGTGAGGAGAGATAAGGAGGAGCGAGACCATTTAAGGATTTAAAAACAAGGCAGAGAAAGCAGAATTTTCACTGAGAGTGGAAAGGTAGCCAACGAAGAAGAGAGAGCGAGGAGGAGATGGAATCACGTGAGGTAAGGAGACAAAGGGTACGAACAGCAGAGTGGTAAATGTATTTGAGGGGGGTAAGCTGGGAGGCAGGAAGTCCAAAGAATAAAGGGGAGCAGTAAAATAGCCGGGAAAAGATGAGAGAGGAGATAAGGAGTTTGATTGCATGGAAAGTGAGGGAGGGACGGATTTTGCGAATGTTCTATAGACGGAAGTGGCAGGAGCGAGAGGTAAGTGAAATGTGTTGTTAGAAGGAGAGAGAGGAGTCAAAAATAACACCCAGATTGCGAGCCTTGGAGGAGATAGGGAGGTCGGAGGGGGGAAAGTGAATGAATGAGGGAGGAGAGGGAGAAGGAAGTGAGTTAGAAGGGAAGAAAAGGACTTCCGTCTTATCAGTGTTAAGAGAGAGGAAGCGGGAGGACATCCAGTTCTGAGACAGGAGGAGAGTTTGAGATGAAGGTCAGGTGTGAAGGAGGAGAAAGAGAGAAAGAGTTGAGTATCATCAGCATAAAAGTGATGGGAGATGTCAAAGGAGGAGATAACAGGGGCGATGAGTGATGTATAAAGAGAGAAAAGGAAAGGACCAAGTACAGAGCCTTGAGGAACACCATATGTTAGAGAGAAGGAAGAAGAGGTCTGACCACCCCAAGAGACAGTAAAGGAACGAGAAGAGAGGTAGGAGGATAGCCAATTGAGAACAGGGCCCTTGAAACCAAAGGAGGAGAGAGTGTGCAGGAGGAGTGGATGATCGACAGTGTCAAAGGCAGCAGAGAGGTCAAGGAGAATAAGGATGGATGATTGCTTGGCATGGCGAGCAGAGAGGAGAGGGTTGAGGATCAAAGTAAGAGCGGTTTCAGTGGAATGTTTAGGTCGAAAGCCAGATTGAAAGGGAGGAAGAATAGAGGAGGAGGAGACAAAAGAAGAGAATTGGGAATAAGCTAGATGCTCAAGGAGTTTGGAAAGGAAAGGAAGAAGGGAGATGGGTCTGTAGTTAGAGGTGAGGAGTGGGTCAGCCGAGGGTTTTTTTAGGATAGGGATAATCGTAGCATGTTTGAAGGCTGAGGGAAAAGTAGAAGAGGAGAGGCAGGAGTTAAAGAAAGTGGTAAGGTATGGGATAAGAAGTGGGTAGATTTTGGGAATGAGAACAGAGGGGAGAGGGTCAGAGGGGGCGGAGGTGGGGTGAGCTTTGGACAGGAGAGAGGAGACATCTGACGAAGAGACCGGTGAGAAAACAGACATATCGGAAGAGGGAGGAGAGGGGGGAGGAGAAGAGAAGGAGTTAGAGGGGAGGTTAATTTTTTGACGGAGTGAGATGATTTTGGAGGAGAAGAAGTTAGCAAAATCAGAGGGAGAGAGCGTGGAATTGGAAGAAGGATCAGGAGTAGGAGGATTGAGAAGACGGGTAAGAGTTTGAAAGATTTGCAGAGGATGAGATGCTTGAGACTGGAGGAGGTTAGAGTAGTAAGAGGACAAGACAGGAGTTGTAGAGAGCATGATAAGAAAAGTAAGAGGTTTGATTGGAGAGTGAGGGAGTTTTAGGCCAGAGTCTCTCCAATCGCCTGAGAAGGCGTCACATAGAGCGGAGATGGGGGGTAAGCCAAGGTTGAGAAGGCTTGCGTGTAGGGCGGAAGAGAGAAAGGGGGTAAAGTTGGTCAAGGGTAGTGGAGATAGAGGTTGAAAGGGAAGAGAAAGCATCATCCGCAGACAGTAATGCGAAGTCTTGGTGAGATGGAAGAGAAGAAGAGCAGGTGTTAAAAAAGAGGGTAAGCATCGAAGTGCCGGAGGTCACGACGCGAGTAGATAGGGGGAGAAGGATTAGTGGTGGTAGGAGTGGAGAGAGGAGAAAGGGAGAAAGAGAGTAGAGCATGATCTGAGAGATAGACAGGGAGAGAGGAGACAGGGGAGGAAGAGTGGGAGGAGGAAAAGATAAGATCAATAGTAGAGCCAGAGGAGTGAGTAGAGGGCGAGGGGAGGAGGGAGAGGAGGTAGGAGTCAAGGATGGAGAGGAGAGGAGAAGATTGCGGGGGAGAAGGCAGATGGATGTTAAAGTCACCAAGTACCAATAAAGGAGAGGTAGGTGGAGAAATAAGTGAGAGGAGGTGATCCAGATCATCTAGGAAAGAGGAGAGAGGACCAGGGGGTCAATAGATGATTAGGAAGGAAATAGAGTAGGGAGAAGAGAAGGACTTGTAGAGGAATTCAAAGGTAGAGAAAGAGGGGAGAGTTGGAGAAGAAGAGGAGGAAATTAATTTCGGGTGGAATAAGAGACCTACGCCGCCCCCTCGTCCAGAGGAACGAGGGGTATGGATGAAAGAGGAAGACAAGGTTGTTAGTGAAGCAGGGACAGAGGTGTTTTGAGGAGGAATCCATGTCTCAGTTAGGCAGAGGAAATGAAGATTGAGGCGGAAGAAAAGATCGAGGGTAGCAGCTGTCTTGTTACAGATAGATCTGGCGTTCCAGAGAGCAGTGTTTATGAGGGCAGATTGGTTGGCGGTGGGGGGGTACAGAAGGTTAGGGCGATGAAAAAAGGAAGGAGCATGAGTATGAGAATGTGGGGGAAAATAGTGAAGGGAACTAGGCATCAGGAGGGGGGAGTAGAGTAGGAGGGGGGAGAAGATGGAATGGGGGTAAGGAGGGAGAGAGTGGGGGGAAGGAGATAAGGAGGATCGCATAACAGGGACTTAGGTAAAGATAGGTAGGTAGGGGCAGAATCGTAGTAACGGGAATGAAGAGGGAGAAGATCGGAAAGGATGAGGGTAGGAGGAGTACAAGTTGAAATCCCCACTGGAGTCAAAGGAGTCAGTGGTTCAGGAGCTCAAAACTGTGGAAAAAGGGGACCAGAGATGAAATAATTCAGAGGCAGATTAGGGCAAGCCAGGAACTAACTTCATGTAAACAAATTAATTGTGTGTTTGAGGGTTGCTTATTGCCCCATGTATGTGCACCATGAGATGAGACCAAACCCTAAGGAAAGTACTTTAAGAAAATATGACAAGGTTAACGTCAAGATATGCAGCACCTTTTGAATTTTTATATTCTGACTGTCAGTGAACAAAACCACCTGGCCTAGATATGTCGATGAACAAAAACAAGTGGCCCAGATATGTGATGCCATCAATGATGTCATCAATGACATTTGTGATGTCATCTTTGATGTCCTGGATGTTAGTCTTACCCGTGAATGGTGGCGGCATGAGTTATGGTTGCTTAGCTTACCATAACTGGCTACTTTCTGAGGTTTTTCGGTTTTACTTGAAACAATAACCTCCCTTTAACAACATTTTTTATTGAATTTCATAGATTTATATTAGTGCAACTTAAATATTACGTCCCTTTAACAAAGTTTATTTCAGTGAAAATATATATGTCTATATATTACACAGCCACGGTAGTGGCTGTGTAGTTATGGTTAAGTTGCTGTTTGCATAGGAAGAGCACTTTTTGGACGGGTTATAACTCTACTCCACTTGGACGAATCCTCACCAATCTTTGCAAAAAAAGTATATTGGCCACTCTGAATTCTTTTTGCAAAGGTTGGAGATGTTTGGTCCAGGGGGGGCAACGTTATAGGAGAGGTCCCAAAACGTCTTTTTTTCCCCTAGACTGAATGGGGGAAAACTTTGCGCACGGCTACAGGCCAAACTGCTGGACGGATTTCAACCAAATTTGAGGCAGTGGAAGGGGCATGGACGCAAAAGCGTGCTTTTGTAAATTTTGTGACAATCCATCCAGTAGTTCCCTTAAAAACAATCAAAAAGTATGTCTCTACAAATTAGTGATATCTATGTCCACTCCGCGGTCACACTTCCCTGTTTGCTCCGTGGAGAAGATTGCAATTAGCTATTCTGTCGCGTGCTGGCCGTGACCATGTTGTGCTTTCACTGACTGGTTGTGGCACAGCGTGAAGTGCATCTTAATCTTTCAATACATCCGCCATGTTTACTTTGTTTTCTGTTGAACGCGGACATCGCCACTAATATTCCAAATTAAGAAGGCACCAATGCACTTGTTACACTTATGGAACACTGTTTCGAAGGGTGAGGGTTTCTGAGACTTGGTAGTAGAAAGTGAAGCATTGAAGTATTCTTGTTAGCACTGTCGTACGGTACAGTGAAACTTTCTACTCATTGTACGAAATGAACTTACTGCGTCAATTTTACAATACAAAAACAACATTACTACGGTCAGACTGGCGGGCATCTGAGGCAGCCACCTGCTCTATTTCGTACACACAACAGTTCCGCACGTATATGGGAGTAGCGGTTCTCATGAATAGCCGCTGATATGTTGTTGCAAAATGAGAATGTATTTGCATTCGCAGTGAAGGCCACTTCATTTTTTGTTTGAAGTACAAGCTCAGTACGGCCACATATTTGTCTTCAGCCATAAGGGTCAGTTGTTTTTTAACCTTGAGGTCCAGGGAAAGAGCAGAAAGAATGTAGGGAGTAACAGTTAGAAAAACATATCGTTTGATAAGGTTATGCTTCAAAAACGTTTGCACCAAGCATGAAATATTAGTTACACTACTGTCTGACTGCAGCTAACGCAATGGAGCCGGTCCACATCATGTAAGTGTATTTTTCCCACCTATATACCCAATTGACATTACATTTTTACTTTGAGGGAAAAAAAATATTTTTTCCTACTGCATTACAAGGTTTACGTGCCGTTGAATGTTTTTTCCCCATTATGGACATAGCACATTGTCACCGTTTGCAGGGTGCCAGTACATTTCCCCAAAATAAATTATTATTAAATTATTATTTAGCAGTAAAAGTATGTGTTACAACTTTGTTTTGTGCAGAGGTTGCGTATTGATATACATTTCATTTACGCTTTTCCCCTGAGATACTTCCTTTCCTATTGTGATTGTCACGGATTACAGCTGCCGATTGATGCCTTTTTTTAACCGTCAAATGCAACTGTTAATTACCGGTTGTCTGTGTGTTATAATTGAGTGGGATGATCGTGTTGGACCTCTATGTCCGTACGCTGCTGTCGCAATAAGAAGTTACATTCCATCCTTTCTGGTAGTGTAGATGACAGCGGTTGACATCGTCTTGTCTACCAATGTGGGAGGAAAACGACTACTGTGGCGGCAACACTCACTTTCTGTGTGTGAAAGAAACCAACGTGCCCATTACCATTTTCATTGTGGACGAAAGACAGAAACTTACTACTTGTACGGAAATGTGCATAGGGCAATCATTTCACACAGTTCATTGTGAAACACAACTACTTTACTAATTGCTTAGGGCGATGATTTTGCTCAGTTTATTGTGAAATAAAACTACTGTACTAATTTTGAAATGTCAGTGTTTTTTTTACAAATTTACTCTCTGCTTTCACAATGTGGCATGCTACGTTTCATGTTGTAATGTGTTCTTTTGTAGGTGCTACATCACGGCACCTACGTCAATATGGATGCATTTGTTTAAGCTGCCAAGGAACGTTATGGAGAAAGGTACTGCATACCCCACTTGCTTTGGCTACGGGAGGGTCAGGCCCATATCCTATGCTTTAGTGCCGTCAGGCCAATTTCTGTCACCGTCAGACCAATTTCTGTCACCCAGATGCCCTATTAACCAACATTAGTTCAGAATACTTACTATCTTCTTAAAAGCGGGAAAATGAGGTAAGGTGCACTGAAAGTGTTTGGTACACAGAAATGTTTCTAAAATAATACATGGTTACACCCTCCCAATACACATATCTTCACACCTTTCGACCTGTGCCACTTAAGAAATTATGTGTCGAACGGTGAGTGGTAATGGTGTTGCTTCCAGTATTTCTAACGTCATTGCGCTTCCAATCACAAAGTTTGTTTCAGATTTTATGTAAACGTAAGTAGACTACTCCTTTGCGTTTTGTAAGCACATTTTTACAGAAAAAAGTTACTACATTTACAACACATGTAAGTTAAGGTCATTGCCAACACCCGAAAAGGTTTATGTTGTGTATGTGATAGTGTTTTGATATTTAACAAATGTACTCATGTACATAACAAATCAACTGTACAGCTTCCGTCTATGAGGGGTAACATCTATGTATGGTTAGTGGCCACAATGTCGGGGATGTGGCTAATGGCCATTACTGGAAGAGACAAAACATTGCATTGAGGTCGCCATGTCCACCATGGACTGCCTTTCTGGTAAAGGTGTTGCTTATAACCATACATTTCTCAAGGAACACAAATGTGGTGCTGCCTTTACGGTCACACAGTTTCGTTTTTGCTTTCTGTAGCCTGCAATGGAAAGCGTAGAAGGGTCTCTATCCAACACCCGTCTTCCCTTTCTATGATGGCCATCTTGAAAAAGGATTTCTTTTCTTCAGCCGGGAACGCCGGAGGCATTCTGGTTGAAGAGAAAAAATCTTCTTTCTTGGTAGCACGGGTTACTGCTGTCAAATCTCAATTGTTTATGGCATTCATCCCCCACTCTTTGGGGAGGAATGGGGGTTAATGATCCAGATACATCGGTATGCACTCTTCCTTATATTGTGTTGGACGCTTGCCTTGTGGAGTTCTGTGCCGGAAATGTTCCCTTTTCAAGTTTGTACAAGAATATACAATGTACTTCTCCACTATCACCCAGTTACACATGTCATTGTGAAGTGCGTATGACTTTTCGAACACGCCCCCATGCTGTGCGCCAGCATGTGATAATGTGAAATTCTTCGGAAGGTGAGCAGTTATTTCAAATGTTCCTTTACAGTAGTATGCTTATGTGTTACTATTAGAACCCTGATGAATATAGTACAATATTTTTGTTAACGTACTGTTATGATGTATTTACACTACTAAAAACCTATGGCATTCAGTTAAAAAAACTTTGTTAAAGGGACGTTATGGTTACGTTGCTCTCCCAAAAACCTGGAAAATTCACTACAAAAAAAACGTTGTTGAGGGGACGTTATGGTTAAGTTGCCCTACGAAAAAAAACCTCAAATTCACCAGTTATGGCACACTGAGCCCCCATACTTGCCATCCACACTGTGCACTGCTAACAGTCACACCCAGAACATGAAAGATGTATCTCAAATGTAACTGATGACATCACTGACCGCATCACATGTTTAGCCCCTTTGTTTTCGTTCCCTGCTCTACATATATATGTACATTCAGTAAAAAAACTTTGTTAAAGGGATGTTATACTTCACAGTGAAACCAAAAAACACTGCACATTCCCCCATTATGGTAAGCTCAGCAACCATAACTCGCATCATCGACGTGCATTGCTAAGACTAACAACCAGGACATCAAAGATGACATCCAAAATATCATTGATACATTTGTGATGTCATCTTTGATGTCGTGGGTGTTAGTCTTGGCAGTGCACGGTGGTGGTGCGAGTTATGGTTGCTTAGCTTACCATAACTGGTGAATTTCAAGGGTTTTTCGGTTTTACTTGGAACCATAACGTCCCTTTAACAAAGTTTTTTTACTGAATTTCATAGGTTTTTAGTAGCGCAACTTAACCATAACGTCCCTTTAACAAAGTTTTTTTACTGAATTTCATAGGTTTTTAGTAGCGCAACATATCCATAACGTCCCTTTAAAAAAGTTTTTTTACTGAATTTCATAGGTTTTTATTAGTGCTACTTAACCACAAAGTCACTTTGACACATTTTGTTTATCTGAATTTCATAGTTTTTTATTAGTGCAACGTAACCATAACATCCTTTTCAATGGAGGAAGACCACTAGCATCCTAGGTTCTCAAAGTGGGAACCTGGGGTGGTAAAAAAAAGATTTTTCTTCCCAAACCGGGATGCCGCAGCTGTACGGATTTTCAACAAATTTGGACCAGGAGCAGCGGCTTGGTCCCGAAAGCGTGCTTTTGCAAATTTGGTGAAAATCCGTCCAGTAGTTTTTTTTAAAATGACCAAAAAGTAGGTAAAAAAATTAGTGATATCTGTGTTCGGTCCGCGGACACACTTCCTGTCCTGATTGGCCAATCGGCTTGGTGATGTTTTTGGACATGCAACGTGTTTGCTGATTGGACACCGTGGAGCGTGAAGCGAGTCAGATTTTCGGTAGCACCTGCCATCTTGGATTCGCGGTCGTCCGCGGACAGCGTGGTGAAACTTTGTTCAAAAATTTGTATTTAGTAGAGTGTGTTGGTGTGTAGGAGTGTTTGGGGAGGGTGGGAGTGTATGAGATAGGATGAAAGTTGTGTTTTTTTATGTGTTAGATGTTCTTTTTGTGTTCGATTTGTCTGAAATGTTCTAAATAAACTGAATGGGGGGTGTACTGAGGACTCAATATGTGTCCATTTTGTTCGCAAGCAAACTGAAACTGTTCTAAGAACACTCGCAGTGTCCTGAAATGTTCACAAATACACAAAATGGGGGTGTTCTGAAGACGTTGTCGAACCCTCGCTGTGTCCTGAAATGTTTGCAAATATGAATGGGGGTTGTGGCTGACAAATAGAATGTGTTCTAAGAACACTTGCGGTGTCCTGAAATGTTCGCAAATAAACAAAATGGGGGTGTCCTGAGGACGCTGTCCGTATTGTTCTCTGTCAAGTTGAATGTGTTCTGAGAAAACTCGCGGTGTCCTGAAATGTTCGCAAATAAACAAGATGGTGGTGTTCTGAAGACGGTTCTAAGAACACTCGCGGTGTCCGGGGAATGTTCGTAGGGGGTGTCCTGAAGACGCTGTCCGTATTGTTCTCTGTCAAGTTGAATGTGTTCTAAGAACACTTGCGGTGTCCTGAAATGTTCGCAAATAAACAAAATGGGGGTGTTCTGAAGACGTTTCTAGGAACACTCCGGGTGTCCTGTAATGTTCATAGGGGGTGTCCTGAAGGCGTAGTCCGTATTGTTCGCTGGCAAGTTGAATGTGTTCTAAGAACACTCGCAGTGTCCTGAAATGTTCGCAAATAAACAAAATGGGGTGTCCTGAGGACGCTGTCCGTATTGTTCTCTGTCAAGTTGAATGTGTTCTTAGAACACTCATGGTGTCCTGAAATGTTTGCAAATAAACGAAATGGGGGTGTTCTGAGGACACTGTCCGTATTGTTCGTTGTCAAGTTGAATGTGTTCTAAGAACACTTGCGGTGTCCTGAAATGTTCGCAAATAAACAAGATGGTGGTGTTCTGAAGACACTTCTAAGAACACTTGCGGTGTCCGGGGAATGTTCGTAGGGGGTGTCCTGAAGACGCTGTCCGTATTGTTCTCTGTCAAGTTGAATGTGTTCTAAGAACACTAGCGGTGTCCTGAAATGTTCGCAAATAAACAAAATGGGGGTGTTCTGAAGACGTTTCTAAGAACACACCCGGTGTCCTGGAATGTTCGTAGGGGGTGTCCTGAAGGAGTAGTCCGTATTGTTCGCTGGCAAGTTGAATGTGTTCTAAGAACACTCGCAGTGTCCTGAAATGTTCGCAAATAAACAAAATGGGGGTGTCCTGAGGACGCTGTCCGTATTGTTCTCTGTCAAGTTGAATGTGTTCTTAGAACACTCATGGTGTCCTGAAATGTTCGCAAATAAAAAAAATGGTGGTGTTCTGAGGACACTGTCCGTATTGTTCGTTGTCAAGTTGAATGTGTTCTAAGAACACTCGCGGTGTCCTGAAATGTTCGCAAATAAACAAAATGGGGGTGTTCTGAAGACGTTTCTAAGAACACTCGCGGTGTCCTGGAATGTTCGTAGGGGGTGTCCTGAAGGCGTAGTCCGTATTGTTCGCTGGCAAGTTGAATGTGTTCTAAGAACACTCGCAGTGTCCTGAAATGTTCGTAGGGGGTGTCCTGAAAACGCTGTCCATATTGTTCGCTGGCAAGTTGAATGTGTTCTAAGAACACTCGCAGTGTCCTGAAATGTTCGCAAATAAACAAAATGGGGGTGTCCTGACGACGCTGTCCGTATTGTTCTCTGTCAAGTTGAATGTGTTCTTAGAACACTCATGGCGCTGAAATGTTCGCAAATAAACAAAATGGTGGTGTTCTGAGGGCACTGTCCGTATTGTTCGTTGTCAAGTTGAATGTGTTCTAAGAACACTCGCGGTGTCCTGAAATGTTCGCAAATAAACAAAATGGGGGTGTTCTGAAGATGTTTCTAAGAACACTCGCGGTGTCCTGGAATGTTCGTAGGGGGTGTCCTGAAGGCGTAGTCCGTATTGTTCGTTGTCAAGTTGAAAGTGTTCTAAGAACTATCGCGTTGTTCTGAAATGTTCGTAGGGGGTGTCCTGAAAACGCTGTCCATATTGTTCGCTTGCAAGTTGAAAGTGTTCTAAGAACACTCATAATGTCCGCAGACATTAAAAGTTTCCATAGACCATAGTTGAAATGTTTGACTCTATGGATGTGATATGCTGCGGTGGTTGTTGCCAGGGCATACAGTCTTGGGTGCATGGCCATTTGGCCATGCACCCAAGACTGTATGCCCTGGCAACAACCACCGCAGCATATCACATTCATATTTGCTTATAACTTTGGGTGAAAAACAAATGTATAAGGAACAAAGGTATTAGATACTATGGATGTGATATGCTGCTATGGTTCTCCTTATTATTGTATACTTACTGTTTGGTCTAGTAACGGGAGTCCATCTTTTTCTTGTTCATTTCTGTGATAAAAGAAAATAGCATGTTAGTATTAGTATTTTGTAATGACTTATTACATTGTATAATCAATATACTTTTTTTTTTTTTGGTCCCTCATATTTAGTAGATTACAAATCAGAGTAATGTGCAATTTGCTCAGTTTCTGTATTTGTTGCTAAAATCATTGGGTCTGTGGGAGAAAAAAAATCCATGTTGGATTAAAAAAAAACCTTTCTGTTATGCTACAGTTTATTTGTTTGTTTTCAGTGTTCACTTGTTGTTTCTGGCTAATGCTTTATACTTTGGCTTGTTGTATTTTTTTGGAGCAGTAACATATTATTTATTTGTTTTGATATTATAAAATTTTGGAGCAGTTAGATACCAATTGGCGTATTGTAACTGTCTATTTTTTTGATATATTTTAGTGGGATTGATTTATCTATTTGGATATTGTTAAATTTTGGGACAGTTAGATACCAATTGGCGTATTCTAACTGTGTATTCTTTGGTCTAATTTAGTGGTATTCATTTATCTGATTAGTTGATTTAGAATCTTTGAGCAGTTAGATAGCTTTTGGAGTATTCTAACAGTTTATATTTTTTTAACACACGTTTACTTAGGGTTTAAATACAGTTTAGTTATCAAATTTTGGTTTTAAGAACATCAAATAAGCGTTTGTAAGATTTCCTGGTAATCTCTGCTTTAGAGTAATGGTACTATCATTACATTCAAACCATCCACATTTCTTTTTTATATATGCAGTGTAGTGCCCTGAATTGGTTGTTGCTCCTGCGTGGTAGATTTTACCTATTGTTGTGAAGGTTTTCTTACTAAGTGATATTTGACCATGTGTGAATCCATCAGCTTGCAGTTGTTTTTGGTACCATCTGCATTGTAACGTAGAAGCATTAGTATTATGTAGTTACTATGTGTTTGTATTACTAACGTGGAGCGATTATCTGAATTGCAGGTAGAGCATAATCTACCATGGTTTGCATTTTGTACAAGTCGCTGAAATGGAATGGATTCACAATTTGGTATTGATATATATATGAAGCGTTCATTGGGGATTTCTTCTTGTGTCACATTGTTGCAGAGAGTGCATGTATGTTTCCACATGTATGAAATCTGAAAGATTTCATTTATAGGTATGTTTTTGTTTTCCAGTACTTGTAGTAAGTACATTAGAAATTCTTGTGGATCTTCCTGTGAATTTGTAGTGAATTTAACCATTCCAGCACAGTAGTCCAATTGCTGTCTTATTCCAAAAACGCTATACGTGTTGTCAGGATTATTTGCTGCATTTCTGTGAAGTACTAACATTTGCAAACACAATGGGTCTGTACTGTGTAAGTAAATGTTGTCAACAATTGGTGTTAATTGAAATAGAATATTCATTGCTACATTTGCATAGCAACTTACACCAACTAGAATTTAAATGGTCCAGGTAGTTCTGTATCTAACTGCTTTTTTTGGAGTTTGTCTTCCTTCTTTAAAGAAGTACTTGGTTTACTTTCCCTAATTGATTCTTTTTTGCTTCTGATACTTGATGAAGTATTAGTTTCTTTTACTCTCTTTGGAGGATTTGCAGTGACATCCTGTTGCATTTCTGTTTGATTTATTTTTCTTTCATAACGTTTTACTTTTTGTGGAACAGAATATGTGTTTAGGTGGGGGGTGTATAGTGAGCGAAGTCTATTGTATTCTAAAATGCAAGGAATATCAGCGTTTATTTTACTTGCATCAAAGTTGATTAGAAATAGACCGTCAAGTGTACGTAAGCGTGATAGTGCTACATAGCTCATGCCTTCTTTAAAGACTGTGTTACCAATATCTATCATTGCTTTGTCTAGGGTAAGACCTTGTGATTTATGAATCGTGACTGCGTATGCAAGAATTAGAGAAGATTGTTCTCTGCGTACATACATATCTCTGAAGAGAAGGAATCTAGCTGTTGAGCGTCCTATCCTTTTTACTTCTGAAAGTTTGTCAAAGAGTATATTGACAAACTGAATTTTGTTGTTGCGTGGGTATGTTTGAAAGCCAACAACTGTACCCAGTGCTCCATTAACTAGTCCTTGGTCCACGTCAAGGTTACATTTAAGCATTACTCTGCAATTTAAGGATCATTTTAATATCTTTTCTAAGCCTGCTGTGTTTGAGATTGATTTTTCTAAACGATTTAGTCTTGTTGTGGCTTGGTCACACATGGGTAGTGTCATACCATGTACATCTAGTTTGTCTGTGGCGCTAATTTCCATGATTGATTGCATTTCTTTACTTAACATGATTTCATTGAATTTGAAACAGCTTGCAAGAGTTGGCATTAAGGCCATACAATTGACATTTTTGTGGGCTAATTGTTCCATAACATCTGTAGCACATGCATTGTCGCCATAATGTGCATTAATGTGCCGGGTTTTCAATATTGCTTCTGCTTCTTTAGAAAGTATACCAACTCTGATACTTTTTAAAATGTTGGCATAAGTGAGATCTGCAGATTGCCGCATGTTTTCTGTTAATTCTCTGTATTGGAAATGTTGCCAAAGGTTGACATTTGAAATGCTGCCAACAGTTTTACGGCAGAGTTTGTGTCCTAATGTTTTAAAAATAGGCTCACCTTTTACTGGTGTTAATTGAAGCAGATCTCCAAAAACAATAATGTGTTTTCCTGCAAAGAGCTCTTCATAGTCTGTTTTGAGTACTTCTTGTAATCTGAGGTGAATCAAAGCTAACATCAGGTTGGAGACCATGCTCACTTCATCTATTAGTAGCATTTTCATTTGTTTCAATACTCTGCGTAATTCCATTGCAGCTTCTGCAGAAAGTTTGTAATAGTCTAATTTGTTCTGGTGTTCTACTGGTAATAGTAGTAATCGGTGTAATGTAACACCACCTATGTTGTAGGCACCTAAACTTGTGGGGGCAGTGACAACAGCTGACAGTTTGTAGTTTGTCAATTGTTGAAGGAACTTACTAATGATTTTGATTAGGAATGTTTTGCCAGAACCAGCTTCACCACTGACGTACAGTGGTATAGGTTTATAATTATGGCGGGAACATTCTTTATTTTCATGTTTTACACCATGTGCAATTTGTTTTGTTACTTCTTGAAAATGTTACTTTGCTCATTGTTTAGTTTTGATTGTAGTATAGTTAAGTCTTCATTATCTTCATACTGACACATGGTGTTTTCTACTTCTATCATAGCTAATTCTGCCTCATTTATTATTAGTGGTTCTCCCAGTGGTTCTTGGCTTCCTGTTACAGAAGGTTGACTACTGTCAGGAGTGTCCTTATCTAGTTGGGCTTGGAGTTCTTCTTTGTGTTGCTGTTCATTGTGCAACATTGTTTTGTACTGTGTAAAGTTTACATCAGTTATAGTGCTTTCATTTGCTTTGAAAGCATCCTCATATGAGTCATAGTTATCTAGTAATTGTTCTACTTTTCTCCATGGTTTGAAGAGTTGTAGAAGGGACATGTAATATACTTCTTTATGTTGAGGAGTCTTTAATGACAATTTGATATGATTAATTATATTTGTTTTAGTGAGTTTAACTAAGCTGCCTTCTCAGTTTGTCACTCTATATTTACCTTTTTTTTCATCAGGTTTCATATTATTTTTGTATGTGTAGTTTTGGGCTATGTGGTATAGACACATGTTTTCCAAAGTATTACTTCTGTTTGGGTAGTATGTGTCCAATAAATTGTTTTTTAAAATGTCTTGGCTGTTGGGATCATGTTTGGCTATTGTTTCTATATCTTCATGTGATTTTAGAACTCTTTTTCTAGATTTAGCTGGACCAAGACTTAGCCATACTATATTTTCAGATTTACCATACAATACAGTACCAGTTAAACGATCAGCTGCTTCATATGATCCACATTCTCTATGGGTGAGCATTTATATGCCCAAGCTGTATAATTTCTGAGATACTGTTTTATCTGATGACAGGTCATTCCAGAGATCTTTGAGCTCTGTCTTTTCTGCTTTAGTTAAGTCTGCTGTGACATATGGTGCAACTGCAGTAGAATTGTCTGCAATGTACTGCACATCTATGTTTGCATTCCATAAGTGGGCAATGATTGCATTATAATCATTGATATATTTTTCTTCTTCTTTTCTTTTTATGTAATATGTATTTTTAGGTGACTTATCTTTAACACTATGTCTAACTGAAGACATGAGGTTGTTCACTTGACCTGTATTTGTAACTGGTCTAGGGAAACCAAATCGGCATTTGGTGTAGTATTTCCCTTTGTTTTTGTATTTGCGACGACAATATTTTCCACATTTGTGTCTTTTAAATTGTAAAATGTGTGCATGAAGATCACTATTTGTGGCTTCTGATGGAATTTCACAAGTGACATATTTTTCAATAAACTGTAAAACAGTGGCATCACTGTCTTAACCAAATTTAGGAGCATCTTTAATCCATAAAAGCATTTGGATATGTGGTGCCCCTCTGGCTTGGTATTCTTTTCTCCAAAAGAAGTGTAGCACTTCTCCAAGGGGAGGAACAGTTTTATTACAAATAAAATGTAGCATAGTAATGAAGCGATGGTGAAAATATCTTGAAACATTAACAGGATCCAAAGAACAAAGTTCTCCAGGTGTTAGTATATCTATGTTTGTTTTGTTTTTATTTGATATGCGTAGGAAATCATGTAAATCTTCCCATGCATATTCTGCACAACTTAATGTAACAAACCAAGTGGGTGGGCCAAGGTTTCTGATCATACAACGTATATCTCCATGACATCGAAACCAGTACTCTTTAGTACCACGCTTATTTGCTAATAGATTTGTAATATTTGATTGTAAAACCTCATCCTTTTGTTGCACTATTTTGAAAGTGGGTTCCTGATTTCAATATGTGTGCAACTCCGTAACATGGAGTTGCTAGTTCACTTTCAAAGAGTAGGTGGAATATGTATATGTATTTTTTGTCTAAATCTGGGATCTTCAGAATAAATCCGTAATGAGCGGTATTCTGAAGTTGATATTTGAATAGGTCTATCATCATACCTTCCTCCTTTGCCAGTAGGAAAGAGTAGAGGAAAAGCATGTGCTTCTGTACTTTTTTCCCATATGCTGATTGGCGATCCTTTTGTTTGACGCATTTGGTAAGTTTCCAGTACATCTTCTACGGTGTCATTACAGTGCAAAGGATGAATTGTATAATGGTCTAAAGTATTTGATATTGTAGCATGATCTAGTTGCTCAAATTGACCAGCTTCTTGTGTTTCTTGAATTATTTCAGTTGTATCTTTCAAGTTTTCTTCAATATTAATTTCTTTGTAATATTCATTATTCTCTTTAAGATATTGGAAGGCTTGTCTAACTTTATATACATCTACCAGCTGTTGCCATTGTTTTTTGTCTTTTGTAGGTACTCCATTTACTAAGATAATTAAAGATTGCTGCATTGGACGCTGCACTGCTAGAGTATGCACATTTTCTTTTAGATCTAATGGTAAATAAACTACTTTTCCACAAATGCCTTTTACCAATTCAGAGGGAGGTAATTTTGCTGTTTTTGGTTGAAGGCGTATTATTGCTTGAAATGGGTGTACTGTTTGAATTATGATGCTCTCATATAAATTAAGTTGTTGTAGGGGTTTTGGTACTGGGTATAATTCCAAATTATTTGTGACAGCATGTGAAGGAGTTTGGTTGTTGTCAAGTTTTGTAGTGCAGTAACTGCAAAGTATTAAGGGCTCAGTTATTTCATATTTGTTTTCTGCTACAAGGTAGAGAGCTAATACAAACCATTTAGAATCTTCATTGTCTTCTATTTTGTATGATAGGTCTACAGTTTTTGTGTTACTTTTATAAAAAGTTCTACAGCAACATACGCATACATGGTTTGGTACTTCAGCTGATGTACTTTTAAATTTTAGTATTTCTTTTTTGTATGTGTTTAGCAAAAGGTTGCCATATGTAGAATTGTTGCTTAATTGGTTTAAAGCTATTTCATTCTGTAAATGGCTTTCACTTTTTTTCTGGGGATAGTGAATTTCTTCAAGTAGGTCTTTTGCTGTACCATGTAGAAGGATGTTATTTAACTTTGCTAGTGCTAAAGCAGGACTTTTAGCATAGTACAGTTTATAGACTAGATTTCTTATAGTTGAATGATGTGTTGATATCCTTTTGATATCATGGAAAGTGGTTTTACAAGTAGGTCTTGTAATGCAGCCCAATGACTGTCCTTGTAGTCCTGTGTACTTGCGCACTGGACAGGTATCCATATTTTGCAGTAATTTAATTTTGATTTTGTCTTTGCTTTTTACATATTTATTGAGGAATTGGCGTAAAGATTTGAAACATTATTTGGGAATGTTACACATTGACGTGCATGGCCATTTGTACACTAGACGTTCTAATTCAGTTGAATGGAGGGGTAATTCTAAGTTTTCAGGGCATATTTTTTTAAGGAGTACTTCTTGTTCCATTATGGTATTATTCACTTTTTCATAACTTCAACCACTGCTATGTATGGCAATTGTATGTGTTTGCTTTTGTTTGTATGCTTCTTCATTAATGTATGGTTCTGTGCTTGTAGTGTGACTCCATTCACCTCCACAGATATTTAAGAAGTTCTTTCTTTTGACATTTCGTTTATTGTGAAGTCTTTTTTGTAATTTAGTCATTAGTTTTGTTAGTGGTTTCATTTTGTTTAACACTAAAATAAATAACTTTCTTTTGAGAAGAATTGCACTGTCTATCAACGCTTCTAAGATTAATTTCCTACGGTAGGTTTTAAGGGTTGAACCTGGTTTCTCTCCTGTTTTTATAAGATTTTGAAGGACTCTGTGACGGAACATTTTGGCTAAAATACTTTTTTTGTTATGCTTACTTTGCACTATATCAAGATTTATAGAAGCAGTTTTATCTGTAGTGGTAGCTGATTTTTTAGTTAATTGTTTTCTGGTTCGTTTTACATTTTGATAGAGGAGTCAAAGTTTCTGTACTTGAAACTTCTTTTGTTTCACTAAATGACTGTATTAGATGTTTTGTTTGAACTTTTTTGAAAAAATTCTTCTAGAGATGGATGCTTATGTTGGACACTTTTATTTTCATTTGCTCTACTTCTGCGTTGCTTTCTACGGACTTCATTTTTGGTAGGCATTCTTTAGGGTCTGTTGAAAAAAATAAAGAAGGTATGGGTTGGGGTGTTCTGCATTGTATGTGTGCTGTGTGCTTGAGTGTTTAAGTAAGATGATAAAGATGTATGTAATGGTGTGTGATTGTGCATTGGGCAACTACAACTAGTAGGATGGTATTCATGAATTTATGTGCTACTAAACTCGGGTTCAGATGACAGAAAAAAATAAGCTAGTGGTGTGGAGAAGTACAAATAGTACATCTAATGCTATACAATTAAAACAGTTGTTTGTTCTATAATATCATAATTCTAGCGGCTGACTTGGGTCATTTGTGTGTCGAAAAATAAGAATTTGTGGGCCATTCTGGATGTAAATCGCTGTTTAAGAAATGGGGATTTTTGGACAGAATGGTGCACAATCTCTATTTTTAGGCACAGAAATAGCATGAATTAACCTTACAGCGTGTTTGAGTAATAATACAAATATTATGGTGGTATTCAACTTACTTTATTTCTAAATTGAGCAGGTTTCTTCTTAGTTGTTCTTTGTACTTCAAATTCGGCTGCTTCTTTTCAAGAGAATGGTCTTCACTGCAATTGTAAAAGAAACAAATTAGTATTTTTTGTTTGTATATAGAACTGTTTTTAATTTAGACATTGATTCTTTTATTTGACATCCTCAGCGCTTTCCTCAAAACCATGAAAACTATCTTATTCACATAAGATACGTCGCACCAGTTGAACACATATCATATGTTCTTAATGAATAAACTGTATTGCAATGACTAACTGTAGCAAACAAAATATCTTTACTATGCCTTGTGGACTTCATAATGTACCACTGAATACCACTATTCCAGTAACTATGCTCTTGCAAGTAACAGTGCCTCAATGGCATGGGCTGCTTGCGCTACATAAATATAAGTAAATAAATAAATACATGTTTATGTTATTGTACACGTATTGTTGTTTGAGATTTGAACATAGTGTGTGCATGCAATTTTGTTTGACTATATGCACTCTACATATTTTATTTAAAATATGTTAGTTCAACATGCTTTGAATATGTGTGTGTAAAAATAAATTAAATAGTGTAAAGGTTTGTATGTGACAGTTGATTTTAGGAGATGGAAAAAAGACAGTAAGTTCATTTTACAGATTATAGAAGCTAAAAGTCAGTTGATCTGTTTATATGAAACTAGAAGAATTGTACATGTACTTTACAGAAAATATGCATACCTGTAGTTTGTGTTCATGCATATGGATATGCATGGAGCTGCAAGTAGAAATCTTGGAGACTTCTACAGTATTTTTTGTAGAAGGTGCTTTCCAATGAAATGACACTTGTACTCAGAGAGATTAACAGTACATTTGCAGTACTGATCTATAATGATGCAGTTAGATGTAGAGGTCTTCTATGTGATTGGTGGATAGTCATGTGACTTCTTAGCTACATCCAATGAGGCAATGGCACAGAGAGTGAAGTGGAAATGGTAGAAAGGCTGTCCATGTTACGATATGTCCGCGGACATTGGGTGTTACATCCAGGGATTTTGGGTTGGGGAGCTATGCAAATGAGAAAGAGCAGAGAAAGGGATTGGTCAGGAAAGTTTAGTGGGTGTGTTGTGCCAGGAGAGAGTTTCTCAGATACTCTTTTTGTTGAGAGAAGAACAGATAGCTATGGCTGTGTGTTACAGAAACCAGATTGTTTGGATTTTGGGAGACTCGTGGATACATTGGTTGAAGGTGCATGCAGAAAGCTGTGGAGTAACTGTAGATCTTGGATTCCCACATGTGGAAGTACACTGGCATGGAGTACGTGGAATGAAGTAGTTTGGCTTGCTACCTCTCTGTGCTACTTTGGAGACAGAGCAACATCCAGATATAATTATAATTCATTGTGGAGGGAACAGTTTAGGACATGTGTCTGGAATTTCTTTGCAATTTGCAATGAAAGAAGGACTTTGGAAGGTCATGGACATGTTTCCAAATTCTCAAGTAATTTTTTCACGGTTTACGCAGAGACAAATGTAGCTTCATTCTTCTTCATTTGGTCCACAAATGGAGAAAGCAAGGTGCAAATCAATAAGGCTGTTTGTGCCTTTCTAAGAGATTTTGTCATGTCCTCTTTTCACAATGAAAATATTATGTTTCGTAGTACATACATTTTTCGCAGAGATGCTGAGGCAGATGCAGCACCAGGAGGCAGCAGTACAGCCATGGATGCCATCAGGTTCACGATGGAAATCTGCAGTTGGCAGTAAAATGTGCTGTGCTCTTTAGGATAGCCAGAAACACAATGAGAATAAGCTCTAAGACGTGGTCTTTTATAGGGGTGCTTGTACGCGGTTCTCAGACATGGGCGCTGTCTGCGGACAGATCGAACACAAAAAAAGGTTCAAAAAGTTTCACAAAGTATGTAGAAACTCAGGATTAGTATGTGGGACTTGTGCTATGTGAGTTTGTATTGAAAAATATTGTGGATTACTTGAAAATGTACTTTTAAATTGTTCGGGGACACATTCAGAACATGCAATCAGCGTGGGCGCGGTCACATGATAGGTTCGCGAACATGTCCGCGAAGGGAGCGGCTGTCCGCAGGACACGAAATGCACCGACAGTGGTTTGTGCATGCACGTTGATATTCTACGGACACTGTTCGGGTCCTGAAGTAATTAAAAAGCGCATCACACGTCAAACGAATAGTTACGGACAGGCGTTTGTTCTTAGAACAGTTTCAACTTGCTTGCGAACAATACGGACAGACATAGCGTCCTCAGGACACCCAATTTTGTTTATTTACGCACATTTCAGGACACCATATGTGTTCTTAAAACAGTTTCAACTTGGTTGCGAACAATACGGATAGGCATAGCATCCTCAGGACACCCCTATTTTGTTTATTTACGAACATTTCAGGACACCGCATGTGTTCTTAGAACAGTTTCAACTTGCATGCAAACATTACGGAGAGGTATAGTGTTCCAAGGACACCCCTATTTCGTTTATTTACGAACATTATAGGACACATAATGTGTTCTTAGAACAGTTTCAACCTGCCTACGAACAAAACGGACAGGCATACCGTTCTAAGGACACCCCTATTTTGTTTAATTACGAACATTTCAGGACACCGCGTGTGCTCCTAGAACAGTTTCAACTTGCATACAAACATTACAGAGAGGTATAGTGTTCTAAGGACACCCCTATTTCGTTTATTTACGAACATTTCAGGACACCTCATGTGTTCTTAGAACAGTTTGAACTTGCTTGCGAACAATACGGACAGGCATATCGTCCTCAGGACACTCACATTTTGTTTATTTACCAACATCCCAGGACACATAATATGTTCTAAGAACACTTTCATTTTGCCAACGAACAATACGGACAGCGTCGTCAGGACACTCCAATTTCGTCCATTGACGAACATTTCAGGAGACAGCTTGTGTTCTTGGAACAGTTTCAACTTGCCTGTGAACAATACGGACAGGCATAGTGTCCTCGGGACACCCCCATTTTGTACAAGGATTTGTATGAGGTGAAGAAGGGATGGAAGTCTCATCAAAATGTTTTGGTTCATGGAGAGGGTTTTGGCCATAATTGACTGGGATATGGTGAGGGGGGACAGGTACATGTGGGACAATGGTACGTGTTTTTTTGTTTAAAATGATCTTCCACAAAGTTTTTTAAATTATTAAAATTTGCCAACAGTAGATCCATTTTTTCTTCTGTGCTGTGAAGAGTCTTATCCATAACAGCTCTTTCTGTAGTACTTTCTATTGTGGTATGCTCTGTACAAAAACATATATATATGTTAAATGTATATAAAATAATAATAATTAAATGGTTTATATTGTAAAGTGTCTACAATTAGATTCACTAGTACTAGACATTTTTGTGAGAAAAAAAACATAATATCATTTTTTTTAAATCTAATACAGAACGTTTACAAATGTATGAGTAAAATGGGTACACTTACTATTTCAGGTAAGGTATGTTCTTAGTGGTCTGTAGATCTGCTGTTGTTCTTGGTTGTGGAGTTTCTGTGAGGTAATCATGTTGGAAGCCTATCTTTCTTCTTTTGGTATATTCCATTTTAGAACATATTGTATTTAAAGGATTGGTTAGTGTGTTATATATATGGGTTACACTTCTTATGTATTCCTACATATGATGTGTATGTGTGCTGGTTTGTGAATTTGTAAAATGTTCATATGTTATCATGTTAAACATACCCCTACAGAGTTTTTGGGTAGTTGTGCTGTTGTCCGAACATGTCCGCGGACATTAAAAGAGTTCACAGACATCAAACTCAGTAGAGGGGGTTCAGTATGTTCCATTTTACATGTACGTAAAATCAGAGTTATTATTGTTAAATTGTGCTACTAAAAACCTATGAAATTCAGTGAAAAAACTTTGTTAAAGGGACGTTATGGTTAAGTTGCACTACTAAAAACCTATGAAATTCAGTGAAAAATCTTTGTTAAAGGGACATTATGGTTACGTTGCACTACTTAAAACCTATGAAATTCAGTGAAAGAACGTTGTTAAAGGGACGTTATGGTTAAGTTGCGCTACTCAAAACCTATGAAATTCAGTGAAAAAGCTTTCTTAAAGGGACGTTGTGGTTCCAAGTAAAACCAAAAAACCCTTGAAATTCGCCAGTTATGGTAAGCAACCATAACTCGCGCCACCACGGTGCACTGCTAAGACTAATACCCACGACAAATGTCATTGATGACATCACTGATGACATCACATGTCTGTCTCCCTCTTTTTTCCTTTACTGACATATCTAGGCCACATGGTTTTCTTCAGTAACTGTCAGGAACTAAAAATTGTAAACGTACTATATAACTTATCCTTCAAGTATGTTCTTATAGTAATTCCCTTAGTGTCCAGTCATATCATATGAAACATGTACATAGGGGAAGACACAAGCTTCAAAGACAGCAATCCTTTCTGTGAATGAAGATAATCAGCGATAATGGCGAATTTCAAGGGTTTTTCGGTTTTACTTGGAACCACAACGTCCCTTTAACAACGTTTTTTCACTGAATTTCATAGGTTTTTAGTAGCGCAACTTAACCATAACGTCCCTTTAACAAAGTATTTACACTGTATATATTTATATACATATGTTTCTTACTGAACACACATCAGTTAGTTATATATGTATATATTCAAGGAAAAAACTTTAGTTGCAGGGACATTAAGGTGAGACATTAATGCAAGAACACCCTGGAAATTCAGAGAAAGCCACCTTAACTTTGTGACCCGTGTTGCACAGACTATGACCACAATAATGACTTCACAGATCACATCACTGAGGATCACTAATTACATGTTGTATGGGAACACTGATGACATTACAAATCACATCACTGATGCCATCACTGGTGACAACACTAATTGCATTGTATAAAACTGATTACATCAATAATGGAATTAGACATACCATCATAAGTTAGCTCATGAACACTTTGATTACCTTAATAACAAAGACCATAAGCCAAAGATTGCGAACCACTGGGCAGTAATGGGCTAAAGTCCATTGCTAGTGCCTTACCAGTGCATATAATATACAATGGACATGGTTCAAAGCAGTATCCAGTGGTAACGGCCACAATCTATGGTTAATGACCTGTTAGTGTTTTAAAAATGTTCAGTGCACATGGGTGAAGGTTGTGACCACTGTCCATAACTGAAGGCAATGACTAGCACCCATTCATGAGTTAAAATATATTTGGCTATGCACACTGACCATGGCTGAAGGTCATGCTTAATTTTAATTACTGTTGCAATCTAATTAGTGATGCCAACAGTGATGTGATCTGGGATGTCATCATTGTGGATGAGGCTGGGCAACAGGGGCACGAAGTTAAGGTGGCTTTAGCTGAACTTGAGGGGTTCTTTTGTGTTAAGATCTCACCTTAATGCCCTGCAACTAAAGTTTTTTCCTTCAATTTCAGATGTTTTTTACAATGTATTGCTTACCTTAAAGTCCCTGCAACTAAAGTTTATTTCCTTGAATTTCAAGGGTTTTGTTATTCCATTCCATTCATAATTGACATAAATAATACAGACAATTGTGCTAATGAAAACGATATATCATGTGTAAAAAGTAAAATAAAAAGCAATTGTGCACCCATGTTCCCCCAAATAACCCTATTCTTAAAAATGTTTCTTTCCACATTTAATTAATTTAATTTAACTATTCAAAGTGTTTGTAATTATATGTACTGTGTACGAATAGAAACTTATGAAAGTGTTACAGTAACTGTGTAAAATTGGTACACTCAATATATCTTAAATCATATTTATTTTTACAACACAACTGCCCACATACCTATGTACATATGCTTTTTTTGTTTTTAAAAAGGTTTTATAGCCACGTCAATAGGGCTGGTTTATCCTCAAAACAGTTGCAGTTGCGTCAATAGAAGGCCTAAAGTTCCTTTGATGCAGCTACGCTGCTTCGCTGCTTCGCACCTCTTTCTACCGGCCAATCGCATTTTGAACTCCCATGTTAGGTAGCCGCATCAACATATGAGCCAATGACACCCCGAGATGCATTGATGCGACTAGGCCCATGCCATTCCGTGACATCTTCACATGCAAAATCCTATGTTACGTACTCACATCAACAAACAAGCAATTGGCACACTGACATTTATTGACCAGGCTACGGCAATGTCATCGCGTGACATCTGAGCATGCAAAATCAATCAATGGAATGTCGAATTACATCAACACGGCTATGACCCCACCTCAGCCAATCATATTACATGCTGCAGCTTTGCGTCTACACGTCTTTGTTAGCCATGCACCAAGACCATCCAATCACACACTCAGATTAATTGACGCAGCTATGCCCACGCTGTATCATGACATCCGCATGTACAATACCATCCAATCAGTCGGCATGGCAGTCTGTAGCCACAAATAATCACATTTATCATTGCTTTCTATACTTGCTAATGAACGGTTTTCTGAGTAACTGCAAGCACTTTTGGCACTTTACAGCTTAAATTCTTTATCATTTCTACCCAGTTTTAACCTAATCCTATTTTACGTTGTCTTGTGATTTGTTCAGTTTGTCTATTTTTTGTTTTACTTTATTTTTTTCATCTTTTTTTATTTTTCATTTGTTGAGGCGTTGTCTTTTTGTGTTGTCATTTTTATTATTTTACATACTTCTCCCCAGTTGGACATTCCAACATGATCAACCACGAGAGTGGCAGAAGTGATGATGATGTTATCATTTGGGTTCCGAATCCATCACCACTGAGGAAGAAGGCAACTGGAATGAAAACCACTGAAGACACTTGGCGCTTCTTTCAAGTAAAAAAAACACTGTTCCCGAAAAGAGGCAGAGGAGGTACTTTGCACAATCTGCAACAACACTCTACATCATGGGCCTTCCAATGTCCCTTCTTAAAGCATGGGAACATCTATTTTGATTAGTCATCTAGTGCAAGTCCAATGGGATGTAGTTGATGATGAGTATCGGAAAGCACACAAACATCATAAAAGAAAAATGCATGGGTTCCATTCCTTGTGTTGACAGACATCAGACATCAGCACCACTTGCAGCACCTTCATCCACCAGTACAACAACATTACCAAGTGCACAGACTCTTGTTCTACCGACTCCTGATCTTTCCATGATGCAAGTCATGTGTAAAAAATACCTCAAATGGGTAGTCGAGGGCAATGCCACAATTGAGCAATGGCAGAAGAAACTGCCAACCATCAGATTACCTGTCATGCTCAGTTTTTTTTTTAAGTGGCAATTGTTTTATGCCCTTTTTTCTAAATTTCTTTTTTGAAAAATACAAAAACAAATATGATACTTTTTATTTTAATTCCCTTTGTTATATGTTTCTGCCTTATGTGTTTTCCACCCCTTCTCTACCGCCACTCTTTCCATCATCCGAAATGGCCCTTTTAAGGGCCACCTTTTAAGTTATAAAAATAGATAAAATTGAACACAAACTGCAAACATGCATTACAATATCTATTGTAATTTATTTTATGCGGTTGCAGTAATCAAAATCCCAACTAACAGCTGAAGATGTTTAGCCATGAACAAACGCACCCCAACCATTGCTCCCTTCAGCCGTGTAAGCAAAATCATGCAATACATTGGCTGATGCTGTAGCCACAGCTACAAAAAATAATATTAAAAAATATACAACTCTGTGTCTGTACATATCTGCATAATAGATTTACCAAATACCTTTATTCATGTTCCCTTTTGTCTTCCATAATAGTAACTATGAAACAAAATGAAATGTAGTTTATAACAAATAAAAACAACATTCTTTATGTTTTCTTTCTCATAATGGTGCCAAGTGAAGACTGATTGTTTTCCCAGTACACAACCATTACCAGGTTGTATTCATTAATCAAAACACTTCTTGTTGGAGAGAAAAAAAACAAAACTCACTTCAGTTATTTTAACTATTTAACAATAATTATATATACATATACAAATGATACACTATCTCACTTTCTACACATATATGTATATAATAACATGTAAAATAAGAATGTAAATAATGTTATAAAATAAACATTGTAAATAAAAATATCCTTCAGAAAATAACACTTTCAAAAACGAAGAGCTGCTACAGTGCAGTATTATCATTTCAACTATACTAACCATTTATGCAACTACAAACTGGGTATTGTATCAGCAAATTCTAAAACGATGTGCCCACAACATCAACAGTTCATACACCAATAAAGCCATTTTAAGACAATGAAGATATGTTAAAATATTGTACAAACATTATTTAATATTAAATGATGACAGATTCACAGATTAATGTATGCAACCTTAACCAGGAAAACCAGGACATACAACCTAAATATGCCTTCAGTTTTACAAATAAATAAATAAAGACATTTCAACATTTTTAGCATTCATCTTTTAATGTATAGTCATACCTATATTTCACATAATATGTAGACAAACAAAACCTTTGTGTGTAAACATATCAACACAGCAAAATCTACACTAATACCCTAACAAATGTAATGTCCATGCTTCTTATAGCATCTGTGTGTGTCCTTTGTTTGGCCACCTACACACATGAGAAGTAGATATTGACATTTTAAAATGTACACATACATTTCTTATAAACTAAGAATTCTTATTTAAACGTCCATTGGCACTAATAGTGGTACACAGTGTACAATACCGTTTTCTAACAAATAAATATGCATTTTAAATTATAAAAATGACATTGACATTGCCAATTGATAACTTCTTTCATAATTTGGTGTGCATCCTTTTTGGCCACCTGCACACCTAAGAAGCTAAAGACATTTTTCTTAAACCTACCATACAAAATAGAAAAACAGTTTAATGACTGGATAAATTGGACAACTTTTCTGAAAACGTCAAACTGCATACAGAAGCTATTTATACATTTAATAAACTAAACCTTTTCAGTAAGGTATTTTAAGTTTTAATTTCATTTAGAATACTTTTTTAAATACATTGTGTGCATACTTATTTTCACCATCTATACACATAATAGGCAAACACATTATAGCTAAATCGCTCCCTAAAACTCTAATCAGTAGTTAACATTCTATTTATTTTTCAAACAATTTCCTGTATGGTTTTTGTATTTACAAACTGCTGTTTACTTGTGTTATATGTAAACAGTCATGCCTTTCTACAGTCCCTCACACTCAAAATAATGTACATGGAACCAGGCATGTAACCTAGCACGTATAGGGAACAATTGCACATATTAAACTATACAGTGTTTTACACAATAAAACAGAAGTAGAAGATTGCAGATTGTTTCAAAGTGCCCACAGGGCAACCGGGTGGGGACAGGGGAAGGTAGACAATGAATTCAATAAGATAAATAATTAATAGAAACAAACAAATAATGAGAATAGGGATGTGAGAGGAACTATGCCTTGTGAGTTTTCAGAACGTGCAAGTGCAGAAGGCAATATTTCTGTATTATCACACTGTACAATTTCATCTTTTTCAGAAATCACACCATTTCACACATCATAGCTACATCCACGGTCATCAATACCTAGGGGAACATTCTTTCCTTGAATGTAACTCTCCTCATTAAAAAATCTTTCTGTATGAGAAGTGTGTTTTGACTCTCCACCAAACACGTCACAAAAGTTGTCGCGTGAAAGTATACCAACTGTTTCTATATTTGTATAGAATGGTGTAGTCACCTTAAGTAATTTCTTAGGTTTATTCAATACGAAAATGAACAATATTCTTTTTTACGAAAATGAACAATATTCGTTTCATATCAAAAGCTTTCTTAATTATTACTTCTACTTTTTTCTTTTTAGAAAAACGCTTTACCACATATCTAGATTTGGGTTTTACACTTTTCCAAACATTTGTAAAATCTCGAGAGTGATACATGTTCCTTTATATTTCTTCATTTGTCTGTTTCAAATTGATAGCACATTTGCTACCTTTTCTTCTAGAAATCTTTCTTTTTTTACTAGCTAATAACACATTTGATAATTTTTTCTTTTTTTCTTTTAAGAAAAACATTCTCGTTTCCATGATTATATTCTGTTGGCACATCTCCTATTTAAAATTGCACATTTTCAACGGTATTATCGATAATAGGTATTGTATTAGCAATGGGATTTGTATCTACAGATTTAACAACACTACTTTTTGATATCTTACACTGTAGAAATGTACTTCCCTGCAGACAATCCTTTCTTATGGCTCATTGTTGTTGCTTTCTTGATGGCATCTTACAAAAAAGATGTAGATAAACAAATTGGGATAGTGAAGGTCATGAATTGTGTGTCTTTACATTTTCTATATATAATATATCTGCTATGCCCCGGCTCACAAGCACAGTCGGGGTTTAATGGACAGCCAGCCAGGGCTTTGTAGGGACAATTGAAACAAGGGCCTCAGTCAAGACTGTGGGACGTAAAACCCTGTGGCCACCCATCAGCCCAGACGTAATAGTTATTTGCAAATTAGAATCTGCCTGAGATGCAAATAATTTTCTTTTTTTAAATTCCTGACAGCAGATGTACTCAAGTTGAGCACATCTCTCATCGGAAAGAAAAAAATAATTCCTAATGCCATTTAGCTCAAAAACAGACTAGGTCCCTTTTTGTATGACAGCGACCATGAAAAACCTATTCCAAATTGGACACCGTGATTCGATAAGGGACCTTCAAACTAATCATTAATACTGCTACTCAACAAAACCTATCAGCATGTACATCCTTCCTCCACTATCCATCCCATCACCAGAGTTTTTATGGCCAAGTGTCCTGGACAGCCCCATAAAGCTACATACCAAACTTAATCAATAATACAGTAATCCCATACCAGTATACATTTCTTAATTAATACTTCACATACTCTACACATAACCTCAGAGTAAAATTCCCAAACAATCTCTAAATAGAAGACCTGTTCACTGGAAACAACATGACAAAAATTGCTTAATTTACATTCATAAAGGTGTTCCAAAATAATATGTAACAAATCTTTCCTTTCATTTACCAAGCAACTATTCATTAATTTCTTTTGTGTCCTCAATGCGTAAGTAACGTGATACAAAAACATATCTCCAAGATAATGCACTGCAACTTAGTTGCTTCACCCTGCTCTAGTTTTCACACCATAGAAGCATCTACTTAACAACTGTAGGCCAACTCCAGCACAAACCATTGAATATACTGCTAGTCCCATAACTGAGCACTGCCACACCCTTGCTTCTCCCACCACTCATTTAATCAGTCCTCCCTAGCCATCATCATCATAAAAAACATGCAAAATGAACCACCTTACCTGTTTCCACCTATTTCAGCATACTAAGCCAATGCACTGACGTACTATCCTACCTTTCACCTAAAAACTAATCACTAATACTGCTATGCAACAAAATATATCACCATGAATATCCACCCTCAACTACACATCCCTACTCTCACTAGAGTTTGAATGGCCAAATCCACTAAGCAGCCCCATAAAGCTACCTTACCAAACATTATCAGTAATTCTGTTACCCTTTACCACTGTACATTTCTTAAATAATACCTCACATAGCCTACACCTAACTTCAGAGTACAACTGCCAATCAACTTTTAAATATAAGAACTGTTCACTGTAAACAACATGACAAAAATTACATAATTGGTTCATTCACATTCATAAAGGTGTTGCAAAATATTATGTAACACATCTTTCCTTTCACATACCAACCAACTACTCATTCATCTCTGGTGTGTCCTTAGTTCATAAGTATTGTAATAAAACAACATAGTTCCAACATAACACACTGCCACTTATTTCCTCCATGAAGCTCCAGTGTTCACACCTTAGAAGCCTCAAAATAACAACTGTAGGCCAACTCCACGCAAACACCTTTAAGTATACTCCTGGTCACATAACTGGACCTTGTCACACTTTTGCTCCTCGCAACACCCACTTAATTAGTCCTCCTTAGCCATCCTCATAAAAAAAACATGCAAAATTAACCACCTCATCTGTTTTCACCTATTTAAGAATCATAAGCCAATGGCCTGACCGACTATCTGCCTTTCACCTACACACTAATTACTACTACTACTCAACAAAACCTATCAACATGCATATCCTCCTCTTTCATGGCCAAGTGCCCCAAGCAGCCCCGCAAATCTACCCTAGCCAACCTCATCAATAATATTGTTTCCCCCTACCACTATACATTTCTTCAGTAACACCTCACATACTATAACCATAACATCAGACTACAATTCCCAAACTACTTTGAAAGAGAAAACATCTTCTCTTTAAACAATATGACATAAATCAGCAGAATCTCTACATTCCCATTCAAATAGGCGTTGCAAGATAATCTCTAACACACCTTTACTTTGATTTACCAACCAACCATTCATGCATTTCTAGTGTGTCCTCAATTTATGAGAACAATTATAACAAAAAAGAGCTTCAAGAGAATGCACTGCCACGTACTTGCTCCACCCAGCTCCAGTTTTAACACCTTACAAGCCTCTCCTGATGGACTGGCCACTAACTCCAGAAAGACAGCATCCAGTCTACTGCTAGTCACAAAACTGTGCCCTGTCACAACCATTCTACTCCTATCACCATTTTAATCAGTGTTTGTTAGTCATCCTCATCAAATAGCACGTACAATCAAGCACCTCACTTGTTTCCACCTATTCAACCATCATAGATCCAACAGCCTGACTCAATATCCTACATTTCACCTACAAACTAATCACTACTACTCAACAAAAGATATAAACAGTATGTCCTCTCTTCACTGCCCATGGCCATTTCACTAGGGTTTGAATATCCAAGTGCCCTGGCTAGCCCCAGAAAGCAACGTCAGCAAACTGTCAATAATACTGTTTCCCCGATCCCACTATTCACCCCATTCATTTATATCTCACCATGTCACTAAATTGCATAACAAGATATTGCATTACATAGCATGAAACCCAAATAGTATGCTTCCCTTCCAAAGCACACCATTTAAAAGAAAATTGTGAAACTGCCAAATATAGTTGATTATTATTCCTAAAAGACTAGCAAGTTCACAGTCACCAGGTGCACTACATCATAAAACATGTCAATTTTAATGCCACATTCAGACACCTCCACAATTCAAAGACAGTACAAAATGGACAATATAGGGTCGCAGAAAAACAGCTTAATATCCAACTACAAAGCACACACACAGCCACATTATTGGCCAATGGTAGAGTTATATTCCTTGAGTCTCACTAATATTCTTATACACCCACATTTGTTTCACATATTACAATGTCAATGCGAAACAACCTTTACAATGAAATATATTTTTGTCACACATAAACATTGCATAACATGTCATACAGCTTCATCACACCCCTACACACAAAGAGGTACAACATGAAAACCCTACTTGCCAAACAATACGTATAAACTTGAGTAAATCAGACACCTAAACATGCTTAATTTATCTTAGAAATACAACAATTCAAAATGTACATAAAATATATAAAAACACACTATCACTCACCTTCAGCTGCTCCAATGAATGAATAGATCATCTCAATAGCCAAACACAGAACATTTGCACACTCTGAATTCTGGATCCTGAATGTGAAAAGTTCACCAAAACGTCACTTTCATAGCTTTCATAAATCAATAGCACAATAAGAGGACTGTAGAAAGCAAATAAGTAAAATGCCCAACACATTTTTATCACAATGCATATAAATCAATAAACCCAACCACAATCCTTCCAAAGAATACTATATACAAAATGTACACACTATATAAAAAATAATGTCCCCCCTAATTTGCTAAATTACATAACCGCTGCCATAACCCTGGTTATACAAAGAAAACCCAGCTAAAGACGGTTACACATAATTATTTAAAATGTGCTGAAAAACACATATTACAAAGGTTTCAAAATCAATTCAAACTAGCTTTCAGGTAAGAATATCCAAACAGAAACACATGTATAAATCTGTGCTGAAGCATCCATAACATAATATGACCACTACATCAAAATACAGACAGGTATAACCACGTGTAAAACCTATGGGTTCATACTCATGGCTACCAAAGCCCACCTCAAAGTATGACGTATGATTGGAGCGTTCATAGCCATGGATCAAGTCAACTGCCAGTAGTCGCGACTACCTGTAACAGTTTTACAAATTCAAAAAGACATATTGCCCCAGTATATCAATTGAAACAACATAACGGCACACACGAGGGCATAGAATCAGAAACACATGTAAAACTGTGCAGTGTAAAATCAATGCAACAACATGATCAATGCACAGAAATTGTTATTGCCATAACCACAGCTATGGTGATAGTCATTGAAATGGCAAGAAGTGCCAAAAAAACACATCTCATAGGCTTAGTGGTGCCCATGGCTATAATCCGTCTGACAGGGAAAATAGAAAACTACATGCAATGGCTGGAGGACAATTATCCTACAGAGGAAGACATTAAAAAAAGAAGATGCTGAAGAAAAGGAACCAGAAGAAAATACATCACATTGAGTATTTTGTAAGTCCATTCTTTATATTTATTTAAAATGAGACTAAAAATAACATTTTAAGGGACAAATGTCAGTCACCAATCAGATATACCTACTATCAAATGTGAATACAACCAACACAAATATTTTTAAAGTATTATGCAGGTAATTCATAGAATTCAGTGTTAAAGTGGCGCACACGGGCAGCGCAGAGAGGGAGCGTGCGCCAGTCATGTGCGCTAAACAGCAGTCTGGCGCACCGCTTATTTATGGATTTCCCAAGCCATTTGCAGCCATGGTGCAGTGAACATCCCGCAGCACCAGTTACGCCCCCACGAATGCCCCTTGCGCAAGGAAAAGCCATAGAAATCCCTAATATGGTGCAAAGGGCTGCGCTAACCCTGGACCAGTTGACAGGTCCCCTACACTGTAATTGTGTGAAAAACTACGTATACCCCACTCGCGGCAGACAAAATGCTTGCAAATGTATTCGCGCACACCCTTGAATACGCGTACCCCGCTCGCAGTAGCCAAAAGGTGTAAACATTTCCCCGCACACCCCCTTAATACGCGTACCCCGCTTGCAGCAGCCAAAACGCATGAAAATCAACTCCCGCACCCCCTTGAATACGTGTACTCCGCCTGCGCCAGGAAAATTGTGTGGAAAAAGTCCCCCCTGTGGTGTGGGCTGCCTACGGGTCATGGTCAGGGGTGATGGGCTCCCTGCGGGGCATGGTCAGGGTGGATGGCTGCCGGCGGGTCATGGTCAAGGTGGATGGGCTGCCTCCAGGGCATGCCCAGGGGTGTATGGCGGTCCCCCATGGTGTGGGCTGCCTGCAGGGCATGGGCAGGGTGGATGGGATGCCTGCGGGTCATGGTCAGGGTGGATGGACTGCCTGCGGGCATGCTCCGGGGAGTATGGTGGTCTCCCATGGTGTGGGCTGCCTGCAGGGCATGGTCATGGTGGATGGGCTGCCTGTGGGGCATGCCCAGGGTGGATGGG
Source organism: Ambystoma mexicanum (assembly GCF_040938575.1). Classification (NCBI taxonomy): domain Eukaryota; kingdom Metazoa; phylum Chordata; class Amphibia; order Caudata; family Ambystomatidae; genus Ambystoma; species Ambystoma mexicanum. The sequence continues at coordinate 1,281,108,833 of NC_090930.1, read as the reverse complement.
CTGCCTGCAGGGCATGCCCAGGAGTGTATGGTCATCCCCCATGGTGTGAGCTGCCTGCAGGGCATGGTCAGGGTAGATGGGCTACCTGCGGGGAATGCCCAGGGGTGTATGGTGGACCCCGTGGTGTGGACTGCCTGCAGGGCATAGTCAGGAGTGATGAGCTGCCTGCGGGTCATGGTCAGGGGTATAGTGGGGGGGCCTGTGCTGTGGGCTGCCTGCAGGGGGTGAATGTTGCTCCACACCACACTGGTGCATGAATCTCGGGGTACGCGAGTGAGCTGTCCATGCAATTTCGCTGGCGCGAGCGGAGTACGTGTATTCCAGGATACGCGCATGAGCTGTCCATGTGATTTCTCTCGCGGGAGCGGGGTATGTGTATTCTGGGGTACGCGAGTGAGCTGTCCAGGCGATTTTGCTGGCGGGGGCGGGGTAGGTGTATTTCGGGGTGCTCGAGTGAGCTGTACACGCGATTTCGTTGGCAGGAGCGGGGTACGTGTATTCCGGGGTACACGAGTGAGCTTTACACGTGATTTCACTGGCGGGAGCGGGGTATGTGTATTCCCGGGGATGCAAGTGAGATTTACACACGATTTCACTGGTGGGAGCGGGGTACATGTATTCCAGGGTACGCGAGTGAGATTTACACGCGATTTCACTGGTGGGAGCAGGGTACATGTATTCCAGTGTACGCAAGTGAGCTTTACATGTGATGTCGCTGACGGGAGTGGGGTACGTGTATTCCGGGGTATGCGAGTGAGCTGTCCAGGCGATTTTGCTGGCGGGAGCGGGGTACGTATATTCCAGGGTACGCAAGTGAGCTGTCCATGTGATTTTGCTGGCAGGAGCGGGGTATGTGTATTCTGGGGTACGCGAGTGAGCTGTCCAGGCGATTTTGCTGGCGGGAGCGGGGTACGTGTATTTCGGGGTACGCAAGTGAGCTTTACACGTGATTTCGCTGGCGAGAGCGGGCTACATGTATTCCGGGGTACACGAGTGAGCTGTCCGTGCGATTTCGCTGGCGGGAGCGGGGTACATGTATTCCAGTGCACGCAAGTGAGCTTTACACGCGATGTCGCTGACGGGAGTGGGGTATGTGTATTCCGGGGTATGCGAGTGAGTTTTACATACGATTTTGCTGGTGGGAGCGGGGTACGTGTATTTCGGGGTACTCGAGTGAGCTGTACACGCGATTTCGCTGGTGGGAGCGGCGTACGTGTATTCTGGGGTACGCGAGTGAGCTGTCCATGCGATTTCGCTGGCGCGAGCGGGGTACGAGTATTCCAGGTTACGCAAGTGAGCTTTACACGTGATTTCACTGGGGGGAGCGGGTTACGTGTATCCCGAGGTACACGAGTGAGCTGTCCGTGCGATTTCACTGGCGGGAGCGGGGCACATGTATTCCAGTGTACGCGAGTGAGCTTTACATGTGATTTCACTGGCGGAAGCGGGGTACGTGTATTCCCGGGGATGCAAGTGAGATTTACAAGCAATTTCACTGGTGGGAGCGGGGTACATGTATTCCAGGGTACGCGAGTGAGCTTTGCACGCGATGTCGCTGACGGGAGTGGGGTACGTGTATTCCGGGGTATGCGAGTGAGCTTTACACGCGATTTCGCTGGTGGGAGCGTGGTATGTGTATTCCGGGGTACACGAGTGAGCTTTACCTGCGATTTCGCTGGCGGGAGCAGGGTACATGTATTCCGGGTTATGCGAGTGAACTTTACATGCAAATTTGCAGTGCGGCCCCTCCCAGGTGTGCCCTCCCCATGCCCCAGAGGCAGCCGACACCACAGTGGGCCACCCTATACCCCTGGGCATGCCCCGCAGGCAGCCCATCCCCCCTGGTCAAGCCCTGCAGGCAGCCCACACCACGATGGAACTCCATACACCCCTTGTCATGCCCCGGAGGCAGCCCGTCAGCCCTGGCCATGCCCCGCAGGCACCCCACACCACAGGGGGACCTCTGCACACCCTGACCATGCCTTGCAGGCAGGCCACATGGCACCATGAACTTGTGAGCCCCAACACAAGTCCCCCCCACCAGTGACGGTACCTGCCAGCAGGCCCTGACACATATCCCCTCCACCAGTAATGGGCAACTGCCAGCAGGCCCGACTCATGTCCCCCCACCAGTGACAGGCACCTGCCAGCAGGCCCCACTCATGCCCCCCCACCGCACCCCAGTGACGGGCACCTGCCAGCAAGCCCCGACACATGTCCCTCCACCCCACCCCCATTAATGGGCACCTGCCAGCAGGCCCTGACACATGTCTTTCCACCCCACCCTCATTGACGGGCACCTGCCAGCAGGCTCTGACACATGTCCCTCCACCCCAACCCCATTGATGGGTACCTGCCAGCAGGCCCCGACTCATGCCCCCCCACCAGTGACGGGCACCTGCCAGCAGGCCCCGACTCATGTCCCCCCAAACACCATGTCATAACAATATAGACCCATGGCCCTAATGCCAACCCAAATCCCACCACCCCCCAGCCCCCAGTACAAACACCCAACGATCCACTGCACACACTCCCTAGTAAATTACCCATGCCATGAGAGTCTGAAAAGAACCAGCATGCCCATGAATAAATGTCCTATAGAGCCACACAGTGGCAACACATGACTGAGCCAATGCTCATAGAGACCTGCACAAAATCAATCAGAGTAGACCACACCAATAATGAAGATGTATGAAATGTATTAAAAAGAAAACCAAATGACAAAATGAAAACCACACATGCAAATGATGAAATAATGAATGCAATATGAAAAAGAAAGTAAAATCCAAGGAAAAATTAAAATCCAAGACATGAAAAATGAAAAGTGGTCCATCGCCAAAGTCCATACAAATGATTCCAAAATTGAAAAGCATAAACAACCATTACTCCTTGGGATAAAAAAAAAAAGAAAGTATGTACATGTCCAGAACTATTTACAATGAAAGTCTGAAGGTTCCATGATCCCAAAACAAAATGAAACATACAGAAAACCCTATTTAAAACACAACTATATACAAAAATGGGAGCAAAGTCTGTGTACTCCAAATCATAAAAAAACAAAATGAAAAATAAACCTAAATAACTATATGCCAAGGCAGCAGCCTAGTCCGACGGGTCACTTTTTGATGTCTCGGGCCAGGGCATCATCGAACTCCATGTCGATGTTCCGGAGGTGAGCCTATTCCCTGGCCTGGAAGTCTCACAGGGATGCAGCCATGGCATCCTCCAACTCGCTGCGAGTTGCCTCAAGGCACTCGACCCGCCTCAAAGCCTGGTGCATGGAGTTCTCTGCCCTGACCATTGTGAGCCGTGCCCTCTCCGCCCGCCGCCGCTTTGCATCTATTTGCTGGCCCATCCACTGCCACGCGGAAGACACTCCCAATCCTGGGTCCTCCCACCCGCCAGCCGATGCCTGCCCCTGGGATGTTGATGGCCCGAGCCATGATGGCTCCCACACTGAGCCTGCTGCTGCCTCCAATGCAACTGCCTCTGGCACCACAATGGCATCCAGGCTGATGGAATCCTGTGGTGCCACCATGCACGTGCTCTGCTTGTTGATGTCTACATGTCCTCCATTTGCTGGGGTCCAGTTGGTGGGGTGGCCACCCCTGCTGGACCTCCGACTCCCAACTGTGGCAGGGATGTGTCCTCTACCAGCCTGGTCGCTGGCTCAGGGGCAGCTCCAGAGGGGGCCCAGGTGATACTTGAGCGGGAACATGGCACGGAGGACGACTGGTGCATATGTGGTTCAGTTGAGGAAGGGGTTGCAAGAAGATCAAGCACACGGAGGAACCCAGTGCCGACGACCTGTCCTAGTAGTGTGACGCACCCAAGCAGGTATTCGAAATGACGTGCATTGTCCTCACGAGAAACCTGCATGTCATCCCGAATATCACATTGGCACAACGCCACACCAGCTATGACAGGCTCAATCAAGTCACAGATTGCCACGTCTGCAAGGAGAGGAAGGCCAGTTGTTGTTTGCGCATCCCCTCCCTAAAAACGGGTCTGGACGAAGGCATCCCTGCTGGTGCCGGATGATGCAGTCACAGGATCGGGGGACAGAATTACACACAGGCACCTCAGCGGCGGCCTGTGATGCCTCCTGTCCCTGCCCTTGGACTGCACCACTAGCACCAGATGGAGTTTGGCCTGACATGGCAACCCCCGAGGCAGGTGTGGGAGGGCAACTGGGTCCTGGTGCTGGGCTGTGGAGCGATGGAACAGCAGTCGGGAGTCTTCTGTTCCAGCAGGGGTGGTTGAAGCAATTGGACCCCTGCAGATGGCTCATGTGCAGGCACCAAATAGCAGGGCACGTGGCCAGCAGGCAGGCATGCAGCAGTAGATGGCTCATGGGAGGCAGCTTGGGGCTCGGGGCTCTGAGGGGCCGGAAAATTGCCTTCTGGGAAGGAGCGTGGTCTTCTGTGTGTTGTTGCGTGGCCAGCTTGATGCAGAGTGAATCTGCACATCAGCATGTAATTCAAGGAAAGGGCCTTAGCGCGTAATAACGTAAGTGACGTGACACGCGCTGGAATTTCCCTCAGCACGGGTGCATAGTGAATCTGCACATGCAAAAACAGCATGTCCGCGTGTGAATACGTGTAATTCGAGGAAAGGCCATTAGCGCGTAAGCGCGTAAGTGACATGGCACACGTAGGAATTTCTGTGGGCAGGGGTTAAAGGTCCGCGTAGGATGTCATTTTCTTGTACGTGCTTTTTGTGGAGAGCAAGCGGGTGATTCTTTTACTTCTTGTTGGTTCCCACACGATTACTTCACAACGGTTGCAGTGCGTACTCCTTGTTCACTGAGGCAGAGCTCTATTCTTTTTTTGGTGGGGGTGTTGCCAACGTGCACATGCACGTCTTTTTCACATTCATTTTCCAGGCACACAGTGAGCCGCGGACGTATTTTTCCACTGTGGTTGCCCCCGTGTGTCGCGTACGAATTCAGAGGTCATTGTAGCCTGCGTGTACCACGCGTATGCATTTTTTGTGTTTCTGGGTGCCATACTACGGTTCCTTCATTCCACGCACATGGGCTTCAGAGGGGTCGCGTGCAAGTTTGTATTTGTTTTTGGGGTGCCTAAGTGTTGCATGACCTGTCATTTTCCCCCAGACATAACAGACCGCCTTGCAAGAGCACAAGGGTATGTATTCCATCTAGTACCCTGCTCCCTTCACCCCATTTTCCCAGGACAATTGTTTTCTGCACCTCCCATTCGCACAAGAACATCAGTGCCATGGTTGGGAGGAACCAAGTAGTAAGAGAGGCAAAGGTGTCCGACCTCCAAGAGGTGGCCGCGGTAGGGGACATGGCTAGGATGAGAAGGATGGCCAAGGTGGCAGTGGTGGCCAACGTGGGCAGGGTGGCCCAAGAGGGTAGTGTTTCCAAGACCATTCAATGATTGTGTAAACCCATATTGCGACATGCAGTAAACCAATTAGCGAATACCACACATGGAAGTAATAAATCAAAATGTATTTTGCACAAAATGAAGATAATGGAATGAAAACATGAAAAATATTTTAAACAAGAAGTCCACCAAAGAAAATCCAAAGGAAACGTAAATTGTAAAATCCATTTATCCATGGTGATTTAAAAAAAAATATTTTTCATAAATCCACACCAACTCAAGAGGAAGAAGCGTGCTCTTGCGGAGCAGGCTCGGACCCCAGACACGGCTCGCCCCTCCGGCATGCGGAGGACGCAGAGTTTCAATGATGTGGAACTAGAAGCACTTGTGGGCTATGTGTCGGCACATGGCCGTGACATGCTGGTGATGGCAGGGTGCAACACTACGGCTGCTCAGTGTAGGGCCCACTGGCAGTGCATCGTGGACCAGATTAGTTCCCTTGGATTTGTGAAGCGCACAGCAGATGATTGCTCAAAGCTTTGGAATGACCTAAAACGCCAAGCAAAAAAACAAGATGGCTTCCAATTACGCCTCTACTCTGGTGACTGACAGTGGGTCACCACCAGAGAAGGATGAACTCACAGAACATGAGGCAATCGCTGGAGGGTTCATGGCAGAGGATCAGAGACAAGGCATGGGAGACCTACCAGATCTTGAGACAATGTCCGGTGAGTGCCCATGCGTGTGTGTCCAGACCATGTGTATGTTGCTTGGGTGATGTGTTCTGATTGAGTGCCAGGTCAGGCTGTGTAGTCATAACTGCTATATGTGACCCATGTAGTGCCTCCAACCCATCCCCCTCAATTGGGTTTGGGGTTCACTGTATCTCTACTGACCACTGCAAACACTTTGCACATGATGAGTGCACTTGCTCTTAAACTGCCATCATGCCACAACATTGTTAATACAGTTTTTCTCTTTATTCTGCCTGATTGATGGAATCATTTGCATGATAAACGCACATTTATGTGCTGTTCTGCCCCAAAATCACCATACTTCAGACAAAGCACCACATATGTTCACTTTTTACGCAAATGATTTCATCAATCAGGCTGATTGACTGCTGTGCACCTACACATTCACTGCACCCGCTCACTTCTGAGCCCTGTTTGAATGTTCATCATGAGAATTGACTTGTGCCATGTACAAGTGACCTACCATTGATGTATCCATGTGCTTCCCATCACTGCATTTGAACACACTGGTGTTGTTGCAGCGTGTGAGACGTGTGTTTTGTCCCACTTTTTTGCATGTTTTGTTTGATGATATGTGTTTGACATGGATAGGGGACGGTAGTGATTAACTCCCATCTGGGTGTCCTTGTCAGTTCTGGCATGGCTATGCTACGTGCCATCTGTGTGCTGGCATGTGTCATGTTTGTTTATGGTCCATGCCACTCACAGGCTAATGTGTGATGCAGGTGCTATGCACCATGCAGCACATGTGTTGCTTTTCCATTTGGAGTCATCAGTGTCTGCTTTCAGAGTCCCCTTCCACTTCATTGCCACTGCATGCATGGCTGAGTTTATGTCATGTGTGACATGTCTGTATTGGATGTGTACATTGTGATGCCTATGTGTGTCGGCTATGCTGTTCATGTGTGTCTTCATTACTTTTCTTTTCATTTTGTGCCGGTGATGAGGCACCAGACGCTGTGGAGGAGGAGGAGATGGCGCAGGGGCAGGAGTACTCAGAGCCCCAACCAAGCACCACTGGGGGATGTGGGGTGGTGGGTCAAGAAAATCAATTAGTCGTACAGACCATCCTGTCCACGGGTGTCTCTGGGTACACCTCTGATGATCTCTATACCTCAAGTGCTGAATCAGACATTGAGACAAATGTCCAATCCCAGGTGAGTGTTTCTGGCAGGGATGCTGTTCTGTCCAATGCACCTGCACTGGGGGTAGACCCCTCAAAAGCTCCTTCAGTGTTGGAATGTCCGCATGTGGCGGATACGGATGCAGGGTCACACTCCATAATATTTTCTCCTGTTCCTGGGGCAGCATATCAAAGGAGGAATGCAGTCCTGCAGCCTCATGCAGTGCACATCACCTTGGGGCCAACAGGTGTTGTGTCCAGCAAAGCGGTGGACGTGCGCCACTGGGCAATATTATGTGGGAGAACTCCATTTATGCAATTGCAGCACAACAGGGGGAATCATGTGAGATGATGGCTCAGGCCGTGGATAGGGTGGCCACTTCCATTCTCCCCCCGAAAGGCAGGTAGAGCTCCATCAGCAGGCAACGGAGTCCACGTGCTGCTCACACAGGGAGGACATGTTGGCTGCCAACAGGGATGAACTGGCTGAACTGGAGGCTCTGCGCACAGCCATATCTGCAGAGGCACGGGTCCACAGGGATGCACTAAGGGAAGAAAACAGCTCCCTCAGAGCTACTCTGGGTGCACTTGAGGTGTCCCAGAGTACAAGGTCAGAACAGCAGCAGGAGCAGCTAACACGCACAATCTCAGCTGAGCTCCAGGCAACCCGTGAGGAGATCCGGGTATCACGTGAGGCCTTGCAGGCAGAAGTCCATGCTACCCGTGAGGTGCTGCATGGGGATCTCCGGACCATCATCCTGCAGAACAAAACCTTTCAAACCTGCATGCTTGCTGCCATGGAGGAACATGCCAGGGCTTTGCGTGGTCTGCCTCCCATACCACGCACACCTTTTAATGTAGCACCAGAGGGTGACGACAGCGACGGCAGTTCTCCCACTATCGGGTAGCCGTGCAGGCCAAGAGACCATGGAGGGTATTTTTTTTCTCAACATCCACGCACCTCCTGGATGGTCCCCACTGGTCGACCCATGGAAATGTTTTATTTTTATTTGTTCTTCTTTTTTTGTCTATTGTGCATTCATGTTACAGTGTGTTGCTTTGTGTGGCACCCATAGGCATCCACTGTGTGTTCCAGCTGGGCCCATGCAGGCTTATCTTGTGTTTGTGTTTGAAGCTTGGGGTCCAGACACATATGCCACTCCTGCTTCCCCTTTCCATGGGCTCACAAGGGTGGCACCGCGTGACAGTAACTTACACAGAGGCACTGGGCTTCCATCAGTTGTGTGGCCAGTCTGTAATCCAAACTGTGTATACACCCCTAGTGGGATTACTGATGATTTCTCCACTGTATGGTTGATTTGTATATTGTATTCCATATTGCTCATTTTGCATATTTGCATGTAGCTTCTTCATGTCTTACCTTGCCTGTCTCCATTGCAGATGCAGTTCATGTTGTATGCAGTACCGTGCCACATTTACCTACCAGCAACACACCGGAGAGGGAAGGGGTCGATGTGCTGCCTTTGTCAGGTTGTCACACTTGTACTATTGTGATTGGTTACTGTCAGGCATAGCCACTGTTGGGTCCAGTATTCATGTTTTCTCATGCTGGTAAGTATATGTTCTTATGTGCTGTTTATTTTTCATAGGTGAGAGGAAATTGTCTGTGGCCTGTTTCCATTTGTGATGGTGCACTTTGTGACAGTTGTGTCATGTGTTGTGCATTCATTTGGTTGCTTTCACATTGCATACCATGCCATGGTGTCTTGGGCAGGTGATATGGGGTTTGGGAGGGGTTGGTGACATACCAGTATTTGGGAGTGCAGTTTTGCAAGGGGGTAGTCCTTCATGCAGCATGAATGTGTGCCTTTTACTGACACAGCATTGGGTTGGTTTAAGTAGCTAGGGATGCACACAATGTCACACTTTCAGGGAGACAATCTCAGGGTGGTATGGTTGTGACAGTTGACTGTCTCTTTTGTCATCATAAATTGTCAGCTGGTATGTGCCAGGCCTGTGTGCACTCCGCAGGGGTGGGATTTTAGGTGAAACATTTTTCCACATGCTTGGTACGGGCTGTCTCACCACGTGCCCTTTCCCCTCCCATGCTGTCAGGATTGGCCAGAAACACTCATTGCCTTCTATGTCACCCGGCAGTATCTCTGGCAGACCCTTGCAAAACTCACGTCACGTTCGGATTCCCGTTACATCCACACCCACTTCAGGACGCATACAGCTTCATTGCCATGGCGATTGTGGGGTCCCCTCCACAAGCATAACACTATCGCGTTCTGCAGGGGAGGAGTCAAGCAGAAGCGAGGCCATGCTCACCCGCTACAATCCCTTCCGGGTTGCTGCACTCGTTGCTTCTTATTCTGATTCCTGGCATTTGTTCGTACCTTTGCTCTTGTTCTTGACCCCCATTTTGCCCTCTTTTGCCTGGATTGCTCTTCCCCTGGCTCACGACTCTAGACTGTTCCTCTGACCTGCATTGTGGATACGTCTTACCTGTTGTGGATTACACGCTGCTGAATTCGGACCGTCCAACGACCTGCCTCCTCTTTTCGAATTTTACCTGCATTGCCCGGACGCTGCTTGACCTTGGATTGTTCAATGACCTGCCTCCTCTTTTCGGACATTATCTCCATTGCTCACTCGCCATCAACTGGGGAGCGACTCCCGATCCGCTATGGCTGATTGGGCGGCCGTCTTTGCTTGCCTCCACTACTGCCTAGAGCGAACCTACGCCATCTCATTCACGGCGCCTGGACTAGAGACTGTGATCATTGGCGCATAAGACGTTAGGCGTCCTCGTTTCGTTGGGATAGTACCTTGGACTAGAGACTATTTCCGCATAGGCGTACTCTTGTCGGCGAGGTGTAAGGGTTAGGTTGGATGGTGTACGAGTTCCTCGGTAGTATTCTCACCATAGACCCCAGTGGTAAGTGTGCTGCATTTCATCTCCTCGTTTCTTCTTGCTCGTTGCTGTTCAATGTTCTTGTTTGGTTCTGATATTCATGGTCTTGTATAGTTCTTGGGAGACTACCTTGTTTTGAACTCAGGTCTTTTCATTTAGGCAGTCATCAGTATTGGAGTTTCCAACCCGAGGCTAACAACGGTGTCTGAACCTGCCAAACTACGGATGCAGTGATCTCCATCTTTTGGCTAATTGATCCCTTTGTAGTTTTGATTATAAATACAAAGGGGTACATTGGTAGGAAGAACTCTACAGCAACGCTTACAGTTCTTCTACCGGATTATTCTCAGGACCAGCAGCCTGACACATGCACAGCAGCCGTGCATGTGGTTGGGGATGTAGGGGCACCACCATGTCTGCTGGCACACCCCACCAGGTTGCAACATTGTGCAGAACACATGCTGCCACTATAATACTGCACACTATTGGGGGTGCCTATAGCAGCTGGCCGCCAGAGCAGTCAAGGGAGCGGAAACGTGAGTTCAACACTCCAAATGTGCGCTCCACTATGCCCCAAGTTGCAATATGGGCTGCATTGTATCTTACCTGGGGTGGTGTGGTGGCGTTCCGTATTGGTATCATCATGTAGGTGCTCAGAGGGTAGGCACTGTCGCCTGGGGAGGTGATAATGGTTGTCATTAGTTGGGTTTTGCCATTTCTCTGTATCTGACATGCATGCATGTGCAGAGGCATTTGTACGCACCAATGAGCCATGTGTCGCCATGCCTCCCAGCTTCCAGGTCCCGGTTTAGGGGTGACATTCTGAATATAAAACTGTCATGGCTTGACCCCGGATAGTTGGCATATACAGAGGTGATGATTCCCTTGGCATCACATACAACCTGCACGTTGATGGAATGCCAGTGCTTGCGGTTGCGATAGATATGCTCAGTGGCCCTAGGAGGAGGTAGAGCCACATGGGTGCAATCAATGGCAGCTAGCACTTTCAGGAAGTGTTGCACCCCGTAAAAGTCTTGGACCATGGCCTGACTTTCTGCGGGTGTTCTTGGCATGTATATGTGCCTGCGGACTGAGGGGCGTGCAGTCATGATTGCCAACACCTGTTCTAGGCAGCATGACTGCATGGCCTTTGAGACACCCCCAACTATGGCACTTGTCTGCTGAAATGACCCCGTAGCCAAGAAATGAAGTACATTGAGCACCTTTTCCAAGGGGCTCAGTGCTTGGGAGCACAGGGTGGGTGATGTGAGATCATCCTCCCACTCAGCAACCAGTTCTAGGATGATATGGGGTGGAAACCTATACCTGCCATAGACCTGGTCATCAGGCATCCCAAAAAGGCTGGGCCTGGGTAAAAAAATGCGGGGCCTGGCTATCCTCCTCCTCCTGCAGTGTCCCACGACCACTGCTGCGAGGAACAGTATATTCATCATAGCGTATGAGCTTGTTTGTTGTTTGCGTGCACTTTTATGCTGCGCGGGGCCTCTCATGCCTGCTTCCACCTGGCGTATGTGTTTCCGGATTAGAGCGTCTTTTGAGGCACGCGGGATTCCCCTGTTTGATTCCATGAATATGTGTTGTTAGCGTGCGTGTGGGTGTTGCAAGGATTTAGCAGCGGTACTTCCCCCGTAATGCCCACATTTTCATTTGTTGTTCCCCATTCCGTGTATTCTGTCCCCTTTTTAAGTGTGTGCACTGCCCTGTGTGTGCCTTCACTGGCCGTCTCGCGCAAGCGTTCGGGATGCCACAAATGTGGATTCAGTGCAGATCTAAGGTAAGCCACGCACAGCGCCTTCAATGAATCAACAAATGTCTGCCTGCGTGGCTTTTGCACGCATGCATGCGATTTTCACTCTTGCGCCCCGTTTTCAGCACACAATAATTCCATGAATTACCCTATACATCTTCAATTGTTTAAACATTTTTCAAATAATTTCAAACAGATGAAGAAGTCATTCAAGTATAAAGAAGAATCAAGCAAGAAGCACCACAAACAATACCCACAAAACTAATCATGGATTAATTAACAGAACTAAAACACCTATTAGTTAATATTCAAAAAGAAGTACAATCAATGATAAAAGACATTGTAAATGTAACACAAATCACGTACAGTACACATTCAGATAATTGGGCTAAAGAAAATATGTGATGTGTTCTAATTAAAAGAAAAAGAAAACCCACAACCACATCCCCGCAAAGAAATCTGTTTTCAACAATCTTTTACATATTTATTTACCTTTATCAAATATATACACTCAAAAAGTTTTAGAAATGTTACAATGACTGTTTACAAACACCACACTCAATACAACTTAAAAAAAAATGTCAACATTTAATTTAATTTTCACCAAAAATGTTGTATACCCGCAGTTACAAAATAATCCAATGGCTGTGGCTATAAGATTGTGTTTTTTTTCTTCATAAACCTAGTGTAAAATATGAATTAAAAAAACAGTAAAAAAAGAGTCCCTAAAGAGTGGACTATTTGCACATTACAGCTATAGTCGTGGAATTGTTCATTGAAATCGCGTCTAGGAATCCCCCAGTCATTGCTGCAGGTACCGGTGCCTCCAACATCCAACAGACCATCGTACTACATCATCTATTTTAAACAGAAATAATAATAATATCCTTGTATCTGAAACAAAAGAAACCAAAATCAGTTCAAAGACAGACATGCACACTTTAATAGACACAATTTAATACACACATTTTTATAACCCTCATATTTTGTATGCAGTGCATCACATGCACTATATGCAATACAACATTCATGCATAAAACACTATCCTTCAATTTACAAATAGTAATCATCGGGTCAATGGGAATATAAAATCAATTTTGGATTAAAAAAATCCATACAACAATATCAAAAGGTATAAGAAAATACCCTGTCAAAAAATAAATGGGGATATATAAACTGGGTGTAAAAAAACAAAGAGATTATACTGGAAGCATGAAGGACAAAGGACGGGAAGGTTAAGTACGCTTGGAGAACAAGATAGAATAGGGTTGGATAAATAAACTCGGAGAACAAGGGATAGAAAATTATCACACAGGTAGAAACACTAATACTACAACCATAATAGTAACATCAGTGATGGCATTATCATTTTGGTGTGTACAATAAATACAACCAAATAAACCTTGAACCTCACTAACATAAATACAACTTAATACCTGCATGTAAATGTCATTCATTCACAAATCTATTTTGATAAGTCCATATTTCTAAAACGTACACATATATTAAATACTTTCCACACAATCAAAAGAAATGGAAAACATCATAATGCCCAACTGATACCAGTGGTATATATAACTAACACACACAAAACTGCAACTAAACCATACAAAATGTATAAATGTATTAACAGTTACTTTAACATCAGCCACACTCCTGTCATATGCACAGTGACAGTTTTGGAATAAAAAGGATAAAACTGCCGAAAATTGTGGTTTTTATACTTTCTAAAATAAATATGTAAAAAAGAGGGCTATACACTAATAAAAGTACAAAAATGGATGACACATTTCCCCACAACCTATCACAGAGAGCAACACAAATAGAAAAGTACCAACAACCAATAACAAAAAATGAAACTCACAGAAACCTTCCCCCTGCTTTTAGACACAACTGCAGATCTTGCTTTGTATCAGCGGCTACACGTACATTTTATGTAAACCCAAAATCAAACTAAACCAGTCTTCAAAACTTCAAATAAAATAAGACAGCACCTAACCAGATCAAATAAGTAAGACAAATACAATTCTGTACTGTAACATCCACATATCAATATGATTATTGCACAGAAAATCTATGTTTATATACGCGGCTACAAGTATAACCATGTCTTGGGTAAAACCAATTAAATGACAAAAAGCGTTGACATGTCTAGGCACGTACTATTTATAGACACAGTTATATAACATCCCTTTATGCACAAATATGGGAAATGTTCTATTAAACCTGCCCTTATATTTTGGATACAAAATGTCATCCCTACCATTTTATACGGTTTAGAAACATATAGTGTGATTCAACCAGTGTTTCTGAATGTACTGGAAGCAAAGTTTTGGCGTGCAATTCTTCAATTACCACAAAGCACTCCAGGAACGATGATTCGATATGAATTAGGACTGACCTCGTTATTGGCAATGTACAATTGGCGCTTACGTAGCTTGTTTAGAAAATGCTTATTATCTGCACTTGATAATTCAACCTTAACCACAGTATCCAGTTATCTGTTGTCGTCCTCCCATCAGTTTTCTAAAACATGGTCCAAAAACATCTTATCCATATTAATAAATGCGGAAATTTCTATCGAAACTCTTGTCTCCGATCCGGATAGAGCAAAGAAAAAGCTCTATATGATGGATTGGATTGATACTAGAGGTGCCTGCTTGAAGTATAAAGACTTTGACCCCTCTGTGTTCGCTGCAAAACGTTATAGAGAAATGGCATTCTATCTGTGTAAAGCTCCTTCTCCTACAATTAGGAATGCATTATTGCGTATGCGTTTTAACTTATGCCCCACTCGTGAAATTCAAGCACGCAGGAAAGAGATTGCGCCTGAATCCTCAGGGTGTCGTTTTTGCAACAATATAACAACTGTTGAAACCTTAGAGCATGTCATAGTAGACTGTCCAGCTCTTATGCATTTAAGACAAAGTCACTTCAGTAAACACTTGGTCTATTTTAGTCAGATGAGACATGAATTTAGATGGCTTGCGATTTCCAACACTAACTCCATGAGTATAAAATTGGCAACAATCAATTTTCTGCGAGCCTTAGATTTGATAAAATAGATTGTTCCTTGATGGTGAATGTCCTTTGAGATTTATCAGTGTTATATTTATTGCTCTGCCAATTGACTGGCAATGCAATATTCAAATGTAATCACTAGCATTGGTGCTAGCGGGGGTGTTGTAGTATATAACGCATTCTATAAGGACTTACAACCTTATGTGATGTTTAATTATTATGACCACTACCATGTACAAAGTGATTACAACATGAAAGCCAAATGCTAATTGTCTTGTTTTTATGTTACCAGTAGTGATATGTGGTATTTTTGTTCTTGTATTCTTCTGTATTTTTTCTGTATTTTTTTGTGTCTCAGAAAACCTTTTTATTTTTTTTATCATTATGGTTATTGTGTTCTTCACTCACTATTTTTTCATTGCTATATGTGATATCAATATTCTAGGATGTTATTCCAGTTATGATGAATTGAAGAGAATGCTCTTGTTTTATGGTTTTATGTTTTATACTGTTATGTGTTTTATATGTAATTTTGATAAATGTGTTGTTGTAAATTGAAAAAGTTGATTAAATTCAGCTAAAATCAATAAAAAAAATATGTATATATACAACATCCCTTCATGGCTGTTTGCTGATAGCCACAGCTATTCAGCAAAAACTGCAGGTTTAAAATAGTAAATTGCACTCTACCAAAATCTAAACAAGTATCCCCAACATGCCTACCAGCCCCCCTCCACTTTTCATGGTCCTCCTCCACTCCCCTAGTCTCTTACAATCCCCCAAAACACCCAATGCATCTATGATGATACCCTGCCCACAGTTTTGAATAGCCACGGCTACCACACACCCACAAACACACAATGTGCCATTTGCCATGATATAGCCGCAGCTGCACAGGAGAAGAGTATCTACCCGCAAATAGCAATGCTACACGCTGTGTGGCTCCTGGATAGCTGCAAATAATTACAACAGCACCATCAACCACTACAAAACACATACATCATACAAACCCTGCTCACACAAACTACAAGAATTTCAAACTATGAATAATTTTCCTGGAAACAGAAACAGACTGCAGATTATGGCTGGTTTGAAAACTGTGTGGCTGATCGGAGACGGTTGGCTATTTTGTTTACTGGCTTTATGTGAGAAACTATTAACATGGAAAAAGGTTTCAGAGATTTTACAATTAAATGGTTTGGATTGCTGGGAATATGTTGGTTCCAGGTTTCATCAAAATTGTTCAGTCTGAAAAGTACAGGGTACCCAGACATCATACACATTTATTGTTGAGGCAATGAATTGGGGAATGTACGAGGTGTGTCCCTTAATTTAATGATCATACACGGCTTGTCAAAACTAATGGAACTATTTCCTCACGCCAACTTCATATTTTACAATGTGACTCGGACTCTGAAAATGGAGATGGACAACCAGATTTAATGGTAACATTAAGAAATCCCAGAGAAATGTTAATGAACCATTTTCAGCATTTATGAGTGACTACAACCAATTCCAGATTTCGAAACTTGATGCATTTCTATAGACCTGACAGAGTACACCTAACAATGAAGGAAATGCTGTGTTCCTTCAAAACATAAACACAGAATGTCTGATGTGCTAAAATACTACACTCAGTGTTCCCCAAAACCATCCTTTTAAGGATTTCTAATGACATACAAATACACAAATAAAATAAAAAAGGTTTTTATTATACTAGTGGTTACATTTAATTGACTTTTATCATAACCGTGGTTACACAAATTTGATAAAAAGGGGCCTCACTTTAGGCTTTATGCTACAATGCAACTTAAAATATCAATACAGTACAACACTACTCATGTACTCTTATAAAGTAGCTGAAAATAAAGCAAGCAGAGAATAATACATACAAGTAAAGTGGGTAAACAAACATTCCACAGCCACACAAAATAATACCATGAGTAAGAACACACAACGTGAAATACATTCTACGGGACATCTAAAAATAGAATATGATTCATCCTTTTAATATTAAATTTGTTAAATTAATTTCTTGTCTTTTTCTCCAAAGTCTCACATATACAAAAGCCTGAAAACGCACAGTCAACATGAAAAGGAGTCCCAAATACCTACCAGGTCACGGCCAATGATTTTTCACCCCCAACGTCACTATACCTATAGAAATAACTTTAAAAAAGAAATGAAACACTGACACCGCAAAATATATAGCCGCGGGAACAGAACTACTCGTACCCGTGGTTATCTGTAGTCTTTGTGGCCTCTGATATAGCCACGAATATTGACAAAATGGATGGAAACAAAATGCTCTCCTGCCCACAGACCCTCACTAAGTGCTCCCCTCATTTGTGCCAACTGCCCCCACTCCCTAGATGTCCTCCTGATCTCCCCTTCCCTTTTTTTAGTGAAGTGTACAGGTTTTTGTTAGGGCAAATTAACCATAACGTCCCCTCAACAAAGTTTATTTTGTAGTGAATTTCACTGGCTTTTGGGAGGGCAACTTAACCATAACGTCCCCTAAACAAAGTTTTTTTGTAGTGAATTTAACTGATTTTTGGGAGGGCAACTTAACCATAAAGTCACCGTAACAAAGTTTTTTTTTAGGGAATTGCATAGGCTTTTGGAAGGTGGAACTTAAGCATGAAATTGTGGCAATGAAGTCGTTCAGCAGAATATACACTGTAATCATATGATTTTGAAAGATATGTAGTATAATGTAAGTACTTGACATAGATTTAGCATAGAACATACAGAACCCCTTCCTTAATGATATTGGAAAGGGACGGACTGAGCGCCTGTTTGCGGACGGGGTTGGACAGCATCAACATTACCCAAAGAGGCGGGGGATAGCTGAAAATGTACTATTGTTTTACAGAAAAAATGTGCAACGTAGAAGAAGGACATAAAGATATTATTAGTAGTAATAAGTAAATATGGAAACCTGAAGTTAGGAAAAGAAAACCACACATTTAATAACCATGTAGAATAAAGTGGATGGTACCATAAAAAAGAAAGGATGCCTCCAGCGTAATCACGTCACAGAAACTCGGCAACCTGGAACGACAGTGGACAGACGTAGTAGGACGAAGGGACATTACAGCAAAAGAGTGAGTACCTGTCATGTTTTTATATGGGTGTTTTTTTTCTGGTATGTAGTGCATAAATAGTAATTTCTTTCTGTTGTTTTGACTCAGAAATGGCAAGTACTTTGGATTGGCTGGAGGAGCATTTCCCACATGCAGAAATGTCTGAAGACAGCGACAATAATGGTACGGAGTGCTCTGCGTATGCAAAATAGTGATCAGTATTTTAGAGGCATTCAACCTATTTTTTTTTTTTTTTAACAGACCAGTAAAGAAAAGAAGAAAGGGCAACAAACGAGACAGAAGAAGACAGGATAAAAAGGATAGAGCAGAAAATGGACACATTGAAAAACAATTTTCAAAGTTTACGGGAGTTTGTGGAGAACTGTGTGAGAGGAAAAGTTCGTTATCATTGCCCCACCTGCACCTGCCCTGCTTCTCCATTCCCTAGTGAACCATCCCCAAACCTTGAACAGGAAAATAGACGTTTTGACAAAATACCCATTCTTTTACCCCTCACAAATCTTCTCCTCATAAACAGCCCGTGTTGAATCCTAATTCCCCCATATCTGTTTCTGTGTCCGCTTCCCCCGCTATTTCTTTAGATTGATGTGTGTGTGTGTGTGTTTGAAATGTTTTTGTGCAGTAGTTGTAGAGAAAGAGTGTGTGTGTTGATTTATTTTTAAAAAAGATGTAAAATGTTTGCGAACAGCTTGCCTGTTCGACCAATCCGCAAGCAATGGAATGTGGGTGCTGTCTAATGTGAAGTAAGACAGATGTGATGTGTGACTGCAACATCTTTTCAAAATGTGCGTACATAAACAGAAAGGGGTGTCCAAAGGATATACTAAGTCGGCGTACCGCTTGGAAACGAGATAATACATGGTCGTAGAACAAACAAGATGTCCGGAATAGGTGTAAATGAGTAAAAAGGGAGTGTGTGAAGGACAGTATAGCGGTCCGTATTGGGCGCAGTCAAAATGGTGCCGTTTCGTAGAACAGGCACGGTGGCCGGCAAGTTCATAGGCAAACAAAATGGAGTTGTCCTAAGGACACTGGAACTGTCCGTACAGTGAACATAGCATGCGTGCACATGCGCAGTGCAAATGTAAGGATTGCGAACATTGCGCCAGTTCCTAACTGTCCATCTCACTTGTGCCGAAGTAGTTTGAGAACCCGAACACTGTTCGTAGGACACTTGTGCGCATGCGCATGTTTGATTCTTTGCATTTGCTGTCCAGGGGACTTTCATTATGGGGGCGGATGTGTTGAGGACGTCATCTTGTGACCGCACCTACGCTGAGCATGGAGACTAGTTTTCGCGGTTTGTGTGCTTCCGCAACAATAAAAATTAACTTGTAGACACAAGGCAAAGTATTGTGGAGTGTAAAAATGTAATTTCACACATCCCAAACAATAGGCCATCTCAGGAGTTGCTGTGTAAAATGTGTGTACCGCTTTGTAGGGATGAAAAGGCCACACCCCGAGTGCATCTTCATTATCCTTCTAGCTATAGCAGATTGAGGTGCGTTGCCTTTACTGCTGTAGTAACCAAAAGGAAACTAATCGGTATGGCTTCCATGGCTGCTGTTGGGTTATTAGCCTCTGCACCACCCCCAAACGCGCCACCATCACCACCTCACCAAGGACCTGCAGAGGGATATATGTGTGAGGATGTAGAGACTGAGGAAGAAGAGGGGGAAGAGAATGAAGTGGAGGAACTCCGCACTAGGAGCACTCAGCGGGAGTCGTGGGTGTGGCAGTTGTTTTCCGTTTATGGGAACGTCCCAAAAGCACATGCAAACCTGTTGAAGTGTAACCAGTGCGATGTGGTGTTGAGTCACGGGAGATTTGGAGTGTATAGTTTTAGTACGACAACCATGAAGCGACACCTCACTTCGTTCCACACTGCGGACATTCGCAAGGTGGTGCCATGTGAAGAGCGTAGTCGTTTGAGTTCCTCCACAGCATCCTCGGAATCCGATCCTCTCACCACAAGAGACACTCCTGTGGGGGAGCGCCTCCCTCCAGCTGCTTCACAAGCAATCGCAATGCTGTGGACCCTTACCTTTCAAAGGTGACATTAGTGTGCACGTATTGTGACGCAGTACTCTGCAGGGGGGAGAGTTTTAGAAGTGCTTTTCAGGCTGCAGTCACCGAGCACCAGAAGATTTGCTCCTTACCAAAATAAAGATCACCCTTAATATTTGTCTGTTCAGTTGCCCATTCTTATCCCCGTGGCTGGTGTCCCTTCCTTACCCTCCTTTCGCCTCTTCTCTTAGTGTGTTGAGTGCTGTTAATCAATGAACGTAAAAACAACAAAAATGACTGAAAAGGCTCTTTTCAGAGCAGCCTTTCTCAGTGTAACAATAGAACTATGAAGTGAAGGTTGTAGACCCCTGCAGAGTTCAGCAAATGTTTGCGGACAGTCGTAGAGGGGAAAAAGGGAGGTTGCAAGCGGAGCAAACGTAATAAAGTGGACATTGGGAGTAAGTGGCGGCTCTGAAAAGAGCCTTTTGGTGGTGTGTTGTGTGGGTCAAAAACAGTAGATTGGGGAAAACGGATTGTCATATAGGTTAGTGTGATTGCAAAAGAGGGCGCAATACATTTTGTATATTGTGAAGAAACATCTGATTGCCAGCATATGCGAGGTGGACTCCATTTCTGCGGAAAATGAAACTTCTACGAGACAAAATGTTTTCATTGTGAAAAGAGGACATGCCAACATCTCTTAAGAAGGCACACAGCCTTATTCACATTGTGTCTCGCTTTCTCCATTTGTGGACCAAATGCAGAAGAACGCAACCATATTTGTCTTTGGGCAACATGGGAAAAAAGTATTTGACAATTTGGAAACCTGTCCATGATTTTTGCGAGTCCTTCCTTCATGGCAAATTGTAAAGAAATTCCAGATACATGGCCTAAACTGTTTCCTCCACAATGAATGATGAGTATATCTGGAGGATGTTCTGTCTGTAAAGTAACACAAAGCGGTACCAAGTCCAGCCATCTCATGCCACACACGCCATGCCAGTGCACTTCCGCATGTGGAAATCCAAGATTTGTAGATAAACTGCAGCTTTCTGCATGCACCTTCAACCAATTTTTCCTTGAATCTCCCACAATCCAGATAATCTGTTTTCGAGCATGGAAAGCCATGGCTGTGTGGTGTCCTACGAGGGAGAAGATGGTCTTACTAAAGTACGTCGGTCAGAACACACCTACTGAACTTTATGGACCAATCCCTAGCTTGGCTAATTCTCATTTACATGCGGCTCCACCCTTCAATCCCCGGTGGTGATATGTGCTGGCTGCTAACTACCACCATGTTCACGGAAATGTACAGGATCAGAGCGTGACAACGGTACATTAAAGTACTATTCCCCTTTTTCCCCTTTAAGGTAGGCTCTGAAAAGAGACATTTTTTAAAAATGTTTGGCCACATATTGTACAGACATAGGTATTTTATGTATTTTTTTGTATTTTCTGTCCTTGCTTTACTCTTGCAAACATTACAGAACCTTCTCTAAAGCAGGCCTTATGTTCCTAAAGAACATCGCATTTCCCAAAGAGGATAGCGCAACACCATCTCCTTCAAAGTAATGCGCATTGCTTGGAGCAATGTTATCATGGCTACAAAAAACATACCAACTCGTAGCATGAATGCATGCATGCCGTGATTGATGATGCATCTCCCGATGCTTTGATCTGGACAGAAAACAGAAGTGTTGTTCCATTGTAGTCTCGGGAGTAAAGCAGAAAAAATGACTTTCGATGTTGGGAAGATGGTCATGAGTGCTTCAACAACTGTGCCAAATCTGCCAACAAAGTACGTGAAGTCAGGTATCCCAAGTGGCAAGCACCGTAGTGCAAAATGACCACATGAGGAGTGGTCATTCTACGCATGTCTCTACAAACTTGCAGAATTGACGCAACATTGGCATCAGTGTCAGCGCTCCACACCACCTCCACGCCTCGCACATCGAAATGGTGTGCCACATGCCTACTCTCGGCATAGTGTTGTAAGCCTTGCACAAAAATATCTCCAAGCAGCAAAACCCTGATCCCTCTGCACCTCTGCCATTTTCAGTGTGCGTACCATCTTTCGACACAAAAGAGTAATGTGAACATCTGATTGGCTGATGCCTACAGTCGTCTTTCCATGCAGGATTTGCTGTAGAAACCCGTATGTGACACGCCCTACCAGCGGACAAGCGTTGACTACATGCGGCACGTAACTCTTACCCAATCCTTCCACCCTTTCTACAGCAGTACCAAAGTGAGTCCCTCATTGGACACAACTAAGCGGGCGTACAATCATCCACCAATCACATAGAACATGGCTAATTTTAACTCCGTCATTCACATTGCGCACTTCAAAATTACTGTCGATGATTCTTAATGGAAATCGCATAGCATTGCAAAGCACCTACTTCACAAGCTACTGTGCAAGGATTGCGAATTTCTACATACAGCTCCATGCATGTCCACATGCATCAGTATAGAATACAGGTATGTACATTTTAATCCGAGTACATGTGGAAGCCTTATGATTTAAAATAGACAAAATAATGCCGGTAAATTTCCATAGGGAACACATAACAACGCTCCCCCTTTTAAAGTGCAAGATTGCCGATTTGTCATTAACAAATTGCACAACTGCTTACTGTCTTCTGCATAACCTGTACATACGTTGCACGCATGCCTATTTAGGCATAGTTCTGAAAGGACTATGTCTGAAAGGCGGGTGAAATCAGCCGATTTTGTTTTTGGCGGGTGAGACGCCCATTGGAATGAATGGCCCTGCAGGAGGCTTGGCGGGTGAGTCTGCCCTTTACAAGGCGGGTGACACCCCCCATGAGTGTATGAGTTGAGAAGTATAATTTAGGGCAGACCTCAATTTTGTATGTGAAAATGTCGGAGTTCTGTACTCTGTACTCCCAACAGTAATGCTACTTGCAATTTGATCGTATGAGAATAGTAATCGCTCCCGATTGTGGTGCTGACATGTCCTTCGGAGGGTCTCCTGATTTTTGGACATCGTGCTTTTCATTAAGAAGTACAAAATGTTTACCCATCTACTACTTTGCCCTATCGCTTACAAACCTCTCTCCAATGCATACTACACTTTGTAAAGAACAAGGCATTTGCAAACCCTTAAAAAATGTAGTTATTTTGAAGGACTTTCAAGTACCATATTGAAAGCAGTATGCAAACACTGAACAGAGAGAAGTGAAATGTGCACGTGGACTGGGTTGAAATATGAAAGTTGAATCCTCTGACGAAAGAAGTACAAGTAAAGTCTGCAGTATCATGACGGCTGCAAACACACAAAGTAATTGATATCGTTTTTTTAATTCACAGTGAAGACTACTCTCCTGAGAATCAACAGCATCTACACTGCAGACGACATATCCGAAGAAACCTGGTCATCTTGCACAAAAAAGTAAGTACAGTACAACCTTCATATTGTAACTACTCCTTAAAGAGGTTGCGTGAGTTATTTGTTTATGTCGGGCACCAAAGGAAGCATCCATTTGTAAACCATTCTACCTAAAAATATACATTTATTGAACAAAGAATAACAGGTGGAATGGCTGACAAATCCCTGTGTGTTTTGTACTGAAATAACATAGGACATCCTTAGAAGTTTAGATTGTGAAAACAAGTTGCGGTAGCAAGTTTTTGGCATTTCAGTTATTAATAATGTTTCTTGTCACAAGTAGGGCACTTTGTACTCTCATCTACAGCACATTGTACTAGTATACAAACAGTAAAGTAGCCTTACCAAATGATAGTTAGAGGACACTGTGCATTGACACACCATGCCAAAGAGCTTCCCTATCACATTTATGCACACGTGCACACAGCACACATACATTGGACAACAGACCAAAGTATACTTTTTTTTCTCAACAGACACCAGAGAATGCCTACTAAAAAGTAGCTCTGTAGAAAGGAACGCAGAATTAGAGCAAATACAAATAAAGGTGCCCAATGTAAGCATCCACCTGTTGTAGAGTTAGTGGAAAATTTTGGTACAAACCACCTAATGCAGTTGGGTAACATAATAAAAGAAGTATCAACTACCGAAACTGTACCTCCTCCATCAAAAAGTGTCACAAAACACAGAAATGTTGTATAAAAAAAACGGCTGCCAGTACAGCTAACAATGTTCCTTATATCCTGATAGTGTAGAAAGAACCCATAGTACAAAAAGTATTTTAGCAAAAATGTTTTGTCACAGAATCCTTCAGAATCTACTAAGAAGAGGACCAAAATCATCCTCACCCCTTAAAACGTACCGTAGAAAGTTAATTCTACAAGCACTCGTGGACAGTGCAATCCTTCTCAAAAGGAAGTTGTTCATATTAGTGTTAAAAAGGATGAAAGCACTAACAAAACTAAGTACCAAACTACAAATGAAACTCAGCAATAAACGGAATGTGAACAAAAATAATTGTTTGCATGTTTGTGGTGGTGAGTGGAGTCGCACAACAACCACAGAGCCATATTTTAATGAAGAAGCATACAAACAAAATCAAACAAACACAATTGCCATCCATAGCAGTAGACGAGGGTATGAGAAAATCAATACTACCATCATGGATCAAGAAACACTGCTTACAAAAGTATATTCTGAAAACTCAGAATGACCTCTCAATTCAGCAGAACCACACCGTCCAGTATACAAATGGCCGTGCACATCAATGTGTGCCATTCCAAACAAAGATTTCAAACCTTTACGTCTGTTCCTCAATCAATATGTAAAAGGTAAAGACAAAAGTAAAATGAAAGTGCTGCAAAATGTGGATATTTGTGTGGTGCGGAAACACACAGGACTAAAAGGACATTCATTAGCCACATTTCTGGGCCTTTTTGCAAAAGTACCTTCCATGATATCAAAAGAATATCAGTACATCATTCCAAAGTAAGAAATTTAATGTATAAAATATACTGTGCAAAAAGTCCAGCTTCAGAATTAGGCAATTTAAATACCACTCTTCTGCATGGTACACCCAAATACTTACAAGAAGAAATGGACCGTGTTCAGAAAAAGTATTTTGGAAGTGAAAGCCACGTAGAAAATGCAACTGTTTTAGAGCATAGTAGCGACAATTCTGCACATAGCAACCTTCTATTACACACATATAGAAAAGAAATACTAAAATTTAAAAGGTCATCGGCTGAAGTACCAAACCATGTGTGTGTATGTTGCCGCAGAACATTTACAAAAGGAACACAAAAAATGTAGACATAACATACAAAATAGAAAACAATAAAGACTCTAAATGGTTTGAATTAGATTTGTACCTTTTAGCTGAAAGCAAATATGAAATAACTGAACGCCTGATATGTTGCAGTTACTGTACTGCAAAATTAGACAACAACCACACTCCTTCACGTGCAATTACAAATACTTTGGAATTGTTTCCATTACCAAAAAGCCTGAAACAGCTCAATTTGTATGAGAGCATAATAATTCAAAACAGTTCACCCATTTCAAGCAATTATACGCCTTCATCCAAAAACAGCAAATTTACCTTCCTCTGAATTGGTGAAAGGCATTCGTGGCAAAGTAGTTTACTTGCCATTAGATCTAACGGAAAATGTGCACCCTCTAGGAGTGGAACGTTCAATAGAGCATTCTTTAATAGTCTTGGTAAATGGAGTACCAACAAAGGACAAAACAATTTGGCAACAGTTAGTAGACTTACACAAAGTTACACAAACATTGCAACATCTAAAAGACAACAATGATTACTACAAGGAAATAAATATTGATGAAAGCTTAAGGCAAACAACTGAAATAATTCAAGAACCATCAGAAACTGGACAATTCAAACTTCTGGATTCAGCTACAGTATCCACTCTTTTGGAGCATTACACAATTCATCCATTGCATTCCAATGAAAGTATAGATGATACACTAGAAACGTACCAAATGCGACAAACCAAAGGTTCACCAATGAGTATTTGGGAAAAAAAGTATAGAAGCACGTGCTTTTCCACGGCTATTTCCTACTGGCAAAGGTGGGAGATACGATGATAGACCCACTCAAATTGGGGCATCAGAATACCACTAATTACGAATGTATTCGCAAGATCCCAGATTTAGACAAAATGCGGAATACATATCCCACCTACTCTATGAAAGTGAATTAGCAACACTGTGTTATGGAGTTGCACACATTCTTAAATCTGGAACGCACTTTCAAAATATGTCAGCTACGCAGTTAATACAAAAAGTGCAAGAAAAAGACGTGCGTTGCATGATCAGAAACCTTGGACCACCAACTTGGTTTGTTACGCTAAGTTGTGCAGGATATGCATGGGAAGATTTACATGAGTTCCTATGCATAGCAAACACCAACAAAAACAACATAGATATATTAACACCTGGAGAACTTTGCTCTCTAGATCCAGTTAATGTCTCAAGATATTTCCATCATCATTTCATTGCAATGCTACACTTTATTTGCAATAAAACTGTTCCTCCCCTTGGAGAAGTGCAACACTTCTTTTGGGGAAAAGAATATCAAGCAAGAGGAGCACCACATAGTTATGGATCAAAGGTGCACCGAAATTTGGGCATGAGAGTGATAGCACTGTTTTGCAGTTTATCCAACAATATGTCACATGTGAAATCCCTTCACTACAGACACATAGTGAGCTGCATGGGCAGATTTTACAATTTCAAAGACACACAGGCCGATTCATGGAATTAATGTGCGCTGAAAATTCCGGCGCAGAGGTGCCAAAACGTGTGAATCGCAGTGCAAGTGCGAAAATCGCAGGGAAACCAGCGCACATCGATTCATGGAAGTCTGTGCGCGAGAAAAATATGGGATGTGCGCTGAAAAAGTGCGCGGCGCTCGCCGGCGCACAGGTCATCCAACGGCGTGCGCCACGGCCACAGCGAAATCGCACATAGCGCGGCGCACATGACAAAAGTAGGCGGAACACGGGGCGTAACACTCGGAATGGGGAACAACGCGTGAAAATATGGGCGTCACGGGGGAAGTACAGGAGGCAAGTGCGCGGAATGCCCACAAGCTCGCCTACAACTTGTATTCATGGAATCGAATAGGGCAAACCAGCGCACGGTCAAAGACGCGCACAGGGCCAAACAAGTCCGCCACAAGAAAGCAGGCGGTAGCGTCCCTGCGCCTGAAATAAATGTGCCCCAAAATGTGCGCTAACAAAAAGCACCTATGTACAGCTATGATGAATGATCCATACTGTGGCCCTCGAGGACAAATGAGGTGCAAAGGGGTACCGACAAACACGGACACCCGCTGTGTGAAAAATAGCGTGTGCGTGTATTTCGGGGTGCGTGGGAAGTTCTACACGCGATTGGCCTGGGTACGTGTATTTCGGGGTGTGCGGGAAGTTCCACACGCGATTGTCCTTGGTACATGTATTTCGGGGTGCGCGTGAAGTTTCACACGCGAATTTGCAGGGTACGTGTATTTCGGGGTGCACGTGAAGTTCCACACGCGAATCCAGCAGCATACATGTATTTCGGGGGTGCCGGGGAGTACTACATGTGAATTGGCCGTGTGGGCCCTCCCAGGTGTTCCCTCTACACCCTCCACGGCCCCTGCAGGCGGCCCACACCACAGGGGACTACCCTGCACCCCTGCACATGTCCCGCAGGCAGCCCATCCACCATGGCCATGCCCCCCAGCCAACCCGCATGTCACCTTGCACTACTGCCCACCAACGCATGTCTCCCAGCACCCCCACCCCCAGCATCCAGGGGCTCCCTCCACCAGGCCCCCACTCATGTCTCCCACCCCCCCACCCCCCAACAGTCAGGGGCACCCTCCACCAGGCCCCCACTGATGTCTCCCTGCACCCCCACCCCCCAGAACTGTGGGGCACCCTCCACCAGGCCCCCACTCATGTCTCCCACCCCCCCACCCCCCAGCAGTCAGGGGCACCCTCCACCAGGCCCCAACTCATGTCTCCCACCCCCCCACCCCCCAGCATCCAGGGTCACCCTCCTCCAGGCCCCCACTCACATTTCCCTGCACCCCCACGCCCCAGCATCCAGGGGCACCCTCCACCAGGCCCCCACTCATGTCTCCCAGCACCCCCACCCCCCAGCATCCAGGGGCACCCTCCACCAGGCCCCCACTCATGTCCAACTCATGTCTCCCTGCACCCCCACCCCCCAGCACTGTGGGGCACCCTCCACCAGGCCCCCACTCATGTCTACCACCCCCCCACCCCCCAGCAGTCAGGGGCACCCTCCACCAGGCCCCCACTCATGTCCAACTCATGTCTCCCTGCACCCCCACCCCCCAGCACTGTGGGGCACCCTCCACCAGGCCCCCACTCATGTCTCTCTGCACCCCCACCCCCCAGCATCCAGGGGCACCCTCCATGAGGCCCCCACTCATGTCTCCCACCCCCCCCATCCCCCAGCAGTCAGGGGTACCCTCCACCAGGCCCCCACTCATGTCTCCCTGCACCCCCACCGCCCAGCATCCAGGGGCACCCTCCACCAGGCCTCCACTCATGTCTCCCAGCACCCCCACCCCCCA
Organism: Ambystoma mexicanum; assembly: GCF_040938575.1. Classification (NCBI taxonomy): domain Eukaryota; kingdom Metazoa; phylum Chordata; class Amphibia; order Caudata; family Ambystomatidae; genus Ambystoma; species Ambystoma mexicanum. The sequence continues at coordinate 1,281,080,298 of NC_090930.1, read as the reverse complement.
GCATCCAGGGGCACCCTCCACCAGACCCCCACTCATGTCCAACTCATGTCTCCCTGCACCCCCACCCCCCAGCAGTCAGGGGCACTCTCCACCAAGCCCCCACTCATGTCTCCCAGCACCCCCACCCCCCAGCATCCAGGGGCACCCTCCACCTGGCCCCCACTCATGTCCAACTCATGTCTCCCTGCACCCCCACCCCCCAGCTCTGTGGGGCACCCTCCACCAGGGCCCCACTCATGTCTCCCACCCCCCACCCCCCAGCAGTCAGGGGCACCCTCCACCAGGCCCCCACTCATGTCTCCCTGCACCCCCCCCCAGCACTGTGGGGCACCCTCCATCAGGCTCCCACTCATGTCTCTCACCCCCCAGCAGTCAGGGGCACCCTCCACCAGGCCCCCACTCTTGTCTCCCTGCACCCCTACCCCCCAGCATCCAGGGGCACCCTCTACCAGGCCCCCACTCATGTCTCCCTGCACCCCGACCCCCCAGCATCCAGGGGCACCCTCCACCAGGCCCCCACTCATGTCTCCCAGCACCCCCACCCCCCAGCACTGTGGGGCACCCTCCACCAGGACCGCACTCATGTCTCCCTGCACCCCCACCCCCCAGCAACCAGGGGCACCCTCCACCAGGCCCCCACTCATGTCTCCCACCCCCCCATCCTCCAGCAGTCAGGGGCACCCTCCACCAGGCCCCCACTCATGTCCAACTCATGTCTCCCTGCACCCCCACCCTCCATCACTGTGGGGCACCCTCCACCAGGCCCCCATTCATGGCTCCCTGCACCCCCACCCCCCAGCATCCAGGGGCACCCTCCACCAGGCCCCCACTCATGTCCCCCCCCACCCCCCAGAAGTCAGGGGCACCCTCCACCAGGCCCCCAATCATGTCTCCCTGCACCCCCACCCCCCAGCATCCAGGGGCACCCCCCACCAGGCCCCCACTCATGTCCAACTCATGTCTCCCTGCACCCCCACCCCCCAGCAGTCAGGGGCACCCTCCTCCAGGCCCTCACTCATGTCTCCCAGCACCCCCACCCCCCAGCATCCAGGGGCACCCTCCACCAGGCCCCCACTCATGTCCAACTCATGTCCCCCTGCACCCCCACCCCCCAGCACTGTGGGGCACCCTCCACCAGGCCCCCACTCATGTCTCCCACCACCCCCCAGCAGTCAGGGGCACCCTCCACCAGGCCCCCACTCATGTCTCCCTGCACCCCCACCCCCCAGCAGTTATGGGCACCCTCCACCAGGCCCCCACTCATGTCTCCCTGCACCCCCACCCCCTAGCATCCGGGGGCACCCTACACAAGGCCCCCACTCATGTCTCCCTGCACCCCCACCCCCCAGCATCCAGTGGCACCCTCCACCAGGCCCCCACTCATGTCTCCCAGCACCCCCACCCCCCAGCATCCAGGGGCAACCTTCACCAGGCCCCCACTCATGTCCAACTCATGTCTCCCTGCACCCCCACCCCCCAGCAGTCTGGGGCACCCTCCACCAGGCCCCCACTCATGTCTCCCAGCACCCCCACCCCCCAGCATCCAGGGGCACCCCCCACCAGGCCCCCACTCATGTCCAACTCATGTCCCCCTGCACCCCCACCACCCAGCACTGTGGTGCACCCTCCACCAGGCCCCCACTCATGTCCAACTCATGTTTCCCTGCACCCCCACCCCCCAGCAGTCAGTGGCACCCTCCACCAGGCCCCCACTCATGTCTCCCAGCCCCCACCCCCCAGCAGTCAGGGGCACCCTCAACCAGGCCCCCACTCATGTCTCCCTGCACCCCCACCCCTCAGCATCCAGGGGCACCCTCCACCAGGCCCCCACTCATGTCTCCCAGCACCCCCACCCCCCAGCATCCAGGGGCACCCTCCACCAGGCCCCCACTCATGTCCAACTCATGTCTCCCTGCACCCCCACCCCCCAGCACTGTGGGGCACCCTCCACCATGCCCCCACTCATGTCTCGCTGCACCCCACCCCCCAGCATCCAGGGGCACCCTCCACCAGGCCCCCACTCATGTCTCCCTGCACCCCCACCACCCAGCATCCAGGGGCACCCTCCACCAGGCCCCCACTCATGTCTCCCTGCACCCCCACACCCCAGCAGTGCGATTGGCCTGGGTATGTGTATTTCAGGGGTGTGCTGGTAGTCTTACACGCGATTTCATCAGGGTACATGTATTACGGGTCCGTGTGAATTTCCACACGCGATATCAGCAGGGGAGTTCACGCGACTGGGCCTGGGAGAGTGGGGTACGTGTATTCCTGGGGTGGGCAGGAATATTTACATGCGGCTGGGCCTGGGAGAGCGTGTTACGTGTATTCCTGGGGTGGGCGGGAAGATTTACACAGTCGCCTACAACGCGGCAAAAAAAAAGGTCCAATCTGGAAACACGTATGCCAGCATGAAGCAGGCGCACGTCCCGCGCAGCATAAAAGTGTGCGCAAACAACAAACAAGCTCAGACGCCAGGATGAATATACCGTTCCTAGCAGAAGTGGCCATGGGATACCGCAGGAGGAGGAGGAGGATAGTCAGGGCCAGAATCTTTACACCCAGAACCAGCCTTTTTGGTATGCCTGATGACCAGGTGTATGGGAGGTACAGGTTTCCACCTCACATAATACTCGACCTGGTCAGTGAGTGGGAGGATGACCTCACATCACCCACCCTGTGCTCCCAAGCACTCAGCCCCCTGGAGAAGGTCCTCAATGTACTGCACTTCTTGGCTACCGGATCATTTCAGCAGACAAGTGCCATAGTGGGGGGGTGTCACAGGCTACGTAGTCACAGTGCCTACACCAGGTGTTGGCCATGATCACTGCACGCCCATCAGTCCACAGGCACATATACCTGCCCAGAACACTTGCAGAAAGGCAGGCTGTCAGCCAGGATTTCTACAGGGTGGCCCAATTCCCCAAAGTTCTAGGTGCCATTGATTGCACCCATGTGGCTCCACGTCCCCCCAGGGCATCTGAGCACATCTATAGAAACCGCAAGCACTGGCATTCCATCAACGTCCAGGTAGTATTTGATGCCAAGGGAATCATCACCTCAGTATATGGCAACTATCCAGGGTCCACCCACGACAGCTTCATTTACAGGATGTCAACCCTAAACCGGGACATGGAGGCTGGGCGGCATAGCGATGCATGGCTGCTTGGTGAGTATAAATGCCACAGCAAACGCATGCATGACAGATACAGAGTAATGTCACTACCCCACTACTGATCCCCATCACCACCTCCCCAGGGGACAGTGCCTACCCTCTGAGCACCCGCATGATGACGCCAATTTGGAAGCCCATCACGCCTCCCGAGGTAAGATACAACACAGCCCATATTGCAACCCGGGGGATAGTGGAGCGCACATTCGGAGTGCTCAAGTCACGCTTTCACGCCCATGACCGTTCTGGCGGGCAGCTGTTATACGCTCCCCCAGTAGTGTGCAGAATCATAGTGGCAGCATGTGTCCTGCACAATGTTGCAACACGCCGGGGCCTGGCTGTGGACATGGTGGTGCCCCCACATCCCCAACCACATGCACGCCCGCTGCGCATGGGAGGGGAAAGGGCACGGGGTGAGGCAGCCCGTACGCAGCTGGTGGCTAATTACTTCACATAGAAATCACACCCCTGTGGAGTGCACACAGCCCTGGCACATATCATCTGACAATCAATGATGACTCAATCTGACAATTCTGATTAATTAAGGGACAGTCAACTGTCAGAACCATAGCAGCCTGAGATTGTTCACCTGGAAGTGTCACAATGTGTGCATCCCTACCTACACAAACACCACCAATGCAGCGTCATCAAAAGACACTCCTATGCAGCAAAAATGAATACCCACTTGCAAAATACAACATGAGAACAGTGCCATGTCACCCAACCCCTCCCCGGCACCGCCACACAACACACCATGGCATGTCATGCTATGTGAGAGCAAACAAATGAATCCCCACAACATGACACAAGTGTCACAAAGTACAGTGTCCCTAATGGAAACTGGCCACACATGAAATGCTCACAGTAATGCAGGACCAACAACACACATTTCCAAATATTTAGCAATAATACTAATCACCTACACAACCTCTCAACCTACCATAAACATGACAGTACGGATTTAAAAAATTGGTAGTCTCACTACCTGACAATGCCAGCACTTCGACCACTTCCAACCGTACAGTGTTAGCGCCACGCAAAAGTGTAGGTGCACTGCTTACAACATGGACTCCATTTCCAAAGTAGACCGCCTTGTGAAGACATGAGGAATGGACCTGCAAATTAGGTGGATGAGATGGATGCAGAGGCACATATCAATACACCATGCAGTGTACAATACAACAACAATATGCACGAGGAATGTATACACAGTATTGACTACAGACTTCCCACACATCAAATGGAAGTCCAACGTCACTGTGTAAGTCAATGTCACTTGGGCACACCCTTTGCAAGCCCATGGAAACGGGAAGCAGGAGGGGTGTGTGTCACACAAACCCAAGCATCTAGCCTGCATGTGCCCAGCCACAATACCGTGTATGCCCACGGGAGCCACACAAGGCAACACACTGTAAAAAAAATCAAAAATCAAAATTCAAAAATCAAAAATGGCCATGTATGGGCGAGGGGGCGTGGGGGAGGCCACCCAGGAGGTCCGAGGACAGGGTGCACACCAAAACCCACCTGTGTGGATTTTGGGAAAAAAAACACCTCCATGTGCTCATGGCCTGCACGGCTACCCTATTGTGAGAGAATCGCTGCTGTCGCTCTCCTCACCCTCTGCAGCTGCATCAGGAGGTGGTGGCACTATGGGAGGCAGCCCATGCAAAGCCCTAGTCTGGTCCTCCATGGCAGCAAGCATGCGGGTGTGGAAGGTCTGGTTTTGGAGGATAATCGTGCGGAGGTCCCCATGCAACAAGTCACGGGATGCCCGGACCTCCTCCCTAGTTGCCTGCATCTCAGCTGAGAGCGTACGTGTGAGCCGCTCCAGCTGCTGTTCTGTCCTCGTGTCAGTTGAAGCGTCAAGCTCAACAAGAGTCACCCTGAGCTGACAGAGTTCCACCCTCAGGGCTTCCCTGTGGCCCTGGGACTCAATAGAAATGGCTTCCCGCAGAGTCTCCAGTGCCGCCCGTCTGTCCCTGTTGGATGCCAACATGTCCTCCCTGTGTGACTGGCAAATGGAGTCTGTTGCCTGCTGTGGTTGTTCCATCAGCCTTTCTTGGGGGACAATGGAAGTGGCCACACTATCCATGGCCTAAGCCATCATCTCAGATGTTGCTGCCTGTTGGTTTGCCATACCGTATATGGATTGCTCCCATGCGGTATTGCCAGGTGACATACGGCTACCACGTCGGCGGGCACCACACCTGTCTGGGGCAAGGCGAACTGCGCATTGCTGTGCCTGTCAAAGGTTTCCCCCGGCTCACCTGAGTTCTCTTCTTGTGGCGTTCCGCGGAGGACTCCTTCTCCCGGCCGGACCGGGACTTGTATAAGTGCGCGCGAGTCGAGTCTGACTCCAGCGCGAGCGTTCAAAGTTCCAGGAAGTCGCGTGTTCCAGGATGTCCAGGAAGAGGATCGAAGAAAGGTAAGAGATACTGGAAACAGGGGAAAAGGGAAGAAAGAATAAAGGAGTTGGCCAGGAACTTGGAAGGGTAACACCGAGCAGCACACACACGTCGAGACACTACCTAGAGATAGCGTTGAGACGCGCGGAGGCGCGGGGGCGTGGCCCATTTATAGAATGTGCCGTGTCCGACGAACAGGCTAGTACGGAACACGGCACTGGGCACGGCCATGTTGGAAGTATCAAGGAGCACACTCTCCATCTGGACCAGGACCAGGAAGACCAGAAGGGGCTATGTCCATGGTTCATGACAGTGCCGGCACTACCTGAGGCTGCAGGACTGCATTCCCCCTCTGATCTGCTGGCCCAGGAACAGGATCAGATGTTGCGGAGTGTGACCCTGCATCCGTAACCACCAAAGGCGGACCTACCAACACTGACATCCCCATTGAGGGTTCTACCCCTGGTGCAGGTGGGTTGGACAGTACAGAATCCCTCCCAGAAACACTTACCTGCGACCGCACATAGGTCTCATCACCCGAATCGACACCTGAATAGTGCTCAGGGGAGGTGCACCCAGAGACACCCCTTGAGATAATGGTCTGCAGCAAGTGTGGGTTCTCACCCACCACCACACCACGTCCCTCACTGGTGCCCGGTCGGGCCTGAGACCCCTCCTGGGTCTGCACCATCTCCACAACCCCAGCAGTATCAAGTGCGTCATCCCCTGCAAAGACATGAAAGAAAAGAAATGGGAACAGGCATTAGCACCATGGCACACAATTAGGGCTGAGAAGAAACAGAACCAGTACTTCATTGACACATGTCCCACATGACTATAACCCTCGCATGCATGCACCGTCACTAACTATGAAGGGGAGGCAAATGGCACACATTGATGACACCAAGATGGAAGACCAACACATTTGCTGCATGCTGGCTAGCAGTGCCATCACACATTGGCCTGTGATTGGCATGTCCAATACACATACATGACACATGCCATCACACAGATGGCATGTACGATAGCCATGTCACACATGTGACAATAGGCCTGAGAAATGCCTAGTGAAAGTGGTGGAATGCAAACAATCAGCCTGAATGAACACAGAAAAATATGCAACAATGTTGTGGCAAGATGACACTTCAAGGGCAACTGGCGTGAGGTTGGGCTAAATGTGTACTGTTGCCAGAAGGGATACTGCAATACCCAAATCCTGGTGCGCAGAATGTATTGGATGAAGCACATGGGTGATCCAAACCACTCAGACACACACACCCTCACCTGGCACTCAATCAGAAGCCCTCACACACACACGCCTAGAGACCCAAGCTACTCCTCACTGATGAGCCCCAACAAGGGCGAAACATGTTTGGGGATGCTTGTGGTCTCGTGCAGAGGGGATGTGGCCTAGCAGTTCGGGCTGGACTGCCCCTTTTGGGGTGGGGCCAAGCCTGATTTGCATATGGTCTTTCCCTTCTGTAATGGCTTGGCAGGCGAAGAACGGTGGTCTGGAGGGTTGCCCAGAGCATTGCCAGTGGTTAAGATTAATTCTAAACCTTCCAGCCATCACCTCTTTGTTTTTGCTATGTCACCCCGAGTGGGACGGGTATGCCCAGACGTGGGTCCCGTGCCTGCTGGGCCTAGAGACCCAAGCTACTCCTCACTGATGAGCCCCAACAAGGGCGAAACATGTTTGGGGATGCTTGTGGTCTCGTGCAGAGGGGATGTGGCCTAGCAGTTCGGGCTGGACTGCCCCTTTTGGGGTGGGGCCAAGCCTGATTTGCATATGGTCTTTCCCTTCTGTAATGGCTTGGCAGGCGAAGAACGGTGGTCTGGAGGGTTGCCCAGAGCATTGCCAGTGGTTAAGATTAATTCTAAACCTTCCAGCCATCACCTCTTTGTTTTTGCTATGTCACCCCGAGTGGGACGGGTATGCCCAGACGTGGGTCCCGTGCCTGCTGGACCTAGAGACCCAAGCTACTCCTCACTGATGAGCCCCAACAAGGGCGAAACATGTTTGGGGATGCTTGTGGTCTCGTGCAGAGGGGATGTGGCCTAGCAGTTCGGGCTGGACTGCCCCTTTTGGGGTGGGGCCAAGCCTGATTTGCATATGGTCTTTCCCTTCTGTAATGGCTTGGCAGGCGAAGAACGGTGGTCTGGAGGGTTGCCCAGAGCATTGCCAGTGGTTAAGATTAATTCTAAACCTTCCAGCCATCACCTCTTTGTTTTTGCTATGTCACCCCGAGTGGGACGGGTATGCCCAGACGTGGGTCCCGTGCCTGCTGGGCCTAGAGACCCAAGCTACTCCTCACTGATGAGCCCCAACAAGGGCGAAACATGTTTGGGGATGCTTGTGGTCTCGTGCAGAGGGGATGTGGCCTAGCAGTTCGGGCTGGACTGCCCCTTTTGGGGTGGGGCCAAGCCTGATTTGCATATGGTCTTTCCCTTCTGTAATGGCTTGGCAGGCGAAGAACGGTGGTCTGGAGGGTTGCCCAGAGCATTGCCAGTGGTTAAGATTAATTCTAAACCTTCCAGCCATCACCTCTTTGTTTTTGCTATGTCACCCCGAGTGGGACGGGTATGCCCAGACGTGGGTCCCGTGCCTGCTGGGCCTAGAGACCCAAGCTACTCCTCACTGATGAGCCCCAACAAGGGCGAAACATGTTTGGGGATGCTTGTGGTCTCGTGCAGAGGGGATGTGGCCTAGCAGTTCGGGCTGGACTGCCCCTTTTGGGGTGGGGCCAAGCCTGATTTGCATATGGTCTTTCCCTTCTGTAATGGCTTGGCAGGCGAAGAACGGTGGTCTGGAGGGTTGCCCAGAGCATTGCCAGTGGTTAAGATTAATTCTAAACCTTCCAGCCATCACCTCTTTGTTTTTGCTATGTCACCCCGAGTGGGACGGGTATGCCCAGACGTGGGTCCCGTGCCTGCTGGGCCTAGAGACCCAAGCTACTCCTCACTGATGAGCCCCAACAAGGGCGAAACATGTTTGGGGATGCTTGTGGTCTCGTGCAGAGGGGATGTGGCCTAGCAGTTCGGGCTTGACTGCCCCTTTTGGGGTGGGGCCAAGCCTGATTTGCATATGGTCTTTCCCTTCTGTAATGGCTTGGCAGGCGAAGAACGGTGGTCTGGAGGGTTGCCCAGAGCATTGCCAGTGGTTAAGATTAATTCTAAACCTTCCAGCCATCACCTCTTTGTTTTTGCTATGTCACCCCGAGTGGGACGGGTATGCCCAGACGTGGGTCCCGTGCCTGCTGGGCCTAGAGACCCAAGCTACTCCTCACTGATGAGCCCCAACAAGGGCGAAACATGTTTGGGGATGCTTGTGGTCTCGTGCAGAGGGGATGTGGCCTAGCAGTTCGGGCTGGACTGCCCCTTTTGGGGTGGGGCCAAGCCTGATTTGCATATGGTCTTTCCCTTCTGTAATGGCTTGGCAGGCGAAGAACGGTGGTCTGGAGGGTTGCCCAGAGCATTGCCAGTGGTTAAGATTAATTCTAAACCTTCCAGCCATCACCTCTTTGTTTTTGCTATGTCACCCCGAGTGGGACGGGTATGCCCAGACGTGGGTCCCGTGCCTGCTGGGCCTAGAGACCCAAGCTACTCCTCACTGATGAGCCCCAACAAGGGCGAAACATGTTTGGGGTTGCTTGTGGTCTCGTGCAGAGGGGATGTGGCCTAGCAGTTCGGGCTGGACTGCCCCTTTTGGGGTGGGGCCAAGCCTGATTTGCATATGGTCTTTCCCTTCTGTAATGGCTTGGCAGGCGAAGAACGGTGGTCTGGAGGGTTGCCCAGAGCATTGCCAGTGGTTAAGATTAATTCTAAACCTTCCAGCCATCACCTCTTTGTTTTTGCTATGTCACCCCGAGTGGGACGGGTATGCCCATACGTGGGTCCCGTGCCTGCTGGGCCTAGAGACCCAAGCTACTCCTCACTGATGAGCCCCAACAAGGGCGAAACATGTTTGGGGATGCTTGTGGTCTCGTGCAGAGGGGATGTGGCCTAGCAGTTCGGGCTGGACTGCCCCTTTTGGGGTGGGGCCAAGCCTGATTTGCATATGGTCTTTCCCTTCTGTAATGGCTTGGCAGGCGAAGAACGGTGGTCTGGAGGGTTGCCCAGAGCATTGCCAGTGGTTAAGATTAATTCTAAACCTTCCAGCCATCACCTCTTTGTTTTTGCGCTCTCACACACACACACCATGCACATGGATGACACACACATGCATGTGCACTCACCGGCCAATGCCTCGTAATCTGTCAGGTCTCCCATGCCTTGGATCTGTCCCTCCGTGACGTAGGTCCCAGCAACATACTCATGTGGAGTGAGTTCAATGTCCTCTGCTGGAGACCCACCTCCAGTCACTAGAGTAGCGGCAATACTTGAGGCCAGCTTTTTCTTTGCCCTGCGCTTCAGGTCATTCCAGCGCTTGTAGCATTCATTAGCTGTGCGCCTCACAAGTCCAAGGGCACTTATGATGTCCGCGATGGTCTGCCAGTGTGCCAGACGTTGTGCAGGTGTGGTCTTGCATCCTGCAGTAATCACCATTTCGCTGTCATGTGCGGACACATACTCCACAAGTGCATCAAATTCAGCCTGATTGAAGCTGGGCTTCCTTGGTGGGCCGGACTGTGTAGCCGTGTCTGGGGCATCAGCCTGTACTGGACGAGCACTCTTCCTCTTCCGCTTGGAAGGTGGTGGGGATCCTGAGTGTCCTACGCTGCTCTGGACACTAGGGGCCGGAGACACGGTGGACTGTGGACTAGGAGTGTGGGAATGAACACTCACCATGGGACTTGGTGCAGGCATTAGCTGAAGTGTGATGTAGTCAGGGGGAACGTCAGCAGGATGGACTGGGACCGACACTGTCCTAGCTGGGAGACTCAGAGCTGGGGTGGATGGAGCCGCAGCTTCCCCTGCAGCCTCCCCACCCTGCCTACTTGGGGCAGCAGATGACATAGCTGCCCCGATCCACGTGGCCTGGTGACACCAACGTGCACCGCCACACGTGGCCTAGACCTGCTGACCTGAAAGTCAGCCATGGAGTCACCCTGTGCCAGGTCTGGTGCCACAATGGGCTGGTCCAACAAGGGCTGAGCAGGGATGGTGTCAGCCACGTTACCCTCAACCAGGGGGGGGCATGGGTGTCCCTGACTGGTCACCCACACATGGGGGGCTAGGGGCACCCTGCAAGTCCCGGCCAAATCCCCTACCGTATCCACCACTGCCACCTCTTGAGGCTCGGCCACCTTTGCCACCCTTACCGCGTGCTCGCCTCCCAACCATGGCACTGATGTTGTTGTGCGTATGGGAGTTGCAGCAAACTATTGTCCTGGGCAATTGGGGGTCAAAGCGGTAGGGTACTAGATGCAATTCGTACCCTAGTGCTCTAGCAAGGCTGTATGTGACCCCTGGGGGAAGATGACGGGTCACGCAATGCACAGGCACCCCAAAAAAGGGAGATAATGTGCACGCAACCCCTCCTAGACCACGTGCGTGGAAAAATAAACCTGCACTATGCTGTGGCACCCAGAAAAACAAAAATTAACGTGTGCGTGTCACACGCAGCCTAGATTGACCTCTGAAGAGGTACGCGACACACGGGGCAAGCAAAGATGTTAAATACGTGCGCGACTCACCGTCTGCATGGAAAAATAGCATGAAAAAGACGCGCGTGTGCGCGTTGGCAACACCCCTGCCAAAAGAAGAATTGTACACTGCCTGAGGAGACAGGACAACAGAAGAAGTGAACGCTGTTTGAGGAAACAGGCCCAGGAAAAAGACAAAAAGATTAAAAGCTGTCAGAGGTAACAGGGAGTACGAACTTGGAACGCTGTGAAGTAAATCGCGTGTGAACCGACAAGAAGTACAGATTTCACCCACTCGCTCTCCACGAAAAGCACGTACAAGGAAATGGCGTTCTACACGTACCTTTTAAACATGCCCACACGTCCAGCGTCATTTCTGCGTGTACGCGCTAAGGCCCTATCCTCCAATTACACGAGCTGACACTCTGACGTGCAGTCATTGGACGTGTAACATGCACCCATGTACTGGGAAACGCCCGCGCACGCACGTCACAGACGCGCATACGCGCTGAGGCCCTTTCCACCAATTACACGCTATGACACTCTGACGTGCTTATTTTTTCTACGCGCCATGGAAAACGCACGTGCGCGTAACCTCATAGACGCGCCTACACCCTGGGGGCCTTTGGGCCAATGAATTTGCGTACGTGTGCTGACGCGCTTACGCGCTAAGGCCCTTTCCTCGAATTACACGCAGACGTGCTGGATTTTCACGTGCCAAATCACTCCGTATCAAGCTGGTCACGCGTAAGCACACGGAAGACCACGCTCCTGCCCAGAAGGCCGAATTACTGCCCCCCAGAGCCCCGAGCACGCTCCCACCTGCCATCTGCTGCTGCCTGATTGCCTACTGCCCACGTGCCCTGCCATTTGCTGCCTACACATCAGCCAGGGGTGCTGTTGCTGTGACCACCCCTCCTGGAACCGAAGACTCCCGACTGGGATTCCATCGCTCCACAGACCAGCCCCAGGACCCAGTTGCCCACCCACTCCTGCCTCTGGGGTTGTCATGTCGGGCACTGCAACATCTGGTACCACTGGCAACCCCCGGCCAGAGAGGCAGAGGGGCACCAGCTTCACTGCCACAGAAGTTGGTTTCCTGGTGGCGCAAGTCGTGGGGCAGTATGATGCCCTCTTCGGAAGTTTGCGCGCCAACAAGGAAGGATGGACTCGGATCTGGACGGACATCGTGACTGCCATCAACGCGGAGGGGGTGGCAGTCCGACTATTCCATCATGTCAAGAAGCGCTGGGAGGACTTCATGTCCAGGACCCTCAACAAGGCCCGGCGCCTCTTGAAGGCAGCGGATGCTAAGGGGCGCCGGGGCCACTTGTCGGAAGATCAGATGAGGGTCCTGGAATGCATAATCCCAGCGCTCCACGTCCAGGTCCTTGAGAGGCAGACCCGTCTGGAGTCGAGCAGTAAGTGTACATGCATCCTGATTGTAAGCTGTGCGTGCGGTGGTGTGCCAGTAGTGTGCAGGTTGCACATGTGTTTTAATGGGGCCAAGTAGGGGGGGTGTACAGGGCCGTGAGGCTAACACATGGGAGGGCTCTCATGTGTGAGACATGGATGGTGCTTGTGTGTGTAGGCTTGCATGCCAAATGCAGAGTTGTGGGCACACATGTTTGAATGAATGTGTATGTAAGTAGGCATGTTCGTGATGTCACACATGGATGTTGGTTTCAGCTACATGTATCTGCACTGTGTACATGTGCATGTGTGTGTATTTGACAAGGGGCAACAGTGATGCAACATGGATGCATGTGACACCGGGATGTGGAAGACTGATTGTCAGATGTGACATGGATGCCGATCTCAACACTGCAACAGTTGGCAGAGGTGTACACATGCATGCAAGTGTGGTGGTGTGTGTGCATGTGTAGTGCACTCCCTGTGTTGCATGTGATGTCTGGCTCACCTTTGCCTGCTCATGCTGTTGTATGTGTATGGATGGTGCTGGCTGTTGCAATATGGCTGTGGTATGGCTCATGTGTGCGAGTTGAAATGACGTGTGTTGGCGATTGTGATGCCATGTCTGAGGTTTGCCAATGCCACTCAAGTACAACTGTCATGTGTGTATGTGTCCATTGTACAGTGCCCTGATGCCTGTGTTTTATTTCTCCCTGTCTGCTGCGTCAACTGATGAAGAGGGTGGAGAAGGTGCTGTGGAGCACAGCGGCAGGGATTGCGCCGCCAGCCGGAGATGCAAGGCCCGGCTCCCCTCCCAGGTTGTCATCTCGTCGGGGAGTGAGGAGTCCGGTGCCGTGTCCCAGGCCGCAGATGCCGGGGGAGGTCCAAGAGGTGGAGGTCGGAGTTGGACTCCTCGGCAGCAGAAGGGGCAGCTGGGACCCCACAGGGCCCAACGGGGGAAGATGGCACGGAGTTATCCAGGTTGGTGGGGGGTTTGGTGGAGGAGGAGGCTGTGCAAGTGACAGAGACGGGTCTGGAGGTGGGGATTCCACTGGTGCCAGTAGTGCAGTGCAGGACCAGGGGCAGGAGGCAGCACAGGCCGCCGCAGAGGTGCCTGTGTGCAATCCTGTCCCTGATCCTGTCACTGCATCATCTTGCACCAGCAGGAATGCCTATGTCCGGACCCATTTTCAGGCAGGGGATGAGCTTACAACAACTGGCCTTCCTCTGCCTGCGGACGTGGCTATCCAGGTACGGGTTGAGCCTGTCCTGACTGGTGTGGCGTTGCGTCAACGGGCCATGCGAGGTGACCTGCAGTCTTTTCATGGGGAGACTGCACGTCATCTCGAATGGCTCATTGACCGCGTCAGCCTACTGGGACAGGTCACCCAGGCCAGATTCCTCCATTTGCTGGAGCTTGTTCCGACCCCCTCCTCAACTGAACACACTATGCGCCAGTCGTCCTTCGTGCCATCGTTCCACCCATTTGTCACCTGGGTGCCCTGTGGAGCTGCCTCTGATGGTGCGGCCAAGCTGGTGGAGGACACATCCCTGCCACAGTCGGGAGTCGGACGTCCAGCAGGGGTGGCCACATCAACGACTGCACCCCGGCCGGTGGAGGATGTGCAGGCAGCAGGAGCCAGGGCACGGGCACAGGCACAGCAGCAGCAGCAATGAGGTGGGAGCCATGATGGCTCGGGGCCTTCGACATCGGAGGGGCAGGCATCGGCCGGAGGGCAGGAGGACCCTGGACAGGAAGTGTCTTCCATGTGGCAGCGGTTGATGCGGAGCGGCAGCGGGCGGAAGAGGCACGGCTCACGATGGTCACGGCGGAGAACTCCATGCGGAGGGCCCTGAGGCGGGCCGAGTGCTTCGAGGCAATCCGCAGGGAGTTGGAGGAGAACATGTCGTCATCCCTGCGGACCCTCGGGCCATGGAAGAGGACCGCCTACAGGAAATTGAGCAGGAGTTCGATGATGCCCTGGCCCGGAACATCCAGAAGTGAGCCATCGGACTAGCCCGCTGCCCTTGTAAATAGTTCTTTAGTGTTAAGTTTCCTTTCGGTTTTGTTTTGTTTTGGGGCGCTTGGACAATGCCCCAACTTCTTGTATATATTTCTTAATTAGGTAGGATTGTCTTTTATACGTTTCATTTAAAGGATTGGGCACATGGACCCTGGATGTCCACTTTGTACATAGTTTGACAATGGATTTGGATTGTTGATTTTTTTTTCCCATGGATCAATGGTTTTTAATTATTTTTGCACCTTGGATTTATTTTCTCAGACTGACACTTTGGAGACTTTGTTTTGGATTGCTTTTCATTTGGATTTCATGCGTCTTTTTCATTTATTGGACATGCTGGATTTCTTTTTTTATTTCCATTTTCTTCTGTTCCATTTCATTGCCTTGCTTTTCTGTTTAATACATTATCATTTGGTACTTCAATGTGTGGTATTCTCTCTTTGGTTTCATGCATGTCGCAATGTGTGTTTTTTTATTCACATGCTGTCATTGTGTGGGTTTGACGGATATATGTTGATGTGCAGACTAGCCATTTGGGATGCATCATGTGCTGGTGATTTCTTTGTGGGGTGGATGTCATACCTGGTGGTGTGTTCGGACTGGGGTGGCATGGGCAGTGGATTGAGGGGGCATGGGGGCCATGATTATGGATCGTCATGAGGTGTTGGGGGGACATGTATGGGGCCTGCTGGCAGCTGTCCGGCACTGCTTGGGAGTGGTGGTGCAGGGGGACATGTGTGGGGGCCTGGTGGAGGGTGCCCTGCACTGCTGGGGGGTGGGGGTGCAGGGGGACATGAGTTGGACATGAGTGGGGGCCTGGTGGAGGGTGCCCCTGGATGCTGGGGGGTGGGGGTGCTGGGAGACATGTGTGGGGGCCTGGTGGAGGGTGCCCCTGACTGCTGGGGGGTGGGGGTGAAGGGGGACAAGAGTTGGACATGAGTGGGGGCCTGGTGGAGGGTGTCCCCGGATGCTGGGGGGTGGGGGTGCTGGGAGACATGAGTGGGGGCCTAGTGGAGGGTGCCCCTGACTGCTGGGGGGTGGGGGTGCAGGGGGACATGAGTTGGACATGATTGGGGGCCTGGTGGAGGGTGCCCCTGGATGCTGAGGGGTGGGGGTGCTGGGAGACATGTTTGGGGGCCTGGAGGAGGGTGCCCCTGACTGCTGGGGGGTGGGGGGTGGGAGACATGAGTGGGGGCCTGGTGGAGGGTGCCCCTGGATGCTGGTGGGTGGGGGTGCTGAGAGACATGAGTGGGGGCCTGGTGGAGGGTGCCCCTGACTGCTTGTGGGTGGGGGTGCAGGGGGACATGAGTTGGACATGAGTGGGGGCCTGCTGGCAGGTGCCCCACATTGCTGGGGGGTGGGGGTGCTGGGAGACATGCGTTGTTGATCAGTAGTGCAAGGTGACATGTGGCTTGGCTGGGGGGCATTCCCATGGTGGATGGGTTGTCTGCGGGACATGAGCAGGGGTGCAGGGTAGTCCCCTGTGGTGTGGGCTGCCTGCAGGGGCCATGGAGGGTGTAGAGGGAACACCTGGGAGGACCCACACGGCCAATTCACGTGTAGTACTCCGCGGAACCCCTGAAATACACGTACCCTGCTGAAATCGCGTTTGAGACTTCCCGCGCACTCCAAAATACACGTACCCAGGACATTCGCGTGTGGAACTTCTCGCGCACCCCTGAAATACACGTACCCTGCTGAATTTGCGTGTGAAACTTCCCGCGCACCCCGAAATACACGTACCCAGGACATTCGCGTGTGGAACTTCATGTGCACCCCTGAAATACACGTGCCCTGATGGATTCGCACGTGATGCTTCCCGCGCACCCCTGAAATACACGTACCCTGCTGAATTCGCATGTGAAACTTCCCACGCACCCGAGGAATACACGTACCCAGGACAATCGCGTGTGGAACTTCCCACGCAGCCCTGAAATACACGTACCCTGCTGAATTTGCGTGTGAAACTTCCCGCGCACCCCTGAAATACAAGTGCCCTGATGGAATCGCGTGTGAAACTTCACGCGCACCCCTGAAATACACGTACCCTGCTGAATGTGCGTGTGAAACTTCCCGCGCACCCCTGGAACACACGTACCCAGGACAATCGCGTGTGGAACTTCCCGCGCACCCCTGAAATACATGTACCATGCTGAATTCGCGTGTGAAACTTCCCACGCACCCCTGAAATACACCTGCCCTGATGGAATCGCGTGTGAAACTTCCTGCGCACCCCTGAAATACACGTACCCTGCTGAATTCGCATGTGAAACTTCCCGCGCACCCCTGGAATACACTTACCCAGGACAATCGTGTGTGGAACTTCCTGCACACCCCTGAAATACACGTAGCCTGCTGAATTCGCGTGTGAAACTTCCCGCGCACCCCTGAAATACACGTGCCCTGATGGAATTGCATGTGAAATTTCACGCGCACCCCTGAAATACACGTACCCAGGACAATTGCGTGTGAAACTTCCCGCGAAACCCTGAAATACACGTTCCCCGCTTGGCGTTTGCTGTTTGGCAGCCCTGTGAACTGGACCAGGGTTAGCGCAGACATTTGCGATGAATTGGGGATTTGATGGCTTTTCCTTGCGCGAGGGCGTTCTTGGGGGCGTAACTGGCGCTGCTGCAGGGTCGCTGCGCCACTCTGCACCACGGCTGGTTTTGGAGGCTAAAATCCATGAATATGCTGCGTGATGAAATGGATTTTATCTCACGCGGCTGGCGCAGTGTATCGTGCGCCACATTTGTGCAAAATTCTATGAATTACCCTGACAATGTGGCAAATATTGTCACCGTAAATACAAAAACAAAGATAAATACTACACCAAATGCTGCTTTAGTTTCCCTAGACCAGTTACAGAAACAGGTGAAGCAAACAACTTCATGTCTTCAGTTGGACATAGTGTTAAAGGTAAATCACCTAAAAACACGCATTACATAAAAAGAAGGGAGGAATCAAAATATATCAATGATTACAATGCAATCATTGCCCTATTCTGGAATGCAAACATAGATGTGCAGTACATTGCAGACAATTCAACTGCTGTTGCACGATATGTTACAGCCTACTTAACAAAAGCAGAAAAAACAGAGCTTCAAGACCTCTTGGATGACCTAGCATCAGACAAAACATTATCACAGAAATTGTACAGCCTAGGCATAAAAATGCTCTCTCATAGAGAATGTGGGGCCTATGAAGCAGCAGATCGTTTAACCGGCACTGCTTTGTATGGAAAATCAGACAACATAGTATGGCTCAGTCTTGGTCCTGCAATATCTAGAAAAGGAGTGCTAAAATCATATGAGGACATAGAAACAATTGCCAGAAATGATCCCAAAAGCCAAGACATTCTAAAAAACAATTTACTGGACACAAACTATCCGAACAGGAGTACCACTCCGGAAAGCATGTGTCTACACCACATAGCTCAAAACTTTGCATACAAAAATAATGTAAATCCCGATGAAAGCAGATGTAGATATAGAGTGACCGATTGTGAAGTGAGCTTAGTGAAACTTAACAAATGAAGCTTAATTAACCATGTGAAATTGTCATTAAAAACTCCTCAACAGAAAGAACTATATTACATGTCTCTGTTACAACTTTTCAAACCATGGAGAAAAGAGGAAGACATATTAGATAATTATGAGTGCTAAAATGAAAGCACAATGACCGATGTTAACTTTACGCAGTACAAAACAATGTTAGACAATGAGCAGCAACAGGAAGAAGAAATTCAGACCCAACTAGATAAAGACTCTTCCGACTGTAGTCAACCTTCTGTAACTGGAAGTCAAGAACCATTAGGACAACCACTAATAGCAAATGAGGCTGAAGTTGCTATGGCAGAAGTAGAAAATACCATGTATCAGTATCAAGAAGATACAGAGGACTTAACTGTACAACAAGGAAAACAACGATCAGCGCACCATTTTTAAAGAGGTAACAAAACAAATTGTGCATGACGTACAACACGAAAATAAAGAATGTACCTGCCAAAATTACAAACCTATACTGCTGTATGTCAGTGGTGAAGCTGGATCAGGGAAAACATTCTTAATCAAAATGATCAGCAAGTTCCTTCAACAATTAACAAACAACAAACTGTCAGCTGTTGTAACAGCCCCCACAGGTTTTGCTGCCTACAACATAGGCGGTGTGACTTTACACAGATTACTACTGCTTCCAGTAGAGCATCAAAATAAATTAGACTACTACAAACTTTCTGCAGAAGCTGCAATAGAATTACATAGAGTATTGAAACAAATGAAAATGCTAATAATAGATGAAGTGACCATGGTCTCCAATCTAATGTTGGCTTTGAATCATCTCAGATTGCAAGAAGTACTTAAACGTAATAACAAAGAACTCTTTGCAGGGAAACACATTATCATTTTCGGAGATCTTCTACAATTGACACCAGTAAAAGGTGAACCAATTTTTAAAACCTTAGGCCACAAACTCTGCCAGAAAACTGTTGGTAGCATAGGTAATGTTAAACTTTGGCACATTGTGCTTAGTTGGGGTTGTACGATGTATCACAATAGTCACCAAGAGACCGTCCAGAAAACAAGGGGCTTGGAGCACGGGACAGGGCATTTTGGTGCGGCCGGTTTGGCACACACCATTATGGCACAACTGTTTCACCATAGGTCCTTTTTGGATGCGCCCAGTTAGATGCAGCCAGTTGGACACAGGTACCTCTCGGTGCAAGGGTGTTTTGGCATGAGAGGTTGCAATTGGCATGAACATAAAGGTACTTTGCATTTTGTAATATGGATTTAATGTGAAAAAAATGTATTTACTGCAACATTATAAAATAGAATGGGAATTGTATTGCACAGGCATTGCAGAAATGAACATAAATTGAACAAGAAAAACATTTATTTATTGCAACATTACAAAACAGAATGGAACATTTATTACACCGTCTTTGGGCAACATTATAACACTGAAAAAATGAAATAAAACACATTTGTGCTGAACGCTGGCCTTCAAAGGTCGAAGGTGAAGCACTTAACCATTATGTTACAATGTTATTATTATTTGGATTCTCACAAGTTTCATACTTAGCCTTTTACAATTGGACATATTAAATTGCAGGCTAAATATGAAATGTATGTACTATGACACACTCAGCATTTATGGCATAGTGGTTGAATGCTGATTCTTGAACTCTGGCAGACTAGGGTTCAAGACTTTAAAAAAAATGTAAAACAGAATATTTTGGTTAACACTCTTTATTCTGGTCTATGCAGTCTTAACAGGGCATGCCTTTGATCCATCATGGAAACGTTCACACAATCACTGCATGAATTTAAGGTCTTTTGAGCTGCACTACCAATGGGTAAATAATAGTGTGTGTCTTCCATTGCATGTCAGCCAGCGCAAACAAGACTTTCTTTGCAGCTCAAGGAACGGTCTTGCCACACAGTCATTATTCCCTTAATATATTGCGCTACATTTAGACTTTTAAAACAGCAGGGGCAAGTAAACACCCCTCCTCTCCAGCTGCTTATTCACACTTTCCCCAGCTGAAAAAAACATATTTTACCTATTCCCCCTCCTCTGGTTCTACACTACATACCTCCCTTTTCGTAAAATGCCACATGTCCCTTGTTATATGGAAGATAATCATTCCAGTTTCTTTTTTACTTTGCATTTTGGGACTTGTGATACAGGGCACTTGATTGACAAAACAAAACTACAAGTCAAAACATGCAACATAAAAAAACAAGAACTGGATGGGCATCTTCCGAATTACATGGATACATGCACACACACAGGCACACATGCACGCACACACATGCATACTAACACTGAAAACTCAAAATTGATGTGTCACAATGCTCAAATACACACATGGGTGCACCTAAGTGAGCACACACTGACACTCACCATCACAGAGCAAATGCACACTGCATGCACAATCCCTCACACGCACCTTCACACCATGTAGTCACACACACACTCACATCAAAAACATACACATTGCATGCAAACCATCTCAAATGACATGCACACCCTCACAACACACAGCCCCCCTTACACTGCACATATATTCAAAAAGAGGACAACACTGCCTCTGGGCAATATTATAAAACAGATAAAATGTAATAAAAAATAAATGACATTTATGCTGAAAACTGCCATTGTAGAACCATGGTATGCAGGAGTTTGAGATGCAGCACTTAACCACAATGCTACAATAATGCTACTGTTTGGATTCTACAAGATTAATATCTAGCCTTTAATCATTGAACATATTAAATTATAGGTTAAGTATGAAATGCATATCCTATAAAGCAGCAAGCCATTGTGGCCCAGTGCTCACTTTAACGTCCCTGCAACTAAAAACATATCAAATTCAGTAAAAAAACTTTGTTAAAGGGACGCTATGGTTCAAAGTAAAAACGAAAACCCCCTGAAATTCGGCAGTAATGGTGAGATAAGCAACCATAACTCGCGTCACCATGCACTGCTAACACTAACACCCAGGACCTCAAAGATAACATCACAAATGTCATTGATGACATCACTGATGACATCACATGTGCATTTACTTTTCATGAAAACTCTGTAGTAGGGATTCTTATAATGTTGACCAAAAAGTGTCAAGGATAATTTGAATAAATATCATGAGCTAATTAGTGCATTAAGCAATGCATTGATATAAATAGCATTCTATTATGAAGTTCTATCCAGTATACTAAGCAACTCATGCAGAAACTTAGGCAGTGTGTGCAGTATACATGATGAAGGTGCAATATTCATAATCTTGCAATGTAGAATAATTAAATGATAACTGCTTTCTTATTAGAGTTTTGCGTACTGTGAAACATGTAATAAGTAGCTAATAAAACCCACTTAATACATAATTACATTATTACAGACAAAACACAAAGAGACAACAACACATACAAATATGAGTATATACAGTGACAGAGAAGTAAGCAAAAAAGCAGAAGTAGTAGCAGAAAGAGTTCATAACCTAACTGATTATCTTTATGCAGAGAAATGATTTCTCTGTTTCAAAGCTGCTATTTACTGTATGCATGTGTATCAAATGATGTCAGTGAACCCTAAGGAAAGGAGTGTGAGTACAATGTATACAAATATGAGCATATACAGGGAAGGTATAGTAATAAAAGTAAAACTATGAGAAAGTGCTGATAACTCTAATGATTATCTTCATGCATAGAAAGGATTTCTCTCTTTCAAGCCTGTGTCTTCCGCTATATATATGTTTGATATGATATGATTTGACCCTAAGTCTACAAATATAGTACCTTTTCAATTTTTACTTCCTGACTGTTACTGAAGAAAACTATGTGGCTTAGATATGTCAGTAAAGGAAAAAAAGGGAGAGCCAGCCATGTGATGTCATCAGTGATGTCATCAATGACATTTGTGATGTCATCTTTGATGTCCTGGGTGTTAGTGTTAGCAGTGCACGGTGGCGTGAGTTATGGTTGCTTATCTCACCATAACTGCCGAATTTCAGGGGTTTTTCGGTTTTACTTTGAACCATAACGTCCCTTTAACAAAGTTTTTTTACTGAATTTGATAGGTTTTTAGTAGCGCAACTTAACCATAATGTCCCTTTTAACAACGATTTTTCATTGAATTTCACAGGTTTTTATTAGCGCAACTTAACCATAACGTCCCTTTAACAAAGTGTTTTTACTGAATTTCATATGTTTTTAATAGCACAACTTAACCATAATATCCCTGACTTTATATACATGTAACATAGAACCTACTGAACACCTAGCTAGTGATTTCGATGTCCGCGCACTACCGCCATTTCCACTGACATATCGAAAATCTGAGCGTGGTGAATGTAAATTTAAATAGTGTGCGCCATTTCCCATTTGAGGTTGGCTCTGAAAAGAGCCTTTTTTTGTTTTTTTTGCAGATGCTTGACAGACACCTGTTATTTTGTATTTTTTATTTTTTATTTTTCTTACTTTACTCCTAAAATCTTCACATAAACTTCTCCAAAGCAACCCTTGCATTCCAAAACAGAATGGCATTTCCCATAAAAGATAAGGAAATGCCATCTTCTTTAAAATAAACAGCATTACTGGAATCAATATTCTCATTATTACAGAAGAACATACCAGTTCTAAGCATGAAGGCACACATGCCTCGGTTGATTACACACCTAGCATTGTTTTGCTGAGGACAAAAAACGGAACTATTGTCCCATATTGCCCTAGGTACTAATCCAGAAAAAAATACTTTGGCATTTGGAAGGATATTCATTACTGCTTGAACCAAGTGTTCCAAATCTGCCAACAAAGTAGGGGCACTGACATAGCCCAAATGGAAAGCACCATAGTGCAGAACTACCACATGGGGACTGTTCATCCTGCCCATATCTTCACAAACGTGTACAATTCCCTGTACATTGCAATCAGGCACAGTGGTCCACACCACCTCCACTCCTTTAACATCATCAAAATTCTTTGCAACATGCCTGCATTGAGCATACTGTTGTAAACCATCCACAAACATATCTCCAAGCACCAACACCCTGACTTTCTCCATTTCTGCCATCTTCACTACACACAGTTTCTTTGAACACAAATCCACAACCTCAACAACTGATTGGCTGATCCCTACAGTCTTCTTTCCATGCTGGATTTGCTGGAAAACTCTGGATGTAGCACGCCCTGTTCGCGGACCGCGTAACTCTTAGACAGTCCTTTTACCATTTCCACTTCACTCTCTGTGCCATTCCTTCATTGGATACAGCTAAGCAGGCACACAATACGGAGAACGTTCTCAGAACACCCCCATTTTGTTTATTTTCAAACATTTCAGGACACTGCAAGTGTTCTTAGAACACATTCAACTTGCCAGCGAACAATACGGACAACGTCCTCAGAACACCCCCATTTTCTTTATGTACGAACCTTTCAGGGCACCGCGAGTGTTCTTAGAACACTTTCAGCTTGACAACAAACAATACAGACAAAGTCTTCAGGACACCCCCTGCAAACATTCCAGGACCCCACGAGTCTTCTTAGAACACTTTCAAATTGATACCGAATCCATTCTGTTTATTTACAAACATTTCAGAACAGCCGTGTTGTCCGCAGAAAAATCGAACACAACAAAAGTGTCTAGCACATAAAAAAACAGAACATTGAACCTATCTCATACTCCCCCACCTCCCCAAACACTCTTACACACCAACACACTCCAATAAATACAATTTTTAATCCATGTTTCACCACGCTGTCCGCGGTCATCCACGAACGCACGATGGCGGGCGCCACAGAAAATCTGGCACGCTTCACGCACCATGCCGTCCAATCACCGAACACGTTGCATGTCCGCGGACATCACGCAAGCCGGTCGGCCAATCAGGGCACTGTCCGCAGAGCGAACCGGGAAGTCCGTCCGCGGAGCGAACGGAGATATCACTAATTTTTTTGCCTTACATTTTGGTCATTTTAAAAAAACTACTGGACGGATTTACACCAAATTTGCAAAAGCACACTTTCGGGACCAAGCCCCCGCTCCTGCCGCAAATTTGGTGTAAATCTCTCCAGCAGTTTGGGCTGTAGGCGTGCGCAAAGTTTTTTCCCATTATGTCTGTGGGAAAAAACAAAGGTTTTGGACCCCCCCTATAACTTTGCCTCCCCTGGACCAAACCTCTCCAAACTTTGCAAAAAAATTCAGAGTGGGCCATATACTTTTTTGCAAAGTTTGGTGAGGATTCGTCCAGAGGGAGCGAAGTTATAAGCCACCCAAAAAAGGCTCTTCCTATGGAAACACCAACTTAACCATAACTACATGGACGCTACCGCGTCCATGTAAAATATTCACTACAAAAATAACTTTGTTAAAGGGACATTATGGTTAAATTGCCCTATTAAAAACCTATGCCATTCAGTACAAAAACGTTGTTAAAAGGATGTTATGATTACAAGTAAAATCTAAAAACCCTTGAAATTCGCCAGTTATGGTAGGCTAAGCACCCATTTTTCGCATCAGCCCTCTCCACTGCTACCACTACCACCCGAGACATGAAAGATGCCATCACACATGTCATTGCTGCCATCACTGACGCCATCACATGTTTAGCCCCTTTGTTTTATGTCAGCTAAGCAACCATAACTCGCGCCACCACCGTGCACTGCTAAGACTAACACATAGGATATGAAAGATCACATGACAAATTCAGAGTGGCCCATATACTTTTTTTGCAAACTTTGGTAAGGATTTGTCCAGGGGGAGCCAAGTTATAAGCCGCCCAAAAAGTGCTCTTCCTATGGAAACAGCAACTTAACCATAACCACATGGCCACTACCGTATAAATATATACAATGAAAAACTTTGTTAAAGGGACATTATGGTTAAGTTGCACTAATAAAAACCTTTGAATTCGCTGAAAAAACATTGCTAAAGGGACATTATGGTTATGTTGGACTAATAAAAACCTATGAAATTCAAATAAAAAACTTTGTTACTTGAAACGATTAACGTCCCTTTAACAAGGTTTTTTCAATTAATTTTATAGGTTTTTATTAGTGCAACTTAACCATAACGCCCCTTTAACAAAGGTTTTTCAGTGAATTTGATGGGTTTTTACCAGTGCATGCTATTTTCCTACAATTTACTAATATCATACTTACCCAATATAGTAATATTTGTGTCCATAGTACAAAGTGTCACCTTAAAACTCTGCCATTTCCCACCTTCTAGAATTAACGCTTCCATACACTTTTTGCAAGTATTTCAGTTAGTTTTGCATCCGTAGACATCTATGAACATTTGACTTCATAGTAGACCTTCTGGCACGCTGGCGCGCGGCATGATGACGTGTCCGAGAACCTGTCCGCACTTCACTATAAGATCTCTGCTTCGTGGACAGTCCAGAACTGCATTTACTACTGATCTAGGAACTTTCAACTTCAAAATTTCCCTTGCCCAGCTCCAACACCTATTCCTACTCATTATCCATTAACAATCTAGTACACAGTAAATACATTTAGTAAAACTGCTATTTATCTTAAAATGGCATCAGCTAATGTCATCCTTCCTCCCCAAGAGCCACCACCACTGCTGTAATCAAGGAGCATGAGAAACACTGCCCCCTACCTTAGAAATAACACACACGCAACATTTTCCCTTGTCCACCTACACCTGCATATTAGTGTTTGGTTCCTCTTCCCTCATTTCCCTCCCCTCGTTTCGTTCTCAGCTCTCCTGCCAAAAAATATACATCCAACAACAGCAAAAGACATATTCCTTTAGGACCCACCTTTCACAGTTAAAAAATAGAACTAAAAAAACATGTATAGACTCCATCTGCTTTATATTTCTCAGTAAAGCACATAGACTCAATAAGATTTTCCAATTCTATTTGCATTTTATGTTATGCTAATGGGAATATTGTGGCGTTCATCCTCCGTTCCAGGGACTGGAACGGTGGATACCGGCCCAGCCACCCAAGTTATCAGCCCAAGTGAAGCGAGGGTGGATAACAAGGTCTCTGGACCATTATCCCCCCATTCCAGCCCCTGCAGTGGGGTATGAAGGCCATTAGCACCTTAGGTTCCCAAAGCAGGAACCCGGGGTGCTAAAAAAGAGGATTTTTCTTCCTACAGGAAGGAAAATCCTTTTCCAAGATGGTCACCATGGAAATGGAAGGCGAGGGCTCCATAAAGGCCCCTCTTCACTTTCCATGGCAGCCTGTAGAAGGCAAAAAGAGAACCGTATGACCATATTACCACAAGCACATTTTTCTTCCCTTTCAGATCTATCCTAATTTCGAATAACTTTACCACAAATCCAGTCCCAGGTGGACATGGCCACTTTAATCCTATGTTTTGTCCCTTGTGGTCATGACCTTATTCCATGACCCGGACAATCTGGCCACTGCCCATGGCCACAAGCTACCCCTCAGTCACTAAAGGTATAACGCAATTATCTGTAACTACATTATGACACTTGTCAAATAATAAAACACTGGCACATTTGCAAAACCATCTTGTAGGTCCTTGCCAATGCTCCTTACGCAAGTTTGCTAGAAATCCATCCATGTTTTATTTTTCAAAGTGTCAAATGTATGCACATACAATTGTCATATAACCTAGCCCCCACTTGACAAAATCCATTCAGAAAAACATCAATATCTAGATCTATAATCTTTTTGCAAACCTTTGTGTAGATTTGTCAAATGTCACCACATTTATAAGCCTTTACAATATTTTGGGACCCCCCTCTAATTTTGGTCCTTCTTGACAGAATCCCACCAAACTTTGCAAAAACATTCATATCTAAATTTATTATCGGTTTCCCAAATTAAGTGTAGATTTATCAAATGGCACCTCATTTATAAGCATTTACATTATTTTGGGAACCCCCTATAGTTTTGCCCCCTCATGACAGAATCCCACCACACTTTACAAACTCACTCAGTATCAGATCAGGAATGTACATGCAAAATTCCATGCAGTTCTATTAATTGGCGCCAAAGTTATAAGCCATCCAAGAACTGCATTTCACCAACTCTGTAATGCTGAGGTGTTCGCAAACTTTTCAGTACTGTTCGCGGACATCCAAACTGTTCCTGGACTTTTGCGGCAAAAAACACCTGTTTTTTTGCTTCTTGCAGCCATATCCCACCCATCCTCATGACCCCTCACCTCCCCAGAGATTATTTAATAGGTTTGACAAGTGCAATGTTGTGTTTTTTAATATGTTTTTACCACAATGTCCGTGGACAATGGCCGCTGTCCGCAAATCCAAGATGGCGGGTGTTTCCAAAAATCTGACGCACTTCACGCTCTTCACCATCCAATCAACGAACACGTTGCATGTCCGCGGATATGACACAAGCCGATTAACCAATCAGTGTCCTGTGCGTGAAGCAAACAGGGAAGTGTGTCCGTGGAGCGGACATAGATATCACACATTTTTTGTGACCTATTTTTGGTCATTTAAAAAAAAAAATACTGGACGGATTTTCACCAAATTTACAAAAGCATGCTTTCTGGACCAAGCCGCTGCACCTGCCACAAATATTGTCAAAATCGGTCCAGCGGTTTGGGCTGTAGTTTTTTCCGCATTTAGTCTATGGGAAAAAAATATATTTTGGGCCCCCCCCCTATAACTTTGCCCCCCCTGGACCAATCCTCACCAAACTTTGCAAAAAAACTTCATAGTGGGCCATATACATTTTTTGTACATGACATGACGCGCTCACTCATTGTATGGTGAAGAGCGTGAAGTGCGTCAGATTGTTCCGATGGGTCCACCATCTTTGATCTGTGTTTTGATGTCCGTGGACATCGCCGCAAAAACATATAAAAAACAGAACATTGCACTTGTTAAACTTATCAAATACTGCCTCGGAAGGTGCGGGTTGATGAGCTGGGATGGGATGTGGTAGCAAGAAGTAAGGAAGTGGTGTTTTTTTGTCACAAACGTTATACCATACATTCGGAGGTCTCCCTCAATATAATGTGTGTTAAGTACAGGCGAAGGACTAATGTGTCTGTGTTACAATGTATTTAAAATAATATTGGAGTCAGACTGGCACCCCTAGAGTTTAAAGTACAGGCGAAGGACTAATGTGTCTGTGTTACAATGTATTTAAAATAACATTGGAGTCAGACTGGCGCCCCCTAGAGTTTGGCATCTGAGGAAGCCACCTGCAGTGTTTGATGGAAAGAGCGGCTCTGCATGTGTATGCGAGTACCAGTTCTCATGAATGCGTTGAGCCATGTTGTTCGAAAGTGAGAATGTATTTGGATTCTGAGTGAAGGTCACCAGCTTTGATTTTTTGGTTGCGAGCTAAGGAAGCCCACGCATAGGACTGAAACTATAAGGGTCAATTGTTTTTTGACCTTGAGGGAAAGGGAATATTCAGTAAGAATGCAGGGCGCGGAGGTTTGGAATAATAAACATTTGATAAGGTTATGCATTCCAAAGTGTGCAAGGAACATGTAAAATCAGTTCATGAAGATTCTTTGGTGCGTGCGAAGTGAGCATTATGGTCTGAGTTACGCCAAGAAAATGGAAACGGTGAATATCATGTAAGTTTGCTTTTGATGACTGTACACCAGAACAAGCTTTAATTTATTATTATCTGAACATTAATTTTGGCAATGTAACTGAAGTACTATCTTTCTGTGTGGTTGTCATTTTTTGTGGTTATGGGGAGTGCAGAATCTATGTAGACTATCACTAGATTCACCCACTTGATTCACTAGATTCACCCATGTTCAACGCTAATATTTCTTTAAAATGTCATGTATGATCATATCAATTTGTGTATCAGTTTCTACGTTATTTTTGTCTTTTTTGAGATTGTTTGCTGTGTGTGCTAATCGTTAGTTTAAACTGTATGCCGAATTAAGAAATCAATAGATGTATTGTAATAAAGGTTGGGTATTGATACATATTTTCTGTTATGTTTTCCAAATAGCTACATGCTGCCTTACTGCGATTGCCATGGATTCTAGATGCCTACTGATGGTTTCTTCATTCGCCAGGTGCACGTAGTCGTCAACGGCTGGATCACCGTGATTGTTTTGTGGGACGATGGCCAGGGCCCAATTGCCCGGACGCTGCACTAGTGATTAGGAGTAACATAACATCTTTCTGGTGGTCTAGGCCCAACCTCATGCCGATGCCCTAGAATTCACTGTGCGACCCAAGCGGTTCCTTCATCGAAAACATACACTTTGTGTATGGGAAAAGAACAATGTGTGCCTCACGATTAACATTTTCGATCACGAGCGAAGAAACAAATTTGCAATTTGATTGAATATGGGAATGGTCGGATGTTCTCTGAGAGTTTATTGTGAAATAAATAAATTGTACAGTGTTATTGTTTCCTTTTAAAGACCGGTTTAATATTTCGAATTGTGACGTGCTATGCTGTTAGTCGATGTGTGTTGATTTTCGGGTTCTGCGTCACGGCACGTAGGTGATTATGGGCGCATTTGGCTACGCTAAAGAGGAACGTCAGTGAGGAAGGTGTTGAATATCACTAGGGTTGGTTATGTGAGGGTCAGGGGTGGAGCATATGATTTAGTGACGTCAGGGTAGTTTACCTTAGGCAGATGCAGCAATGGATAAGAATAGCACAAGATGGATGCACCCTGCTGCCACATTTCGTATGTTTCTAAAAGAGGACAAATGAGAAAAGGTGCATTGAAAATGTTTGCCATAGATCAACGTATGTACAAAAAGGGTGATGATGATGGGTGGAATAGTTCTGATGTGAATTCAAATGAGTTTACAAAGTTTGTTGGGATTTTGGGCACACCTTATATGACTAATCATTTGTGTATTCTTTTGACAGTTTTTAAAAAATAAAACGTCGGTGGATTTCCAGCAAATTTGCATAAGGCTCATTGGCAACGATTGAAAAGCATGGTTTTGCAAATGTGACAGTGTTTTCTTATTTGGCAAGAGTGTCATAATGTAGTTAAAAAAATAGCGGTATAGCTTTAGTGACTGGGGGGTAGGCTGTAGCCATGGGCAGTGGCCAGAATGTCGGGGTCATGGTATAAGGTCACGATCCGGACAATGTGGCTACTGGCCATGACCAGAAGGGACAAAACATAGGATTAACGTGGCCATGTACACCTCGGACTGGCTTTATGGTAAAGTTATTCGAAATTAGGATACATTTGAAAGGGAAGAAAATTGTGCTCATGGTAATATGGGTACAGGGTTTTGTTTTTGCCTTTTGCAGGCTGCCATGGAAAGCGAAGAGGGGCCCTGCATGGAACCCCCGCCTTCCCTTTCCATGGTGGCCATCTTGGAAAAGGATTTTTCACTTTGGCGTCCCGGTATAGGACGAAAAATCCTCTTTTTTAGTAGCACGGGTTACCGCTTTGGAAACCTAGCCTGCTAATGGCATTCATCCCCCATTTAATGGGCTGGAATGGTGGGTAATGGTCCAGAGACCTCGTTATCCACTCTCACTTCGATTGGCTGATACCTTGGGCTGCTGGCCCTTTATCCACCGTTCGAGTCCCTGGAACGCAGGATGACCGCCACAATATTCCCATTAGCATAACACAAAATGCAAATGGAAATTTTGGAAAATCTAATTGCGCCTATGTACTTTAGTGAGAAATATAAAGTAGATGGAGTCTATGCAGGTTTTTTTTAGTTCTATTTTTTAACTGTGAAAGATGGTTCCTAAAGGAACATTTATTTTGTTTTTGAATGGCTTTTTTTTGGCAGGAGAGGTAAGAACAAAAGTTGGGGAGGGAACTGAGGGAAGAGGCACCAAACACTAATATGGAGGGCCAGGTGGACGGGGGAAAATGTTACGTGTGTGTTATTTCTAAGGTAGGGCACAGTGTTTCTCATGCTCCTTGATTACAGCAGTGGTGGTGTTTCTTGAGGAGAAGGGATGGCTTTAGCTGATGTCATTTTAAGATAAATAGCAGTTTTGCTACAAGTATGTACTGTGTACTAGATTGTTAATGGCTGAGTATGAATAGGTGTTGGAGCTGTGCAAAGGAAATGTTGAAGTTGCAAGTTCCTACATCAGTAGAAAATGTACTTCCACACTGTCCAAGAAGCACAGATCTTATTGTGAAGTGAGTACAGGTTCTCGGACATGTCATCATGCTGTGTGCCACCATATGGTCGTGTGGCATTCTCTGGAAGGTGTGCAATGAAGTCAGATGTTCGTAGAGATTATGGTTACGTTGCACTACAGTAAAAAAACTTTGTTAAACGGACGTTATGGTTAAGTTGTGCTAATAAAAACCTATGAAATTCAGTAAAAAAAACATTGTTAAATGGACGTTATGGTTAAGTAGCGCTACTAAAAACCTACGAAATTCAGTTAAAAAAACTTTGTTAAAGGGACGTTATGGTTCCAAGTAAAACTGAAAAACCCTTGAAATTCGCCAGTTATGGTAAGCTAAGCAACCATAACTCACACCACCACTGTGCACTGCTAAGACTAACACCCAGGACATCAAAGATGACATCACAAATGTCATTGATGACATCACTGATGACATCACATGTGCATTTATTTTCATAAAAAGTCTGTACAAGGGATTCTTATAGTAATGTTGATCAAAAAGTGTGAAGGGCTATTGGAATAAAATTCATGAGGCACGTAGTGCATTAGGTAATGCATTGCTACGAATACCATTCTATTATCAGGTTCTTTCCAGTATACTAAGCTACTCATGTAGACACATAGGCATTGTGTGCAACATAGATGATGGATGTGAAATATTATTAATCTTACCATGTTCAATAATAAAATGATACATGCTTCTTATTACAGTTTTGTCTACCGGGCAACATTTAATAACTAGCTAATAAAACCCAGTTACTACATAATTGCATTATTGAAAACGAAACACAAATAACAACAACACATACAAATATGAGCATATACAGGGAAAATGAAGTGCACAACAGTATTAGCAGCCAATCTTCATACCCAAACTGATGAACTTTATACACAGAAATTGTTGCTGTGCTTCAAACCTATTAATTTGCTATGTATAACTATCATATAATGTGACTGGGCCCTAAGGAGAGTAGTGTACATACAATGTATACAAATATGAGCATATCCAGGAAAGTAAAGCAATTAAAAAAAGCCAGAACTATAAGAAAGTGGTGATAACCTTACTGATTATCTTTATACACACAAAGCATTGCCGTTTTCCAAATCTGTGTTTTCCCCTCTGTATATGTTTTATATGCTGTGAGTGAACCCCAAGTGAATTACTGTGAGAACATATTTGAAGTGTAACTTTACAAATATAGTACTTCAATATAAATAATGTTCCCATAGACTGAATGGATTTGGTGAAAATCCGTCCAGATTTTTTTTTAAAGCAGGCAAAATATAGGTAAAAAAATATGTGATATCTGGCTCTGCGCCGTGGAACCATTTCCCTGTTCGGTCTGCACACGGCCATCCGAAAGGCCTAGAGGGTGACATGATGTCTGCGGATATCAGACACGCCCCGTGATTTGATAGTGAAAAGCGTGAAGTGCGTAAGATTTTTGGAAATGCCCACCATGTTGGATTCGCTAAACCCATAGGAAGGATTTTCATGCTGATTTTGATTTACTACAGCAACATTACATTTAAATAGAGTAAGAAGCAACAAAACAAGATAGCACAATAAAGTGACAGCATTATTCATGAAAACATCACATTATTCTGCAAAACTCAGCCATCAGGACATAAAAATTGTGTGTTTGCATGAGAGTTAGTGAAAAAAAATAGAGGAGAATGTGACATTGAGCGATACATTGGAAAAGCAATGAAGGACCTTGCTGATGCATTTCTACAAACAGGGCCATTGGGCAAAGAATTAGGTAGCTGGCAATGACATGCCTGCACATACTTGTCAGTGCGCATTAAAATCCATACAAAGTGAGTTAAGAGATTATTATAGAAATGGATAACAATGCCAATTTAACAGACAAAATACATGAAAAGAAGTTGAGTTCAGAATCACTGGATCAAATTTAAAGATAAACAGGTGTTGTAGAAGAGAACAGTTGACTACAGCCCCATCACTGAGACAATTTCAGCACTGCATATAATATTTCTAAGTAATACTAGCGCATCTTGTACACCTGGTCCTAGTTATGTCTTTGCGGGCACATGATGTACCCTATGAAATATTCCCCTTCACAAACATACCCAGATAGGCAGTAAGAGGCTGGTTTACTGTCTGACACTCTGTAATTCCTGTGTAAACCAGTTGAGTGGGAGAGGGGGGCACGTTGTATGTCAGGAGTGTTGGCGACAGGAGAAGAAATTATAGTATTCTCACATGCAGAATTAGTGGAGTAATGTAACAAGGTGAATTGACAGTACAAGATTTGCAACACACGACCCATCAGAGTCACCATTTAGCCCAAATGGCTAGACTTCA
The DNA here is from genome assembly GCF_040938575.1 of Ambystoma mexicanum. Classification (NCBI taxonomy): domain Eukaryota; kingdom Metazoa; phylum Chordata; class Amphibia; order Caudata; family Ambystomatidae; genus Ambystoma; species Ambystoma mexicanum. Next base: position 1,281,046,779 of record NC_090930.1, on the reverse strand, counting down.
GACAAAGGGAACAGAAAGGGCATATTCAAAACGCCAAGCTACACAAGGGACCATGATGGAATCCTGAGGTCCCCAGGTAAATGGAGAAGCACAGATTCTGGATAATAGCAGGAAGAAACCCCATGTTATTCAGTCCATCAAAAGAGATTAGAGGGTCATTACCGGGAAGAGCAATGGAGAAAGGAGACAAGAGAGAGCCATGTTATTCTAGCCATATATAATGCATTATTTCAGTCATCATGATAGGAAGCATAGGTATGTAAGCATGGAGGGTTGTTCAAGTAGTGGCTCTGACTCTGGTGAGGAAGATGGACACAGACGACGTACCAAAATGCGCAGATCAAAGCCATTAAAAGCTTTATGTCGTCTGATGAATAAAATACTATATCCATCTGTCTGTGAGCATTTAGAACTGTTCAAACAGATAATGGCATCATTTGGACTGATACATGACCAGCAAATATAAAGAATACAAAGAAGGTCCCTTTTCCCCAGAGTTTTCATTTTTCTTTGCTGGAGTGAAATACGAAAACCACTGTAAATGGTCTCCATCCAGAGCAGCAATTTCAAACAGGTTCTCAATACAATGGAACATGCAAGAGGCCTGAAAGGCAGCATATAGGCTGTTAATGTGGACCAAGAAAATAGAGATAAAGCACGCATTTGCTCATATTCCTTGCCATGTTATACCAACATTTGGCAATTTTAAACTGCTTTCTTCATGCCTTTCTGGAATATGTGGTTACTCTTTCAGTGAATGATTTTGATTACACTAGAATATTGCAATAGTGTACTACTCAGGACAGGATCCCATAGTTCTGAAAAACAAAGAATAGAACACAAGCAGACTCCTTCGCCAGCCCCCATTACACTAGCTGAGGTGAAGAGTACTCCTCCATTGTATTTAGACAGTTGCTCAAAGAACTACTCCTTTTTCCGTTAGGGTTATTTGCAGAAAAGGCCCACTTTTCAAAACCAAAAGAGTAGTCCTCATCCTGGTAAGCAAAATACAGAACTGACGTAAAAAGACTTTAATCATTCACTGGTTGTGAGCCTTATACCAAACCTCAGATACATTCATCCACAGGAGAGTGATAATCAGAAACCAGGAACATGTACCCAGGAGACTCAAACACAGAATGAATCTCAGGAAAGTAACCAATCACCGCCCTCCCAGAACAAACAAGCAAAACAACATCCCTCCTCGTGTTCCAGGATAACAGATCCCAGTAACAGGCTAGTTGGAAAATAAGTAATTCGTCCAATAGCAATTGTCAAAACTATCCCAACACGGGGAAGTTCAGTTTGTTCAACTGTACACACTGACGTTGTATGTAAAATGCAGCAGCTTCTCGACAAATATTACCTGCGGAATTTGAAAATGTTGCAAGTTCAAGATAACATTCCACATGAGAATTCCCAGCTTTAAAAGTGAAGCTCATTGAGGAGAGTTGCCCTTATGATCATACTATTCTAAATGTACGTTTAAGCTGCATATTTGAAAGGTATTATGGATTAGTAAAATGTCCATCCTGCACTAGTAGGGAAGAGATACTGCTACATAGTCCCTCCATCCCATGCCCTCACCCTTCCAAAGTCGTAAATTGAATAACACGAATGTGCGCAATAGTGATGTGCTGCTCTGAAAATGCCATTCCCAGCATGCAGCACTAAATAATACAGCAACCATTACATTATGTATTTTACGTTTATTATTTTTCCTACTGGCCAAGTTGAATGATTAACAACATATTAGTTGAGAAAAAAGCAATGCAGCAAATACAATGATAGTCAAAACAAGGTTTCACCAGTCCTGTAACTCTGGTAACAGCCGGTCTATTTGCACGTTCTTTCTCGCCTGTCTTTTTTCCGAAAACCTATAATTTAGGACACCCTGAGCAAAGGCTTTTACTAACCAGATGGCATTCTTTATGAGACAGTCACTCCCACAAATTTGTTAGGATTTTTATTGCGGAGACAAGTTAGAAACAGTAGTAGAACTTGCAAGCTTGACAAATTGCTCCTTCTCCCGGGGCATACTTTACTAAATGTTTGAGAAATGACGTCTGGTCTTGCTTTCTTCTAATGGGCTCGAGTTCATTGAAAGGTGCCTCGATACGAAGGTAAAGGCTGCCTCATGCAACCATAAAAATTGGTTTTCTGAGGCACAACAAACTTATCAAATAACAGGTTGCCATTTCAATCAATGGCAGAAAGGGTTCACCTGAAACCACTTCGCCATGCGCCCTCCGCAAAAAACAAACATGTACCTGTTGCTAACTGCTTAATGTTATTTTAAAGAAACATTTACATATCCTTTCTTACCAGCCAAAGCTGATGATTTGCTTTCACTGTTAGTTACTAATATGCATTTTTACTTCTGCATTCCAGGTGCCTGCCCCTCCGATCCCTCTTCTCTTTCTAAAGTGCTGTTTATATCTTGAGACCATGGTGCTCCCAAGAATAGACATTCTCGAATCCCATCAAAAGTTAGTAGGTGTGAGTGGATGCATGACCTATGGATACTCTCTTGGTATATGTAAGTGGGGCCTATACCCGAAACAAAAATGATGATGCTACCAGAGGAGAAAAGAAGTGTTGTAACCTGAACTGATTTAAGACCACACCTGTGAACATATTTCAAAGTTGAATGCAAAAATGAACGCGAGAGGGTTTGAACCTGTGAGAGAAGGCGCATAATTATTGGAGATGCCATGTCAATGTGTCTCTTGTTCAATGATGTCAAAAAGACTTGGGTGCAGTCATTTTTTCTGAAGATGCATTTGAAGCCATTAAATTGAAATATTGGACCAGGCTCGGACTAGGCTATTGGGTCATTATTGGTTTCATATGCCAATTAGTGCCACTTTGATGATTCACTGTGCTATTCAACTGGTAGGATTGACCAATGTCACAGGCCTAATGTGCTTTCATATGCACCATTTCCCAAAAATTCCACGCAGCACTATTCACACAGTTCATCGCAAAAATTAATACATCGAAATGTGGGCCACTTATGTTTGGTGCCTCCTCAGAAGTTTGGCGGTATCCCTGCCGTAAATCCGCCGGGATACCGCCAATGCAAATAGCTTTCCTGCAACTCGGTCCGGTGCTACTAGCGCTGATCCCGAGTTGTGGTAAGGCTGTTACTCCCCATTTTGTCAAGAGTCCATAGAACTCTATGGGGCAGTATCAGCGATATTCCTGCCAGTGCTAATAGCACTGCAAATGGGAGGAAAGTGGGAAGATTTACCTCCAGCTAAAAGCTGGAGGTAAATCTTCTACTTTCCGCCCAAACCTAGGATTGGGCGGAGCAGTAATGCAGCAGTAATAACATTACTGCCGCATATTGGCCAGTTGGTCTGTCTCAGTCACACCCTTTCTAGTGCAACTAGAAAACTAATTTGTGCCCCCAGTTATATCGCTTTTATTAAAATACAACAATGTTTAAGTAATGTCAAAAGTGCAGTAACTCGAATGTCAACGTGTTATATGCAAATATTTGAAGATTTGTTGCAGGGAATACATTTCAATCAGAAATGCTCTAGTGGTTAAAAAATGCAAGATAATATAAATGCTGCATAATTAAATCAGCAGTAATGCCCGAATTACATCATTTTATGTTTGAGGACATTTCAATTTGACCAGCTTCACAGAGAAACAACAACCAAAGGGATACAATGAAGTTCTTAGATTTGTGGCTGGAAAAAACGCGTCGTGTTAAACTGTGAATGTACTCTCAAGTTCCCAATTATCACGAGGCACCATTTGCTGGAGCTGAACACAAGGCCATTCACAACTTAACTACTAACTCCAGCGATTTGGTCTAATCCTTCATTTCTACTTATAGAGAGCATTTGTCACAAGTTCGTATAGCAATGGGTTTGGAATGTGTTCTGGACAAATGTTCTTATCCCATGGTCTCCCACAGGTCCCGGCAGAGGCATTGCTATGATGGAGGGGCTGGGGGGGCTAGCCCCAGGTTATTTGGTTGTATCCCTGGATAGAAGCTCAGGGGCTTCAACCAAAAGGCTAGCTAGCCCCGAGTTCCGACAGCCCCAACATTAGCGTAGCCCCATATCTTTTCCAAACCTAACAACACCACTGGGTCCCTCTTGATTTATCTGAAAAACAAAGAAATAGCAAGAGCATTGTTGACTGAAGAGGGTGAGTTGGCACGTCTGGGACATTCAGGATGGGCAGACATGTATGCAACCCATGATGGTCACAACCCTTACCTTACAAACCCCCAAATCAGAGGCCCCTTTGCTCTTGCCAAAACTGAGCTGTGCCATTGGTGAGTAAACTGAAAAGATGGAACATTACAGCAAGTCATGTGGAAATTATTTGGGGAGGATGGGGAAAATCTGTACAACCTCCCTTTTATAGGTCTACCTCATGATTCATTAAGGTCAAACTACGTTAACCCACATTATGGAATCAATGTCTTATAAGTAACTCACATGCAGCCATGTCCTTTCTTTCAGGGGGGCTTTGATAAAGACATCACCAACATAACTGCTGGTTTTATATATGGTGTTTGGAGACCTCATTACAAGTATGGCGGAGCGGGAAACAATAAGCGGCAACAGAATTACTGGCAATATTCCCACTCTGCCATACTAAGAGTATGGCCCTGGAGTGGAGGATTTTCCTCCAGCATTATATTGTAGGTAAATCATCCAAGTTTCTGCCAAAAATTGGCAAAATCAGCAGGATTAGGTCAGCAGTATTAATTCTGTCAGAAAAAACCCATAGAGTCCTGGGGATTTACACCGCCTAATCTGGCATTAGTTCCGCCGGACCAAGTGGCTGTAACAGTAATTGAGTTGGGTAGCATTTTGGTTGATTTACCACTGGAATACCTTCAAATTCATAAAGAGGCACAAAGAATGCTTGAAAGGAATGGTCAGAATGCAAACAATAACTGAAATGCGCAGTACTACATTATTTCAGTCATTGACATTATATGATAAAGCAAATGTTTTTTTACTGAGTTATTTGAGACGTTTTCCCAATTCAAGATGCAGATCTGATTTTCTTAGGTTTCGCCTTAATCTTTTATCAACAAGAGAGATTATGTTAGACATAAGGATCAGTATAAGGATCAGTCTCTTCTGATAACTTATGTACACATTGTGGGAAATGAGGCATCCAGAACCTGAGATACATAATCTGGGAATGTCATGGCTCAGGCCCCATCTTTTTGGGAAAGAATGAGTCCTGGCCATAAAACCTTGTTGACATGTGAAGTTTTGAGAGAGTTCAATCTGTTTTGTAGTTATGCCCAAAATGTGGATTTCCTTTTTTCTTTTTTCTTTTTGTTTTGTCTTTAAAAAAAAAAAGTTGTGTAAAAATCCAGACAGTTCGTAATTAGTTATGTAGGGTAACTCCAATCACAAAATACAACAGCTGCAAGTCACCAACATCAGACAGGAGTATTTCTCAATCAATTTTCCTGATGCCTTTGCCCATAATATATGCCAGTAAAGAAACATTATCATGCTGGCCGAACACATACATTTCCATGCTGGCTACACCAATTCATGAAATATTCCTCTTTAAGAATGTACTCATGTTTGCTTTGTGCATAGAACCAGTAATAATACTATGAGAAAACATACCAACCCGGTTCTGCCAATTTATATCAGTATCCCTACATATAAACAAACTCCTGTTGGACTTGCCTTTCAAATATTCCAATTTATATTAAAGAAGAGTGTGGCAGCCCATCTACTGTGGAAGGACATGGTTAAATACCCTGTTCTATGGAATGCATTCCACTAAAAAGGGTCTACAACCACGTTTTAGCACACAGCACCATTTACAGAGGAGAAATATCCATTCATACACCAGTCTTTGTCCCACCCACAAAGACAGTCCCGCACTGATATGCTAGGCAATTCTCCTCCGAACAAGAGAACCATCAGCAATCCCAGACACATGTTTCAACCTTGTTGGGCCTCCTCAGCGAGGTGAAGCCGAGCCTCTCTAAGGCACAATGACAAGGGGTCCACGTCTGGATTACCCTTGGTTACTTAGGGAGAAACACCAGGTGAAAAGGAGTGTAGAAACCCTTCTACTGAGAACAAAAACGGGCCAAATACCCTGTTCTATGGAACTTCACTGAGAAGAAATAAACATATTCCTTCCAGCCTTGTTGGGCCTCCTCAGTGAGGTCAAGCTGAGCCTCTCTCAGGCACAGTGAGCAAGGGGTCCAAATATAGATTACCCCTGATTAGTTAGGGTTAAACCCTAGGTTTAAAAGAAAAAAATGAAAAGCAGTGTAGGGAGCCCCTCTACTGAGAACAAACATGGATCAAATACCTTATTTATTGGAATTTCATCTACTCAGAGGGTTTACATTTGAGCTCACTGCACCCTTCACAGAGGAGAATTATACATTTGCATATCAGTATTTGTCCCACCCACAAGGGCAGCCCAGCACCGACATGCTAAGCAATTATTCTGTGAACAACATTACCATCACCAACCCCAGACACATGCTTTAGCCTTGTTGAGCCTCTATAAAAGACATTGAGCAAGGGTTTCATGTCTGAATTATACTTAGTTACTTAGAGCAAAGCAGCAAGTTTGATCAATTAAACAAGAGTTATGGATTACCTCGACTGAGGACAAACATGGTTAACGTTAAAGAAAACTGTTCTATGGAATTTCTTCCATTCAGGAAGGTGTACAAATAGGTTCTAGCTCACACCACCCCCCCAGAAATGAAATAACCATTTGCATACCAGTCTGGTCCCACACACAAAGGGAGTTCAGCACCAACATGCTAGGCAATTCTTCCCTGAACAAGAGTATCATCAGCAAATGAAGACGAGTGTTTCAGCCTTTTTGGGCCACCTCAGTAATGAGACGCTGAGGCTCTCTGAGGCACATTGAGCAAGGGGTCCACATCTGGATTACCCTTAGATACTTGGGGTTAACCCCAGTTTTACAAATTAAACAAGAGGATGGGAGTCCCCTCACTGAGGAAGAACATGGTTCCAATAACCTATTCTATGGAATTTCCTCCAGTCACAATGGTCAACAAACACACAGTTTAGCTCACTGCACTCTTCGCAGAGAAGAAATATTCATTTTCATATCCGTCTGGTCCCAACCCACATGGGCCGTCCAGATCCGAAATGCAAAGAAATTCTTCACTGATCAAGATTCCCAGCAGCCTTTCACAGACATGTGTTCTGGCCTTGTTGTGCCTCCTCAGTGAGGTGAAGCTGAGCCTCTCTAAGCAACGGGTCAACATCTGTTTGAGCATGTGCACGAAAAGTTAGCAGCACAATGTATTGATGTAGCAGGCTGGTGTAAACCAAATTAGCACCCTATGTAGAATGCTCAGATAGCCTGAGACAATTATGAAGGAACATTGCATGTACATTCCAGGCACTTTCGGCCTATATTCACTTGGAATTCATCCTCTGTACCCATATCCAACAACCCAGTCTACCTTGGTTCTGGAGAGGCCATGCCTGCTCACTTACTCCCATTCAGATCGAAGTGAGTTTGTTTCTGTACCCTTCCTCACAGCCCCGACCTAATCCCCTCACCTTTCCTCATCATCTCACATTTGCTTATGTTGCGAGTCATCGGGTCCTGCTCCACACATGCACTCTTCAGATTGGCAATCTGAGCTGTGTTTTATCAAATATGATTTTCCATGGTAGAACACGTATCTTGCAGAGAGTGCTGGCTTCCATGGTCACTGTATAATGAAGGTCCAGCAACTGTGGTGCAGCAGATTACTGGTTTGGCTTTTAAGCTTTATACAGCTTCTCACATTGGGATAAAGCCAATTGCTAGCAGGTGGGACAGTGGACCAAAGAGAGGAATGATTTGGGCCATTACAGGTTTCTTTTTAATTTTTCTCCGAAATATATGAAATACTATGGTCTATGTCTGCCCCCTGTCATACTGTAGCCTCACATCCGTTCTATTTGTTTATGCAAGAGTGATTATAGAGTACAGTACCTTTTTAATGTTGCTGGACATGTACTGTAACATTTAGTAGGCCTCTAAGTAATTCAAATATTCTGTATGCTCAGGTATATATAACTTCCACATGACATCTAATATTGGTTCTGTTCTGTTTTGTTTCTGTACCAGGGTATGGGCAGCTTTCACATATGGTCACTGAGCTGTGCCCTATAGATCTTCGTATTACTCTGATTCTAGCATGAATGAAGGGGATCATGTTCTTTAAGGGAGTGTCCATGAATACAGTTTTTGATTGTTGCATGCAGAATCAATCTGTGTCTCTGTTGTGACTGGGGTGCGGTAGGGCACTAAATAGAATAGCTCTGTATGGACAATGTCTGTCTGTAGACCGCCTGTTCTTTTTTGGGGAGAGAGGCATTGCACTGTGGCCTTCCAAACCAATGAAGGACAGGCATACAATCTGGCATTATATCAAATGGTGCCTAGGATACCTATGTTCCCACCTCTATGCTGTATTTAAAGTGGGATTGAAAAAGTCTAAGAGAAAAAGGTTTCACACAAATGGTTGATTCAAAACTTGTGATTTATAAGAGATTAAATAAATTCATGATACATTCCAATCATAGACAAATATAATCTAAATTGAATCATGTAACAGAAAAATGAGCCAACACGTCATTCAAGCCTAAGGGTTCTTTCTCAGGGCTCCTTAAGTAACAATGATAACAATCAATTTGGATACATAGAACATGTTGTCATTGCTGGTTGTGACAAGTGTGATGTTCAAGCTGTTAAGCTCCCTGGAACCTTCCTATTCCTCTTTCTCCATCGATGGCACCAGCATCCAGGTTTTCAGGTATGTTGAGATGCTCGGCGTCTATACTGACTCTAAACTTAACATGTCCCACCAGGTAAATTCGCTAACCTCCGCTACAGCCTACACTGCTAACATCATTGCCTTGTGCAGAAAATTCCTTTCTCCATTTAACTGCCTGACTCTCGCACAAGCTATTGTATGTAGCAAACTGGACTACTGCAATGTGCTTTTCACAGACACCTCCTCCAAGAACCTCTCCAACCTACGACTTCTTCAAAACAAGGCCTTACAGGCAGCGTTGGGCCCATAATACTCTCACCACATTTCTACCACGAGACGAGAGGCACACTGGCCACCTGTCAAAGCAATGATTGAATTAAAAACTTTAGCAATCAGGCGCTTCTGTTTGCATAAGAACACCCTCTTCTACCTCGTCCCCTGCATTTCAGCTATACTGCTGTGCACCCTCTCTGCTCCTTTCCCAGCCTTGTTCTTTAAAAATCCAGATTTAATCTTAAACAAGCTGTCGATTCCAGCTTCTGCGTCACATCACTTACCTCGTGGAACCGTCTCCCCCCCATATCAGGAATGAAACTTCACACCTTGCCTTCAGAAAACTCCTGAAAACCTGGTTATACAACAAATATGACTAACCAGTACCTCTGTTTTTACTTGATCTACTGGATCTGCATACCTTCATACTATGTAGAAGCGCTGTGATACCTCTGGCGTTGGGCGCTACACAACTGCATAAAATAAAAAGATAATATGAAAATAAATGAAGGTTAGAAATGATAAATCCCATTCTTAACAAATGATAAATAGATGTAAAATATATATATAAGTGAAATCAAACCCAAAACAAATGTAAATCATACATTGACAAAAATGATGGCAAATCAAAATAGGGGAGAGAAAGCAAATAATAGAACCCCACGATGAAAAACAGAAAAGGACAAACAGCGAAGAACAGGATGTTAAAAAGAAAATGTCAGCCAAACAAATTATTATCTTTAATTCTTCATCAACATTGGAACATATGTTAAACTGATATTAAAGTACCCCTTAAAAAAATGTTTGTGCTCTTGTTGCTGACCCTCTTGGAGCACACACAGAGATAATCACTAGAAGATTGACATGATGTAGACCTACTTACTAGGTACAATTATCCTTCCAACCATTAAGGTAAAGTATATAATAAGAATTTTGTGATGACCCACACGTGAATAATACTAGAACAAAGAGATTTGAACTAATGAGTGAAAATCATTAGGGAAAGGGTGACATGCGTACCAAAACAAATATCAATTCTTACTCTATTAAGATCAACAAGTGGAACAAAATCCATGATCGCTGTTCCATTTTGGCAGCTGTCCCTCTAAGGTACGAAGATTTTAAACTTCAAGCCAGAGAAAAGGGTGAAATGCAGTGCGCATGTTATTGCACTGATTGAAGACCTGAAAAGACCAAAAAAGGCGGGTCTGTTGTGTTTAAGGTAGCGCAAGGGGTAGTGTTAAAGAAAAAAGTATACAGAGAAAACGTACACATACCTTATGGTCCCAGGCATTATTATTTTTTTTTTAAATTATTATTGTGAAGTTTATTCATACAACAATTTTTTCACATAAGTAAAACAATAAAAATAAAAATACAATCAGTTATCATAAAACCAGTATATACATTGTTGTAGAAAATAATAATTACACGCACACATTTTGTTTAAAACACAATTCATGAAAAGTATGCAAGAATTCACAGAATCAGATAATCTGCTTATCCTTATTACATTAAACCAGCATGTCCTTAAAAAAATGAAGTGCAGCTAAACCGCAACTGTTCCCAGATGTCATAATATGTTGCCAAACAAAACTGCCAGATGTATTGTTAAAAGCTTGTTTAAGGTGATCAAAATGGAAAATACAGACTTCGTTCAGAGACTCACACTCCAAAAGAACATGTACAATTGTTTCAATAGTTGGGGTAGATTGACAAAATTGATCAGTTCTGTGACTCTGCTCCACCCCCACCAGAGAACCTAAAATGTCTTTTGTCGGGAGTACGTTAAGACTTGAGCGTAGGAATTGGGATCTCCAAATGGGGCTCGGAAACTTAAACAGATAAAATGGTAAGACTCCCAGAGGTCTAACATCAACCAGAATACTGAAGAATAGCGTGGTCTTGCATACCTCCTGGATATTTAGAATCCAATCCCACTCCCATATTTTCGTTTTTGCCAAATTGAGGGTAGTCTGCAACAATGTCAAATCCACATCATACCTTACCATTAAATTCCTACATTCCACAATCCCATTACCTGGTTCAGTTTCCACCAAAGTGTTAGGCAGGCCCCTGATGTAATTTTAAAAAACAGGCAGAGTTGCTTCCAAGCCACGTGGGCCTTGATGGACAGAAGCCCCAACTCATAGTGCAAAATCGGGGTGGGAAACCCAGGGGGAAGAGACATGACCCTTCCCCAAAAACATCCTTCAATTTAACCCCAATTCACCTTAGGGTAGATAAGCAGTGTCTCTACCCCGTAGGCTACAAACAGTAGAACTTTTTAACAACTGGGGCCAATGAAAATTTACCAAATTATGTATTTACTTTAAAGGCCTTCATTGCCAAATTGGCCACCTTAGCATTCTGTTGGAGGAATGTGGTCCCCATGATTATGACCCTGAAATAGATAAAACCCTGAATAGACAAAGTTACGGACCTGTTCTATAAAAGGGTTTACCAGAAACCACCTGAAAATAGTGTAGCAATGTTTATTTCCCACCCTGAACTAGAAGACCTTAGTCTTTGCAGTATTTATCTTCAGCCTATTGCAGGACATATACTCCCACAGAGCTACGAGATGGTGTTGCAGACTAATCGGTATGAAGTTACTTTTATGAACCATGTTTGATGGGGGTGCAGACTGCCAGTATCTTTTCCCCATATAAAAAGTTGACCCAACAGAATGAAGGCAAACAATTTTGACGAAGGTCCAGTAAGGCAATTCGACAATAATTGGTGTGTATCTTTGGTGATCATTATCTCCAACAATCTTTTCAAGTCTATTAATGACTGGTCAAGCCTTTAACACTGCAGCCAATTTCGGCAAGCCATCTTAAGGCTTCTACATTCCCTTAAATCAGTTAAAGCTCTTCTAAGAGCCTTTTTTGCCACGAATCACCAAATCTTAGCAGTGATTATGGACTACCAGTACTTTTCTCCGGGATTGCATTTGATGGAAGACAGCGCTTAGCACTTCTGTGCGAGGAACTTTCTTTAAAAGGTTGTACAAATCCTTACCCTCAAGTTCCGTCACCAAGATGGTATTAAAAGACCTGATGTTATGGTCATCCCAAGCCAGGCAATTTCCACCAGGATTTACCTGGAGGACCAGAGAGTAAGTAACTGGCTCATGGTCCGTAAAATACACTCTCCAATTTAAATGCAAAGAAAGATGGTCACTCACTGTAGTCAAGATTACATTTTGAGGTGCTACAGATATAAATATCTCAGTTGAGACAAAGAAGAAGTCTAGTACAGTATTTTGAACCCCTCTTTCCCCTAATAATTCACAGGATCATGCCCTGAGACATTGCCATTCATGATGTTCAAATTCCAGGCTTCCATCAAGGATACAAATGCCTGAAAACCTATAGCAAATTCACCCTGTAATCGTTTTTATCAGACTGCTGATCAACACACACAACATTTAAGTCAGCACAAATAATGACAGAGTTGCAATTCTTATATGATTACCTGTGAAATAAAATCTCTTTGATGCCATCAAAACATTCTTTCTGTCGTGATGTTAACCGGATTCCAGTAGAGATTCAGCAAAAGGCCTAAAGTAAGGTCTGGGTAATCTGGGTGATCTCACATAAGATCTACTGCCTGTATAAACTTGTTCAGTTGGGCAAAAAGCATAGGATCGACAGAAAGATCTGTTTGAATACCATACAGCAAACCAGATGCCAAGCGCCCCTTTTCCCCTTAATAGGCAGGATTTAGCAAGAGAGTAAGCGCATGTAGTATTGGGGTCTACATAAGCATGTTTCCTGGAGACCGAAAACCTCAGACTCTACCAGTTTGACAAATCTCAAAATAAATGAGCTGAACCCCTGGTATTCCATGAAATAACCTTAAGATATTGTCAATATTTAGCCCTATTCAGAGAGTCTGGAACTCAGCAAATTAGTTCTCGACCTGTTTAGGCTTAACTGTGCAATGAACAAAGACAGCCCACAAGCTAGATCTCTCAGTGGCATGTACAGGTATAGAGTCAGGAGCATTGAGCTTGGGGAAGGATGGAACTCTGACTATTTGTTTACATCATTCTGTGAGTTTAAGGCCCAGATTGTGAATTGTTCCTACACAGGTGCACAACAATGACACAATAGTCGGGGAAGTCATAGCTGGATATGGAGGACAGGCGAGGGATTTTACTCCAGATAGCTAGTAGGGTAGCCTGATTAAGAAACAGGCTATCTGCTTTTGTTTAAGGCTCCTCCAGCTTTATCCATTTTCCAAGTGGGAGAGGATGTTCCGGCTCCTGGTAGGGGCCAGTATTGGAGATGGAATAGATAGCCGGTTCCATTGGAATCTGTGGGCAGACAGTACTATTAACAGGGCCTATGTCAAAAGGCGCAGTTACTGAATGGCAGTCTGGAGGAGCTAAATATTGAGACTAATCATAGGAATAAGCGATGGAAACAGGCTGAGAGGAAAACCCAGCTTGCGTTGGTGGGTTAGGCACCAGCCTCATAGGATGAAATATCGACTGAACCTGGTTCCCACCTTTCTTTATCGCCGGGGAATTTTGTGGACTGAGCCATATGTCCATAGGGCCCTGCAGGGTCACTTGTCTGGTAGTTCCATCACCTTGTACTTTGGTGAACGTCGTTACATGGGGATTCACAGCTGTCTTATTCAACACTGGGCATCTAGCATGGAGCTGAGTGTCCTGAGGGTGGGTAAGAGATACACGCTTATCAGGTTGCAGAGTTGATCGAGGTCATTGACATTTTCTGCAACCATTTATTTTTGCACGGAGAAACAGGACTATTAAGCATGGATATCTCATTGCATAGAGCCTTATTTTCATCATCCTCCATTTCAGCGATGATGTTGTCTGAGGGGGGATTAACAAATAGGGTCAGGAGACATACATTGCATTTTCAAACTGGGAAGTGAGTCCTGCATAGCACCATAGGTCTGTGTCGGCCAGTTAGGTCAATCAGTTGCTGCTTGCCGGATGTTAGATGGGCCACGCAGGGTCCTGTAATTGGCAAGGGTGTACTATTTAAGGCCTCATTATCTTCTAAAGCCAGGTGAATGCAGTTTAGCTTGATTGTCAAGAAAAATATCAACCACTTTGGGCAACAAGTGTTTCATCTCACACTGTTCCAATGCCAGGTTAGTACTCAATGACAGTAAGGCATCCAACTTAGAAAACATAGCATTTATTCGGGATGAAGGGAGGCTAAAATGATCTTCATTGAGTCCAGGAGAGTCATTATGCACAAAATTAGAAACGTCTTCTTCAGAGTCGCTGTCGCTGACACTGCAAGCATATTCAGATCCGGATACTAATTGCTCAAGGTTCTGGCTAGCAGATAGATTCAACCCAATAACGTTATTGAAACTCATTTGGGTGATACCCAATGAGTTTCTCTTAAAGATGAGGCAAAGATTAAGTAAGGACCCATTGTTATCAATAGAGGGTGAATAAAAGGATGAATAAAAGGAAGTACTTTCCTTCGGTAGAGGATTTTCTAGTAAGCAGTCGCTGGGGTATGGCGTTGCAGTTGTTACTTCAAAAAAGCCAGTGATTTTAGGCTGGGACTTCACTAACCTGTTGTATGGTTGGGTTTTTTCTTTACAGTGTTTTTTACCTTTCTTTTTGCAGGGTAATTCAGCATCCAGGCCACCATTGGGTAGCGGGCTATGTATGCGTTTGCTCATGGTCGATTCACTGCGAAGGCAATACCTTCATGGGTTTTTACTTTTCATATGTTCAGGAACAGTGCTTTTAAGTTTGCTTTACAAGCGCTTAGTCAGTGGATCAATGTCGGGAGATGCTTATCAGCCAAGGCAAAGTAGTCAGGACTTCCACATGGATCGATTCTCCATAACTGTGGTGAGAAGTATGCTGTCTTTGCTGGTTGAGGGGTTCAATGGAAGAAGGTGCGGTAGGGCAGGGAAAAAGTTACAACCAAACACTCAGCCGTCCTAGAAATCAAACTCGGCTAACCCGAGGAAACTTCTCCTGCCTCACCCCATTCACCATAAACACTCTTTGCACTCTGCTCACTGTGTTGTAAATGAGGTACACTTAGCAGGGTGAGTTCTTCCGATCCACAAGGTGGTAAAGATAGTAGAAAGACTTCATTGACTGGACGTCTTCTAAATCAGGTAGCGAGACTCCCAAAACCATAAACACTCCTAACACTCTGATCGCTCTGCTCTAATTGAGGTAAATGCAGCAGGTCATTTTCTTCTAATCCACGAGGTGGGAAAGATAGTAGAAAGACTTCATGGGCTGGACTACTTCTAAATCAGGCAGCAAGACTCCCAACACCATAAACACTCTTTGCACTCCAGATGTTATATTACATTGGGTTTTCGTCCCCGGGTCAAAGTGATACGCCAATGGACGGTTATGTGGGCTCCAAGGAAAGAGAGTAATCAACTTTCCTTTCATGGAAAAGGAAAAAGTATTGAAGCCCTGGTAGGTGTGCTGTCTGTCTACTAAAGCCTTCACCATTTTAAATTGGGATCAGCATATTGAATCTAATAAAGTAGGTGCTTACAATAAGCAAATTGCATACCAAGTGAGAGGATATACAAGTATTCTGCACCAAAGTGGAACAGAATCGCACAGGGAGATGGCTAGCTTCTAACATGACTCCGTTCCCAATCTCCCCTAGCCTTCAATCCTATGTAGAACCTAATGTGTTGCAGTGCAGCCTGGAAAATGTAATTATACTTCTATAATAGCGCTGAAAAAAAAAATCCCCAAATGATCAAATATAACTGAGGCAAAAACGAAAGCTGTTCGACACAATGTTTGCGTGCTGTTTCAGTTTGGTGAACATCAATGCAAACTAGGTTTCACCGAAGTGTTATCAGCACTAATATGTATGCACATATCAACATTTCACAGCAAGCAGGCCATTAAGTAAGATTAAAGGATTGGCAGTGCATCGTGCCCACTAATGTTCCATGAAAATGATAAAGATCAGATAAACGGCAAACATGTTTAACTGTTTATTTGAAATAAAAGGGTTGAGAAATCTAAACAAATGCTTACTCGGAAACCGCCCTGAACATTGACACTCTCACCTCACCTAATAACGGTAATTGTCCCGTGTTGAATCCAACGGGATACACACTAGCAAAGTATATATTGCCAACCGTTGATAAAGACGTGGTTCGGAAGTTTTGCTTTCTATATTTCCACCTTTGAAGTCCCTTTCCATGGCCTAGATGGCAGCATTTCTACCTCTACAACTTGTATTTCCATTTTGCACGTTTGCATTCTGAAAGGCTATAAAATGCCAGAGAGCCTAAGTGGGCTGGGCATTCCGTGTTCACACTTGGGAGAGCCGGAAATGGCGGCATGTGCTGAGGGTATTTGTATATTAAGTGTGATGCTACGTGTTGAGCTTGCTGGTTGTACAGGGTTTGTACATCCAAGCCATGAACCCCGAACCAATACAGAGGGCTTCTGTGGATATGGATGTGTGACTGGGTTTGATGTCTTGGCAGAGCAGACATTGCCCTGCTCTGGGCCTTTCCCGCTCATTTTTTTTTTGTTTGTGCTATTCTATCACTTTAGGCAGTGGATCACCCCCATACAATATGGTGGCTCTCTTTAAATTGATCACAGGCTGGGAGGATGATATGATAGGTTATTTATAATGCGCTTAATACCCAGAGGTTTCTAAGCACGTACCCAGGGATCAAACCTGCGTTGCTCTGTGTCGTCTTGTTTCCAAGGCAAGCTTGTTGCCCCTGAGCTATCCTCCTGAGGATGACAGTTAGGGGTTCCTATCCATGTGAATTATTTGGACACAATATATCCAGTGTCCAAGTCATGAATGCACTGAATGTACACACAAACTCAGCAGGACATACAACATTGTTTATGTCACAACATGACATGACATTTGAAAAGATACATGCTGACACACAGCATAACATATGACAAGTCATATGGCACCACATATGTCGTGACATGGCATGTCAATATGATGTATTATTTGTTATTACACAGATGATTTGTCTAGTGCAAACAGGAAAATCAACTCACTTTTGGATTCCTGAGATAAGGTGTGTAGAAGGGTTATGCGGTAAGCCAAACGGTGTGCAGACATAAGAAAAAAGAGAGGCGACCCTGATCATTGTATTTACAGCTACATCAGAATCTACATTCTTGCATTTCACTGCAAATAGAGCATAAGTGCAACGAAACCTGAAGGCAAGTCAACAGAAATGTTGGTCTACCCGGTCACTTCTCATAATGTTCTGCACAAGTACACTGTTTGTTTGAGGGATTTTTATTTGAATGGTATCCTCATTTTCACTGGGTGATCAGTGTTCTGTAGGACTGGTGATGGGCTACTCTAAATGTGTGGGTCTTCACATTTCTAAATCCAGTAAAAGGTTTGAAAGGAGATGATTCTCCTAGCCAATCTGATATTCTTTGATGTTACATATGAGTTACAAGGTCTGTGAGGTAACTCACTGCTTTCTTCCACACCGCCTAGTGGATTAGGAAGAAAGGGCTTTGAGGTTGTTCCTTCGTCCTATGCACAGCAAAAAGTGTTTATAATGCCAGCAGGATGTGGATGAGTAGCAGTTGTCGTTTGATGGATATCTTGTGAAGGGCAATATCTGTACTGATATAGTATGGAAGCTCGGAGAGTATACAGGCTTGTACCAGCTCTGTTTCCTGGTTCTGTACAGAAAGCGGACAATTTCATGGACTGAATGAAGGAGGTGGTGCACGTTATGGGTAACTGCATTAATCTGATGTATTTAAGTAGACAGAATTAGGCATGAGACCTAGGTTTTTGGCTTTATTGGTCATTCATGGGGAGTAGGCAAATTATTCTGGTCACTTCAATAGGCAATTGGAGAGTTATGGGGAGATAGGGATTGCGTTTGTCTCTCTTTGCTATGCAAGTTAATTATTGGGCATCCATGACCTAGCAGTTTAAAGGAATTTAGAGATATATTAACTCCCATTGCTGCTATCAGGCTTGTTTGAATAGCATCTGAGTTGTCAAGACATGTGAAATGACATGCAGCACATCATACATCATACAATACACATGGCGTGATATATGTAACACAAATGGGGTGCTGGGTGCACAACTATTCTGATACAACTTCAATTAATATAAATATAATTCAATATTCTTTAAACACTTCAGGTGCTCTGGGTCAGTCCCTGTCATAGGGCATTAAATACTACAGAACAACGCCCATTTAAGAAAATGAGAGTCCCATAGGCACTCTAGTCAGATACATCTTCCATAAATAGAATTCATTCAACTACATGTAGATTTTGAATTCCTTATTAATACAAAAAACATATATTCATCAACAATACTTCTGTTTCTTAATAATTCATCAAATCATTTATAAACACATTTCAAGAATCACTTAACAAATAATGTTAATATATTTCATACAACTTCTGTTACAAGAAAGCAAATAATGTCGCCAATAAACCGTTTCTTTTTTTTTTTTTTTGAAAGAGGGAGGTTAAGTTAACAGCAGTGGTAAATCTTGTGTCCATTTAACACCCGAAGCATTGCGGATACGAGTGTTATCCTTCTTCCTACAATCACAAATAGATACATGCTAAATCAGCCATATGGCACGTCCTGGGCTAATCAACTTTACCGATCATCAAAAGAAGTAACCTGAAATCTTCGAGAATTTTAGGACGCATCTAGAGATCAGGTAGCAACAAACATCTACAACAAAATAACACAAGCACCTCGATTAGTGCCATTATAACCAATCTTTAGAAAAACCTTTCAAGTCCAACAATCAAATACAAGTAGGTGGCTTCCTCATCTTTAGGTATTAAGGTAAATGCCAAATTAACACATTATAAGTGTGTTTACTCTTGTGAACCCTTAATCATGCACTCATTCTTTGCACCCCTGCAAAGAAGCAAGCATGAGTCACTTCTGTAAAGTATTTCAGACCATGTAACAGGCCACTTAATGCTTCATCACTCCGGAATCCCTGTATTATGTATCACAACATATTGCACATATGGCACAGCGTAAAACACATCTATCCTCACATATTACACAACATATAACAGACATATAATATGACAAATGCCATACCACATAACATAACATGAGACACGACAATGTCATGAAATGTTTCATGACATAGGAACAACATGCCGAACACATCACTTGACATGTGTCATGAAAAACCTTGAAGTGGACTGCACTCATAAAGTTAATGCTACGGTTCTGGTGGTGCTGGGTGTGCACCTGGGCAAGCAGTTAAAGTGTAGACCCAATCTAAAGGGGATAAAACTGAGTGCGATTTCCTGTGCACACTCTAATTTAATAATGGAAACTACTCCTGTGTTTTGTTGACATTTCATCCGTCACTTTAAATCAATCAATTGCTTTATTTAAATATTCACACAATTTCACAATTTCGTGAAGTATGCATATATTTATTTTGTCAAGTGAGGAAGCACGCATTACAGTACGATTATATCACACAAGCCATACACTCATAGGTTTGCAAAAATAAGGAATCCGCTCGCATGTGAAGCAACTGCATTCCACCTTCAAATTGGCACCAAGGTAAAGACAGCGTCCAACAGTAGGAAGACTTAAGCCCGTACCATCCAAACTGAATGTGTGACGAGCCTCTGCTGGTGGAATGCCGCAGGTAAGCACTGATGCAGGCCTGCCTGTTAATTGCAGTTCCTAACAATGTATGGAGAATAATTAAACTCAAGTCAAAGCTATGACTTACTATTCCATGAGTGGATTAATGGCGTATATGTCCCAAGTCAAAAACGTTTAGCCAGAAGCATATGGAAAAAACATACATTTTCTTAATGAATGAACCCATAATCAACATTACTCACATTGCAAAACAAAACATCCAGGCAATGATTGAGTCCACAAATTATATGTCAAAAGAGAGCATGCCATGGTGTTATTTCCTCAAGGGCAGTAGGTACTTGCACATATAACAGTTAATACCCTCGTATTGGGTGTTTAGGATACGGTCCAATATCCTGCTAAGATTGTCTGTTCCATAGAGGGAACACTTTCCAACTCCCTTCAGCATTGTGTTTTGATAATTGGTCATCTAAGAATCTGAGAACCCCACCACATACCATTGTGGCTGCTGGGCTCCCTTCTGATGCTATTGTCTGTATTGCATGTATTGAATGACTGTGTGGTTACAGAGTAAATAATTAGGCTTTGCCAATAATAACTAGCCTACATGCTAAATTATCGCACTTGGCATGACAAAAAGAACCAGATAACCTGCTGAAAGGTAGTATCCAGCTTTCATTGTAACAACTCACATCTTGTGATGAAAAGACTTCTGCTCTGCAGAAGTATAGGGGTGAGTATTGAATAAACCACCTATTCAGCCCACACACTACTACAAATGAACAGGGATCCCAATCATAAAGGTAAAATGAAAGAGCCATTCTGATTGGCCCTCGCTGAGTCGTTACCAGGCCGGGAATCCCTCTGTTGGGATTCCACGGCCTTTGTCCCCGGCGGGGGGCGTGGCAGCCCCTCAGCCAATGAGGAGGCCTGAAGCAGGGCCATCCCCGCTCCGAGCCTCCCCAAGGCTGAGAGGCTACCTTCACCCCCCCACTGGGGACAGAGGTAAGGTTTTCTTTTTCTTCCCTCCCTTCTCCCACCTCCCTGCCCTCCCCATCCCACTTACCTTCTATGCCTTGGTCCCCGGCGGGGGACGATGAAAGCCTCCAGCCGTGTGAAGACTCAGAGCGGGGCCATCCCCGCTCTGAGCCTCCACACGGCTGGAGACTTCCATCGTCCCCTGCCGGGGACCCAAGTACGTTTTTTTTTTCTTTTTTTTACCCTTGCAAGGCAGATTTAAGCTGACGGTCCTTAGAGGGTCCTTATCCCCAACAACCTGAAGTGCAGAGGTCCTGCAGCAGGAAGCGTGCAGAAGAAAGACATTCCCCCTTGGACCCGTTCTGTAGAGGGTGCACAGCAGGAAGCATGCATGAGTCTGTTTCGGGTGGCTGGCATACACCTGTGAGCCTCTAGGCTGTCTCTATTAGCTGGCGTGCACCAGGGGCGTACAGAGCAAGAGAAGCTCCAAGTTGAAGTGATGTGAAAGAAAACAGGCTTACCAAAGGGGTTTGTCGTGTTGTGAAGAGTCAGAGCAGCAGAAGTCCTGTTGAACATGAGGGTAACAGAGGCACACGTCTGAGCTGGTGAGTGAACCTGGAGCGCTCTGTGCCTGCTTGCAGGCTGGAAGCAGGCGAGTAAGTGGCACTTAGTAGATGCACTCGCATGGGAATGAAAATATTACACACACTGGTTTTGAAAATGGAACAATTATAAAACAGCAGAGGCAGCGCCCGCATGAGAAGGAAAGTGGTGGTTCCCAATCTAGCTAGGGAGAAGCAGCAGCAACTTGATATACAAGAGCCAATTCACTGTAATCCTGAAATTGGGGGATTGTGGAAAACCCAACCAGTTGTGGGGGCAACCTTACTAATAGTTGTTGTCAGTAAGCAATGCCCAAGCCAGGAGAAACTGTAAAAAAAACAAACACTATCTGGACAATATTTTGAACAGCAGAGGGGGCTAATGCAACAGATATGAACTCTGGAATCAAATGCATGTATTACATACAACCCTTGGTGCATGTTGGGAATCCCACAACTTGTCAAAACTAGGGGGGAGATAGACAGAGACACTATCCCTGTGAATCTTTGGTTGTTTTGTGATGTGGCAAAACAAGAGTAGAAAATAAACTGCCCTTCTGAGGACAGGTGTCTAGAAGGATGGAAAAATCATACGCAGAAAAGTGTTGAAGAGCATCAGCGTGAAGCTTTTCTTCCCTGAAAATGTGTTGAAAGTCCTGAAGCTGTCATTTGTTGAATGCTGCAAAACTATTGTAACTTTGTATCAGTTGACTTTGCATATAAAAGGATGTGCTGTTATGAAAAGATGTTCGGGCAGGGTAGTGTACGGAAATGGCAAACCTCTGAAGATTACAGGCCTTGCAAGGAAGCAGGCCAAGTGAAAGTTGGCAAAGTGCTAAAAGTTGGTCCCAACCGTCACACCGTTTGTTAGAGCCAACAAATGCTGTTTCGAAAAAGTTAT
Organism: Ambystoma mexicanum; assembly: GCF_040938575.1. Classification (NCBI taxonomy): domain Eukaryota; kingdom Metazoa; phylum Chordata; class Amphibia; order Caudata; family Ambystomatidae; genus Ambystoma; species Ambystoma mexicanum. The sequence continues at coordinate 1,281,024,630 of NC_090930.1, read as the reverse complement.
ACCTTCTGTAGTTGTTAAAGTGGCAAATCAACCTGACCAATATAAATATTGACCAAAATTGGGAAAGAACTCCCGGAGAGCTCTGCCAATTGATTTAGGATTTCAAATTGTATTGGTCTCATCACACATAGTACCCTTCCCTTGGCCTTTCTCCGCTAACTCCAGTGAGACGCGATTTATGTTATTTTCAGAACGTCCACTATAACTACATATTGTTATAAATCAAAGGGGTATCTAATGAGTCGCCCACCAGACAAGCCTCAAGAAAAGCCGAACTCTTGTGCATGAACAATATAAATATTGGTGTGATAAAGTGGCATATCATCCTGACCAATAAAAACATTGCTGTTATTGATTGAAGAACTCAAAATCTTTTCAAAGAAGAAGAGGAATTGTGTACTCTATGTGTTGGAACTTTCTGTTGGAAAGTTGAAGTTGCATCAGACTTTGTTGTGAACTACGACTTCCTTGTGTTCTTTTCTTGAACTGCAAATCAGAATCACGTCTAAAACCTGCAGAAGGGGAGTACGACCAGGTTGTAAATAGAGACTTTGGTTGCTTTGTGAACTGAAGCATTATTGTTTTTAACTGACGTGTTTTTCCTTGTTTATTTGCTGTATGGTTAAGTGTGATGGACAGATATCCTTGTGTTAGAGTGTTTCTAACACTCTTTATTTTGGGCAGGGAAATCCTTGTCAAATTAGGGATAGTAAGGCATTCATCCAACCTTATATTCTAATAAAATGACATTTATTGAGAAAACATCACAACATGGGCCACCTCACTTTTGTGAACCCTCACTCAAATGGACCATGGGGCAGTTATGGGCCAATAGTACCTTCTTGGCAATTCACCAATGGTGAACTAGGCTTCTCAGTGCTTGTCCTGCAGTCTGAGTTTGTTCTAGTATGGTGGTTGAATTGCTCTAGGTGTGGAGCGGTTTTGGGCCGGTGTTGAATGAGATCTTGTTGAGGTTCAAAGGCAAGGCACGAAGAGAAATGGACTGTGAGGGCCAGTGGGGTCGGTTTCATGGTCAATTTGACTGTTGTAAGAGGATTCAATTCAACACTACAGCTAAGTCAATGCCTAGTCTGGGATACTGAATGGAAACCCTTATTGATATATCTTTATGTCCAGTTCATGCGTTCTGGATGACTACCCCTATATAACACCCCTCTCTTGGAATCCCCCTGACCCCACTGAGCCAAGAAGTAGTTCTGTTTTGCAAGTTAAAAGGTTTATTTGAGAATTTAAACAATATATATATATATATCACACTTTATAATAAATTAATAATTGAATATCACACTTAATCTGATATGATAAAGATTAACAACGGAGAATCTGGCACTAGCACACTTCTTTATAATCACTAAGGAGTTGACATGAAATGGATAAGGTAGCACACTGGTAAATAGGGACAGAAGAATAATGTGGTAGAGAATGCTTTATAGGGTTCAAGGAAATGCAAGGTTGAATGAATGAAATGCAGTATAGAAGATAAACTGATATGGTTTCACAAAAGACAAGGTAATCACTTTCCCTTTGTGGCAATTCACCCCCCCTATACAATGTAAGGAGATGGAAGGAAGAGCACACGGTTCAGGTATACAATCACAATGTAATACAGAGTTCCAGTTTCCCAGCAAGCTTAGAGGAGAATAGATATGAGTTTTACACAGGCTCAAAATGCTTTAAAATGTGATAGCAATATATTGGAAAATGTGCTAAAATGATTTTAATTCCCTCTGGAGGTTCAGGTTGAGGATTAGTTGGTTTAAATAAGTTCAGGCTTACTTTAGCAATGTTCTAGGAATGTATAGGGAGTAGGAATGCGGTTCTAGGTTCGTTGAAAAGCCAAGATTCCCAGCTTTCAGAGGAAAGTTACTGCAAGTCTCTAAGACTCTAAGACTCTAAGACGAACGGTCACAGAGATATGAGCGATCTGGTAAAGGTCGTTTTTCAGATTTGAAATTTTAAAAGTTCAAAGTGACAAGTTACAGCTAGCAACTAGAAATGACAGGTGACAGCTTTGCAAATGACAGGTGACAGTTAGGAGACAGTTCTGGTTAGATTAAAATAGATTGAATTATATTATTTTAACTAAGAGATTGGTTCTGCACAGTTCTGCTAGGTACTCACAATATATTTAGAAATAGAATGGGCCTCGCCACGGATCTGGTCAGGTTTTGGACTGGACTCCGGTCTGGTCTGGGTCTCTTCACAGTGATCTGGGTCAGCTCTCTGGTTCTGCTAACAGCGGTCTGGGTCAGCTCTGCTCTGCCTCTGGTCCTGGATACTGCTCTGCTTTCTCTGGGTACAGCACTGCTTCTGGATCTTTCTGCACAGCTTTCTCTGGACCCAGCGCTGATCTGCACGGCTCCTGGATGCTGCTATCACTGTTAGGTTTGCTGGATGCTGAGGCCCACTGAGAAGAGTTCTCAGTTTGTGGGTTTAGGCCCTTGCTTTGAGTTCTGAATCAAGTTCTTTGGAGTTTTAAAGTCTAAGTGTTGAATCTAGTATCTTCTGGATGTTGTGTGGTCCGGCAGCATGCTCCGCAGCAAATGGAATTGAATGTCTTTATCTGTCCTGACTGTCTGCTTTTAAGTGTTTTGAAAGTGGGTGTGTGTGCAGCATCACTAGCCAGCCCCTCTTTCAACTTGTCATTGTCCCAATTCTCCCCTCTCCCATGATTGGGGAAGGAACTGTGAGTCAGAGTGATGCTGTAGGTTTTATGGGTCAGAGGATCCTCCCCTGGTCAGTTTGCCCACAAATCTATATTTGATTCAAAATGCACATTTCTCAAATACATAGTGGTTTGTCATTGCATGTACATATTACCTATCACATGAGGTAGTCTATGTCCCAAATCTGCTCTTCCTGAGAGCTTGCATTGAGAAATGGCAACTTTTTGCGCTTTTGGTCGGGTTACCAATATCGTATTCTTACTCAAATTTACCCAAATGTGTGCAAGGCATGCAGGCATTAATTGATGAAGTATCAGACTTTTCACATGCAGACATTTTAAGTAATACCCTCTTAACTGCTAGTTTGCCCCCAGATCATGCCACCGGTTCTAAAAACCTCTTAAAATGTGGCCAGAAAAATCACAAGAATTATGGTATCATTTAAATAATTATGACAAGTCCGTACTATGAGTTATTCATCTTTTTCTAAAACCATATTCTGGCTACAGGGGTGTGTCTTTTCAGGTCACATGGTACAGAAACCAGTCTTTCCACTTTCTTCAAGCTCAGCCTCTGTCTCCAGTTTCTCCCCCTCCCAGTTTATGCCAAGAGGAAGACATTTTTATGACACCCCCAATAAAACATTTGCCTGAGTCAGGACAGGGCTTTGTTCAATTTCCTGCAGAGCCCAGGTAATTCAATCAGAGAAGTGTCATATCCCTTTTGGTGGGAACAGCAAAAGGCAGCTAGGCCTGGGAACACAGCTGTTGTGCAAGTCTAAACTCCTGTCGGGGGTAGCTGATGGGCAGAATTCAGTTTCATTAAGCCAGGTTTCAGATAAAATGTCACTTTTTGTTCCCCGTTTAAGTCAAGTCAATTTTTACATATGCAGCTAGAATGCTGATTCTAAGTTCAAAACTATGACATTTGAACAGTGACAAACTATGTGACACTCAAAAGTAGGTCACTCAGTTAATTTAAACATTTTCGATTTTTGGTAATTTTAAATCCAGTTTCAGTTTAAGCCGCTGCAGACCTGCAGAGCTCAGCCAGTCTTGTTATAAACCTTCAAGTCACTTCAGAATATAACTTTACATTGTATCCACCTCTTAGTAAGTCTTTCTTTGGCCTGCTTTGGGTTCATTTATTCAGTTTTACACAAATGTCTGGTGTTGTTTTAAAACGCCGGCTTTCTGATAGTGGTGAGTACTGGTAATGCAACCATTTTTGGGATTTTTCTTGGATTAATGCATTCCAAACAGGAATGGTTCTTACATGGTAGTAAATCCTTGCTTAACATTGTTTTGATGGGGCTCCTTACAGTAAAATGGTTATGTGGAACCCCACAAAAGGGTTGAATCTTTAAAGTGGTCCGGTGAGCCACGATTTCAACAACTTTTTGACATCAATAACAGTGGATTTTGTTAACAAAGATCTTTCTTCACACTGGTGGGTGGCAAGTTAGGTAACCATTTTGGTGTGCGCACAAACTGTGTGGTTCTCCTGGATTCTGGCGCACTTGTGGGCTTTTTGGCCATCTTGGATTTTCTAAGCCCACAGCACCAAATGTTGCAGCATGATAGCTCAAACGTGGGTCAGGACACCCAACACTGTGAAGATGCTGGTGATTGGATGCACAGGTCCATGATATCAGTTTGGTGAAGCACTTGAGGGGCTTCAAATAGTGAGGGCCACCAGGGTTGGTTTGGTGGTCGAGCAGATGGCGAAGACATTGGTGACTGGATGTGAAGCTCAGTTTGAATGGTTAGATGCACCGTTCTATGGTCGGTGCACAAAGATCCACCAGGGTCATTTCGACTGCCGGAGTAAATCGCAGCAAAGATGCTAGCAAGGCTGTTGGCAGTTCAAAAGAGAAAATTGCAACAAAGATGGTAGTTTGAGCCAAGCCAACGATGCGCTCAGATAGTGGGGGCACTAGCGAACAGGTTTGAAGGTGCAGTTTGAGTCTGAATAGTGTGGTGAGTGCTAAAGGCAGCTCTTGAGTGTCCTGCTGAATAGGGATGCAGTGAAGCTGGTACGACCAGAGTTTGACCGGTGTGATGCATGGAACACAGTGCTATGTGCTTCCTTAGATCTCAGGATGCTGCAAGTCCTCCTCTGGAGACCCCAAGAACAAGACCAGTCCTTGTTCTCAGTCTCCCAGGAAGGGAGGCTGGTGCACACTTCAATGAGTTCCTCATTCTCCCCGTTGAGCTTCCTACCAAGGTAGTAACCTCTTCCATTATGGTTTGCTTGGATTACTGTAATGGAATCAACATTGATCAACACTCCTTTCAGATCCATTGGCTGAAGATTCTACAAAATTCTGCTGCCCATATTGCCCTGGGGGCCACGTGGTTTTCCCACTCTCAAAGTCTGTTACAACAGCTTCATTGGCTTCCAGTACAAAGCCAGATTCACTTTAAGACATTGTGCATCACACATCGTGCAATTCATAACTCTGGTCCCAACTATCTTCAGTCCAATTCTCTTCAATCGTTCTAGATCTCTTCATTCCTCTTCACAGATTCTAGTGAAAGGTCTCACCCCTACTGGATTTGAAAGGTTTCATCCATATGGTCTCTGTTCTGTTTGACAGGAGGATTTAATCCATAAAATGTCGATGTAAGTGATTCTCATTTCTTCTATTGTCCTGATGAGCATTTCATGGTTGACTGTGTCAAATGCTGTGGAGAGATCCAGAAATATTCGAGCTGTGCTATTGGCTGTGTCTGCATTAGCCTTTAGATCATCCCAGATTGAAGACATCATTGTTTCCGTTGCTCTCATTCATCTAAAGCGTACTTGTGCTTGGTCTAGCAGTTGGTGTCCTGCTATGAATTATTGTTTTATTCTATATATACGTATGTTTCAAGAATTCTTGCTGGGTAGGAAATGTTGGAGATGGGTCTGTAGTTGGAGAGGTCCTCCACGTTTCCAGCTGTGTCCTTGAGGAGCGGCTAGATGTATGCCGATTTGAATTGTCGCTGTACATTCCCTGTTGAAATTGATTGGTTGAAAATATTTCTATAGTATTCCATGGTTGTTCGGTGTGTGAAGATTGACGTGTGTATGTCTGGGAGGCGTGGATCCATGGGGGAGCATGCTTTGTTGCTATTGCTTACCAGCATGACAAATGTCACTGCTGATATTTGTGAGAAGCTTCTGAGTTTGTTCTGGCAATCCTTTGGTAGCTGGATCTGTTGCAGTTTGTAGGTGCTTGTTCTGCTTTGTATGATTTGTTGGATGGTGCTGATTTTGTTTTTGAAGCGGTCTGCAAGATCATTGGATAGTTTCAGTGAAGGTATTGTTTTTGCAGCCAGCAGGGTTTCTCATTTTGTTTATGATTTTAAACAGTTCTTTTGGGAGTTGGTGGCTTTGGTGATTCTGTTGTTGTAATATTTCTTGTTGGCCTTATGAATTTCCTTTTTATTTGAGTGTATTTGTCTGTAGCCGGTCAAGTGCTCTACTCGCTGTGCCACTTCACTGTAGCCGGTCAAGTGGCACAGCGAGTAGAGCACTCGCTTTGACATCCGTGCACAGCTTGCTAACTGAGGTTCGATTCCCAGCACGGCCAAACTCAGCCTTTCATCCTTCCGTGGTCGATAAATGAACACCACAGACCGTGGGTAATAATAAGCAGCGCTGAGATACCTGACAGTTCTTTGCGCTATATAAATGCAAAAATATTATTATTTTATTATTAACATACTCCATTGCACTATCTTCGCTAGCAAATAGTTTCACGCCCTAATAAATAAAATGAATATTTTTAATAAAGATCGGCTGGTGAGACTAATTTATGTTTTTTAAAACAGGCATGTTGCCCCATTTTGCCAATGTCACGATTTTCAAACTCCAGCGGATGGATTTTTCAACTGCCAGGTGCAGCTCCATGTAAGCAACTTCATGACCCTCAGCATTTTATGGGACAATCGCCAAGGACCAATATGCCCTTATGCAGTACTAGCGGCTAGAAGCAACATACCAATCATTATGGTGGTCTAATGCCTCGTTGTTGGAGCAACCTTCCGATTATCAGTGCGACCATTTACTGCTTTTCTCATAAACCAACAGTCTATCTACCACAAAGGAACAGCGCGTGGCTCAAAATAAACTTTTGCTGATCGACAGCAGAGGCAATTGCAAATCGCTGAATATTCACTAAACACTTCATGTGAAATAAATGTACTTTACCAAATGTACAATCCTGCTGTTTACTTTTAAACCACAGTTTCATATACCGAATTGTGTCACACTGTGTTCTAAGCTGATCTAACCCCCTCTGTACCGCAAAGGAACATCGCGTGGCTCAACATGAACTTTTGCGGATCGACAACAAAGACAAATGCAAATCGCTGAATATTCTCTAAACATTTGATGTCAAATAAATGTACTTTACAAAATGTACAATTTTGCTGTTTGCTTTTAAATCACAGTTTCATATTCCGAATTGTGGCGCGCTGTGTTGTGACATAATGTGTGTTGTTTTACGGGTTCTGAGTGAAGTCGCGTAGGACTGGAGCCGACTGGGCGCGTTTGATGACACACCCTGTAACGTCACGGAGAAAGGTGGGGAATATGAATGCTTTCATAATGTCAGGCTTAGGGGCGGGAGATATGATTTACTGTCGCAAAAGCAAGTCAGCCAGGTCAATAGCGTCAGTCATAGGATTATCACATAATGTCGGCGCACACCAGCCTAATTTATCGTTTCTTTAGCGGACAAAAAGTCGGGTGAGGCCCATAGGAAATTGTACTATTAGCGGACAAAAGGAGGGTTCGTAGAACAATTTCAACCTGACAACGAACAATACAAACAACGTTCTCAGAACACCCCCATTTTGTGTAATTGCAACCATTTCGGGACACCGCAAGTGTTCTTAGAACACATTCAACTTGACAGATTACAATACGGACAGCGTCCTCAGGACACCCCCAGTTTGTGTATTTACAAACATTTAAATACACCGTGAGTGTTTTTAGCTCAATTTTACCTTCCTTGCAAACATAAAGGACACATAATCCGTCCTCTGAACACCCCACCATTTAGTTTATTTACAAAATGACAGCCGTGTTCTCTGCGGACAAATTGAACACAACAAAAGCGTATAGCACATAAAAAAACAAAACATTGAACCTATCTCATACTCCCCCACCCTCCCCAAACACTCTTACACACCAACACACTCCACTAAATACAATTTTTAATCCAAGTTTTACCGCGCTGTCCGTGGTCGATGGTGAATACAAGATGGCGGGCGCCACAGAAAATCTGACACGCACCACGCCCCACGCCGTCCAATCAGCGAACACGTCGCATGTCCGCGGACATGATGCAAGCCCATGGGCCAATCGGGATGCTGTCCGCGGAGCGAACAGGGAAGTCCATCCGCGAAGCGAACACAGATATCACTAATTTTTTTGCCTTACATTTTGGTCATTTTTTAAAAAACTACTGGACGGATTTACACCAAATTTGCAAAAGCACGCTTTCGGGACCAAGCCGCCACTCCTGCCACAAATCTGGTGTAAATCCGTCCAGCGGTTCGGGCTGTAGCCGTGCGCAAAGTTTTTTCCCATTATGTCTATAGGAAAAAACAAAAGTTTTGGACCCCCCCTATAACTTTGCCCCCCCTGGACCAAACCTCTCCAAACTTTGCAAAAAAATTCAGACTGGGCCATATACTTTTTTTGCACCAACTTAACCATAACTACATGGACGCTACCGCAGAGCCTGTTAACGCAGGTTCGAATCCCGGCAGGGCCAAACTTAACCTTTCATCCTTCCGAGGTCGATAAATGAGCACCACACACCGTAGGTAATAATTAGCAGTGCTCAGATACCTGAGGGTTTGTAGCGCTATATAAATGCCTAATTATTATTTTTATTATTATTACATGGCCACGGTAGTGGCTATGTAGTTATGGTTAAGTTGGTGTTTCCATAGGAAGAGCACATTTTGGGCGGCTTATAACTTTGCTCTCCCTGGACAAATCCTCACCAAACTTTGCAAAAAAAAGTATTTGGGTCAATCTGAATGTGTTTGCAAAGTCTGGCGAGGATTCGTCCAGGGTGGGCAAAGTTATAGGGGGGGTCCCAAAACTTTTTTTTTTCCCATAGACTGAATGGGAACAAAATTTTGCTCGCGTCTACAGCCCAAACCGCTGGATGGATTTTCACCAAATTTGGACCAGGAGCAGCGGCTTGGTCCCGAAAGCGTGCTTTTGCAAATTTGGTGAAAATCCGTCCAGTGTTTTTTTTTATAATGACCAAAAAGTAGGTAAAAAAAAATTAGTGATATCTGTGTTCGGTCCGCGGAAACACTTCCCTGTTCGCTCCGCGGACAGTGTCCTGATTGGCCAATCGGCTTGCGTGATGTTCGCGGACATGCAACGTGTTCGCTGATTGGACGGCGTGGAGCGTGAAGCGCATCAGATTTTCGGTAGCGCCCGCCATCTTGGATTCGCGGTCGTCCGCGGACAGCGCAGTGAAACTTTGTTCAAAATTTGTATTTAGTAGAGTGTGTTGGTGTGTAGGAGTGTTTGGGGAGGGTGGGAGTGTATGAGATAGGATGAAAGTTGTGTTTTTTTATGTGTTAGACGTTCTTTTTGTGTTCAATTTGTCTGCGGACATCACAGGTGTTCTGAAATGTTCTAAATAAACTGAATGGGGGTTGTTCTGAGGACTCAATATGTGTCCGTTTTGTTCGCAAGCAAACTGAAACTGTTCTAAGAACACTCGCAGTGTCATGAAATGTTCGCAAATAAACAAAATGGGGGTGTCCTCGGGACGCTGTCCGTATTGTTCGTTGTCAAGTTGAATATGTTCTAAGAACACTCGCGGTGTCCTGAAATGTTCGCAAATACACAAAATTGGGGTGTTCTGAAGACATTGTCGAACACTCGCTGTGTCCTGAAATGTTCACAAATATGAACGGGGGGTTGTGGCTGGCAAGTTGAATGTGTTCTAAGAACACTCGTGGTGTCCTGAAATGTTCACAAATAAACAAAATGGGGGTGTCTTGAGGACGCTGTCCGTATTGTTCTCTGTCAAGTTGAATGTGTTCTAAGAACACTCGCGGTGTGCTGAAATGTTCGCAAATAAACAAGATGGTGGTGTTCTGAAGACGCTTCTAAGAACACTCGCGGTGTCCGGGGAATGTTCGTAGGAGGTGTCCTGAGGACGCTGTCCGTATTGTTCTCAGTCAAGTTGAATGTGTTCTAAGAACACTGGCCGTGTCCTGAAATGTTCGCAAATACACAAAATGGGGGTGTTCTGAAGACGTTGTCGAACACTCGCTGTGTCCTGAAATGTTTGCAAATCTGAATGGGGGTTGTGGCTGGCAAGTTGAATGTGTTCTAAGAACACTCGCGGTGTCCTGAAATGTTTGCAAATAAACAAAATGGGGGTGTCTTGAGGACGCTGTCCATATTGTTCTCTGTCAAGTTAAATGTGTTCTAAGAACACTCGCGGTGTGCTGAAATGTTCGCAAATAAACAAGATGGTGGTGTTCTGAAGACGCTTCTAAGAACACTCGCGGTGTCCGGGGAATGTTCGTAGGAGGTGTCCTGAAGACGCTGTCCGTATTGTTCTCAGTTAAGTTGAATGTGTTCTAAGAACACTCGCCGTGTCCTGAAATGTTCGCAAATACACAAAATGGGGGTGTTCTGAAGACGTTGTCGAACACTCCCTGTGTCCTGAAATGTTCGCAAATTTGAATGGGAGTTGTGGCTGGCAAGTTGAATGTGTTCTAAGAACACTCGCGGTGTCCTGAAATGTTTGCATATAAACAAAATGGGGGTGTTCTGAAGACGTTTCTAAGAACACACGCGGTGTCCGGGGAATATTCGTAGGGGGTGTCCTGAGGACGCCGTCCGTATTGTTCTCTGTCAAGTTGAATGTGTTCTAAGAACACTCGCAGTGTCCTGAAATGTTCGCAAATACACAAAATGGGGGTGTTCTGAAGACGTTGTCGAACACTTGCTGTGTCCTGAAATGTTCGCAAGTATGAATGGGGGTTGTGGCTGGCAAGTTGAATGTGTTCTAAGAATTCTCGCGGTGTCCTGAAATGTTCGCAAATAAACAAAATGGGGGTGTCCTGAGGACGCTGTCCATGTTGTTCTCTGTCAAGTTGAATGTGTTCTAAGAACACTCGCGGTGTCCAAAAATGTTCGCAAATAAACAAAATGGGGTGTTCTGAAGACATTTCTAAGAACACTTGCGGTGTCCTGGAATGTTCGTAGGGGGTGTCCTGAAGGCGTAGTCTGTATTGTTCGCTGGCAAGTTGAATGTGTTCTAAGAACATTCGCGTTGTCCTGAAATGTTCGCAAATAAACAAAATGGGGGTGTCCCGAGGACGCTGTCCGTATTGCTCTTTGCCAAGTTGGATGTGTTCTAAGAACTCTCGCGTTGTTCTGAAATGTTCGTAGGGGGTGTCCTGAAGATGCTGTTCGTATTGTTCGATGGCAAGTTGAATGTGTTCTTAGAACACTCATGGTGTCCTGAAATGTTTGCAAATAAACAAAATGGGGGTGTTCTGAGAACACTGTCCGTATTGTTCGTTGTTAAGTTGAAAGTGTTCTAAGAACACTCATAATGTCCGCGGACATTAAAAGTTTCCATAGACCATAGTTGAAATGTTTGACTCTATGGATGTGATATGCTGCCCTGGCAACAATCACTGCAGCATATCACATTCATATTTGCTTATAACGGAAACTAATCACAACACAATATAAAAATATAACTTTATGTAACATATATTAATAATTTATGACAAAGAAGGTGAGGCAGAAACGGAAACAAAAACAGGAGAATTAGGGGTTTCAACATGATTGTTATTAGGTGAAGAAGGGATGGAAGTCTCATCAAAACGTTTTGAGTTATGCAGAGGGTTTGGGGATAATTGACTGGGATATGGTGAGGAGGGACAAGTACATGTGGGGCAATGGTACGAGGTTTTTGGTTTAAAATGATCTTCCACAAAAGTTTTCAAATTATTAAAATTAGTCAACAATAAATCAATTTTTTCTTCTATACTGTGAAAAGTGTTATCCATAACAGGTTTTTCTGAAGTATTTTCTATTTTGGTATGCTCTGTACAAAAAAATATATATATATGTGTTAAATGTATACAAAATAATAATAATTAAATGGTTTATATTATAAAGTGTTTACCATTAGTTTCACTATCTTGTGACATTTCTTCATGTGGGAAATGCTCCTATAGCCATTCCAGAGTGCTAGACATTTCTGTGAGAGAAAAAAAAAAAAAGATAATATATTTTTTATCTAATACAGAAAGTTTATAAATATATGAATAAAATTAAGTACACTTACTATTTCAGGTAAGATATGTCCTATGTACTCAGTGGGTCTGCTCTTGTTCTCAGTTCTGTCGTGTTTGTGAGGTAATTACGTTGGAAGCCAATTTATTTTCTTGTGGTATATTCCATTTTAGAACATAGTGCATTTAAATGAATGGTTAGTGTGTTGTACATGTGGGTTACATTTCTTATGTATTAGTACATATAATGTGTTTGTGTGCTTCTTTTTGAATTTGTTAAATGTTCCTATGTTATGATATAACAATCAAACATAACCCCCCAGAGTTTTTAGGTAGTGGTACTGTTCTTCGAACATGTCCGCGAACATTAAATGAGTTCACGGACATCAAGTACAGTAGAAGAGATTCAGTCAGTTCCATATGATATGTAGATGAAGTCAAAGTCATTATTGTTAAGTTGCACTACTAAAAACCTATGAAATTCAGTGAAAAAACTTTGTTGAATGGATGTTATGGTTAAGTTGCACTACTAAAAACCTAAGAAATTCAGTGAAAAAACTTTGTTAAAGCGAAGTTATGGTTAAGTTGCGCTGTTAGAAACCTATGAAATTCAGTTAAAAAACTTAATTAAAGGGACGTTATGGTTAAGTTGCGCTGCTAAAAACCAATGAAATTCAGTGAAAAAACTTTGTTAAAGGGACGTTATGGTTAAGTTGTGCTGCTAAAAACCTTTCAAATTCAGTGAAAAAACTTTGTTAAAGGGACGTTATGGTTAAGTTGCGCTGATAAAAACCTATGAAATTCAGTGCAAAAACTTTGTCAAAGGGACGTTATGGTTCCAAGTAAAACCGTAAAACCCTTGAAATTCGCCAGTTATGGTAAGCTAAGCAACCATAACTCGCGCCACCACCGTGCACTGCTAAGACTAACACCCAGGACATCAAAGATGACATCACAAATGTCAGTGATCCATCACGTGCACGAGAAGGATTACTGTGGCTCTCGTTGGTTTTAGAGCAAGGGCCAAGCAGTTTGCCATTGCCGAGATCAACGTGCTAGAGACAAGACTGCAGAGAACACATTATTACATGGTTGTAGATTTACAATCAAGCCATGCTGCCTCACAAAATTGATTCATCAGGGATTCCTGCAGAAACGAATGCATGTTTGCCTTAACCGAGCCAACATAAATACCAAACTCAAAGAAAATGGAGAGGTGAGCATTCTGACTGCCAATGCAAATACACGGGTGCATTTGTTTGCTCTCTGAATCAACGTCATTGTATGCTCTGTCCCCACAGAATCTTTGCGTGCATCTATACACAAGACCCTCTGTATTCTGCTATGTCCCAACGGGGAGGAGACTATTTTGCAGACAGGCACCTGAATATTCTTGTTTTGTTTCGTTTGACTCACTCATTGCCGCAGGTACCAGGACCATCTGTTTAGTTTGAGCTGAGGGTCTGCAATGATCAGTCAATTCTACAGCGTTTTCAAATGCCCAATGGTTTGGCATGTACCTTGTTTTAGCGAGGATTCCCAGAGGCCTTAAGACTCTGGAATTCTATCTGATGGCAAAACATAACAATAATTAGTCTCTCAGCCTTCAAATGTATATCATGACTGTGAGCTTCCAGTTAACTCCGACATGCGCTCATTTTATGAAAAATGCCCAGAATAATTCATAAAAAAATGGATAGCTATAATTATCCACCTTTCTGGAATAATGAATGTTCCCCAGTGGATCAGGATGGCAGAACTCCATGCACTCATCTTTGGTAGTGGCAGGTATTTAACAGCAGGACCCACTGTACGTTTGTCACATTCTCACACAAAAGCGGGTAAGCCCTCCCCTAGCAGCCACCACAGCCTCTCCTGACCCTGCTCAGGACCTAGTGGCACGCTTTCCTTCCTCACTTCACTCTTGGTCCCTCCATTTATTTGGTGTGTTGTCGCTTGGGCACACCTCACTGTCTGCCTCTCAGAAACAGAACCAGCTGCACCATTCTCTCCTACACCTGCTGAGCCCTCAGTGTTGCATTACTATGTAATGTAAACAGCTAGTTCCCTCTCGTTCTCTCTCGGCTGCACCCCAGCGGGGGCCAATGCTGGCCATTATGTCACCTAGGACCCAGTGCTGCCATTTCACACTGCCGTGGGGAGAAGCGCTTACATCATGAGTCCACATGTCAATGTTTGCTTATCCCAGAATCCACCCTGTAACAGCCCACCATACCATGCAGATGTTAAAAGGCGTTCTCATTCACAACAACACTTCTCTATACCTCACATGGGTAATTTACGCATGAGCAAAATTCACTAAATTAACAAATAATTATAACATAACATGAGAAGTATGCAACGACTACTTACATTGACCTGAACCTTTGGGAATTGACCAACTGCGACTCGGAAAAGTTCACAGAAACTTTAGTAATATGCAATTGTATTTCCTTCTGTGAAATGGGCTGATGGTACTAATGTAAAACTGGGCGTATGTGCTGCTGGGTACAAGCTTGCCTTTTGAGATCAATGTAACTGGGTTACATATGCAGGAGTGATAAGGATGATGTCATAAACCACTGTATACGTCGAATATGAATCTTCTGATGTATTTCACCCAAAAAAGTAGGAAGCAGACTTATTCTATAAATGAGTTATTGGAATTTAAAAATGTATGGACCTGATAAAGTTGTTCACTCAGATACATCTGTTTATCGTCCACATTCCCACCTCGTGTTTATTTTGAGAGCAGATAACACATTAAAGAGAATTCAGATACTAACACTGAATTGCCCAGTCCCAAGTTATGATCACACTCTACATTAAACACCCAACAACACATATTTCTCCTCACCTAAATGCTTGTCTCTCCCCAGAGCTGTTAAACCTCAATTACTGACCTTTCTTACCATGCATCATGTTTATTGTTGTCAGACACTGTCATTATGTCCAGAAAACACTCCTGCTCCAAAGATATAGGACAACAACCTCTGACTACTATTATCAATGATTATTTTTTTTTCGCAATAGTATTACAAATGAACATGGGGGCTTGGAGGCTGTTATACATTAGTGTTTGGAGACTGCTACAAATATAAACGTATGTAAGGTGACTTACAAGGGGGTATACAACAATTATGAGGATTTGTTGTATGGAAAAATGCCCTATAATCCCCCCCCCCCCCGCAACAATCTCATCCTAACATTTAAAATAATTAAAAGTGATACCTTAAATGCAAAGTGTGGGATAGTCACCTACAATATTCTATGTAAGTACAGACAGTCTGTCAGCACAAGAAAAACACAACCTACTTGCTATTGACTCGCTAATACTTACGTTCACAGTTCACTGTAAGGGACGTCTGAATATGTATTCTAGAACAAATATACAACCTTCTTCAATATTTCATTGAAATTATCCCTGCTTTTCGCCTCACATTTCAAGGGAAAATATTCCAACATTCTCATCAGAAATGTACAGTATACAGTGCACTTAATTTTCTCCAATACCATCGACAAGTGTTGATATCAGGGCAAATAACTGGATTCACATGTAACTTTATTATTGCAGGGATGGATAATTCTACTTTTAGGGGGTAATTCATAGAATTCAGCGCACAAGTGGCGCATGCAGCTGGCGCACAGTGTGCGCGTGCGAATCCCTGCGCCAGCCGCGTGCGCTAAAATACATTTCCGCGCACAGCGTATTCATGGATTCCAGCCACCAAAACCAGCCGTGGCGCACAGAGGCGCAGCGACCCTGCAGCAGTGCCAGTTACGCCCCCAAGAACGCCCCTTGCGCAGGGAAAAGCCATCAAAATCCCCAATCCAGCGCAAAGGGCGGCGCTAACCCTGTATCAGCACGGCAAGCGGGCTACGAGTATCACTGGGGTGCGCGGGAAGTTTCTCATGTGATTTCAGCAGGGTACGTGTATTTCAGGGGTGCGCAGAAAGTTCCACACGCGATTGGCCCTGTGTGAGCGGGGTACGTGTATTACTGGGGTGCGCGGGAAGTTCCACACGCGATTTCAGCAGGGTACGTGTATCTCAGGGGTGCGCAGGAAGTTCCACACGCGATTGGCCCTGTGCGAGCGGGGTGCGTGTATTACTGGGGTGCGCGGGAAGTTTCACACGCGATTTCAGCAGGGTACGTGTATTTCAGGGGTGCGCGGGAAGTTCCACATGCGATTGGCCCTGTGCGAGCGGGGTACGTGTATTACTGGGGTGCGCGGGAAGTTTCACACGCGATTTCAGCAGGGTAAGTGTATTTCAGGGGTGCGCGGGAAGTTTCACATGCAAATTCAGCAGGGTACGTGTATTTCAGGGGTTCTGGGGAGTACTACACGTGAATTGGCCATGTGGGGCCTCCCAGGTGTTCGCTCTACAACCTCCACGGCCCCTGCAGGCAGCCCACACCACGGGGGACTACCCTGCACCCCTGCTCATGTCCCTCAGGCAGCCCATCCACCATGGGCATGCCCCCCAGCCAAGCCACATGTCACCTTGCACTACTGATCAACAATGCATGTCTCCTAGCACCCCCACCCCCCAGCAGTGCAGGGCACCCTCCACCAGGCCCCCACCAGTCAGGGGCACTCTCCACCAGGCCCCCACTCCTGTCTCCCGGCACCCCCACCCCCCACTAGTCAGGGGCACCCTCCACCAGGCCCCCACTCCTGTCCCCCTGCACCCCCACCCCCCAGCATTGCGAGGCACCTGCCAGCAGGCCCCCACTCATGTCCCACTCATGTTCCTCTGCACCCCCACCCCCCAGCACTGTGGGGCACCTGCCAGCAGGCCTCCACTCATGTCCCACTCATGTTCCCCTGCACTCCCACCCCCCAGCACTGTGGGGCATCTGCCAGCAGGCCCCCACTCATGTCCCACTCATGTTCCCCTGCACCCCCACCCCCCAGCACTGTGGTGCACCTGCAAGCAGGCCCCCACTCATGTCCCACTCATGTTCCCCTGCACCCCCACCCCCCAGCAATGTGGGGCACTTGCCAGCAGGCCCCAACTCATGTTCCCCAGCCAAAATGTCATCACAATCTAGATCCCTGCTCCCTATGGTCAGCCTCCAAATGCAAAACACCCACCCGAGTATTGCATCCACTCACTTAGAAATGGCAATAACATGATAGAACACCAATTGCAAGTTTTGAAATGAACACATGTCCCTCACATACACCCAATGGGTGTCAGTGAATCTCAAAACCCATATCATGATATGCATGAAACCAATGAGATGATACTACACATTGAAGTTTGATCAAAAAATATGTATTAAAGGAAACATGAATGGAATCAAAAATAAACAAACAGAAATGGGAATGTAAAAAGAAGCATGTCCGTGAAAAAATGCAAAACCAAAAATCATAATCCAAAGGAATGGTGTCCAAAGTCACAGTCCACAAAAGAAAATCCAATGGGAAATTATAATTGAAAGCCATTGCTCCATGGGTAAATTGTAAAATGAAAAGAAAATCCAACAGTGAACTATGTACAGATGAACAAGCCAGGGTCCATGATCCCAACAAAAGAAATGAAACCTATCTAACAACACTACCTAATAAAAAAAAACTATATACAAAAATGTGGCCCATTGTCCAAAAGGTCCAAAAAAAATGCAAAAACAAAGGAAACCTAACACTAACTACATAACTATTTACAAGGGCAGCGGGCTAGTCCAACGGCTCACTGGATGTTGTCATGGGCCAGGGCATCATCGAACTCCTGTTCAATGGCTTGGAGGCGGGCATGTTCCCTGGTCCTGAGGTCTCGCAGGGATAAAGCAGTGTCCAGCTCCAACTCACTGCGAAGACCCTCGAGGCACTCAGCCCGCCTCAGCGCCCTCCGCATGGAGTTCTCCGCCCTGACCATTGTGAGCCGTTCCTCCTCTGCCCGCTGCCGCTCCGCACCTATCTGCTGGCCCAACCGCTCCCACACGGAAGCCACTCCCATTCCAGGGTTCTCCTGCCCTCCGGCCGATGCCTGCACCCCTGATGTTGATGGCCCCGAGCCATGATGCCTCCCACGTCGAGCCTGCCACTGCCTCCGACGCAACTGCCTGTGCCAGCACGACGGCATCCAGGCTGATGGAATCCACCGACGCCGTCGTGCACATGCCCTGCCCGATGATGCCGTCACATCCTCCATATGCTGGGGTCCAGTTGCTGGTGTGTCCACCCCTGCTGGACCTCCGACTCCCGACTGTGGCAGGGATGGGATCCCCACCGAGTTCGCTGCATTGGTCGGGGCAGGTCCACAGGGGGCTCTGGTGGCATCTGGGCCGGAAGACGGCATGGAGAACGACTGGTGCATAGTCTCCACAGAGGAGGAGAGGGTCGCCAGATTGGCCGACACATGTAGGAAACCCCCGACCATGGCCGATCCCAACTGGGCCACGTCGGCACGGTGCTCTCCGTGATGACGTGCATGCTCCTCCCGGGAAGCACGCACCCCATCACGAATTGCACCTGTGCGCAACGCGACACCAATCAGGACCTTCTCCATACGGCCAGGGGTCCCCTCGTCCGCAGGTGGAGGGGAGTCAGATGACATGGACATCCCCCCTACCTGCGGCTGGGCCTGGGATGGGGCATCCCTGCTGGTGCATGGTGGTGCAGTCACAGTGTCAGGGACAGTGACATGCAGAGGCCCCTCCACGGCGACCTGTGCTGCCTCCTGCCCCTGCCCATGGACTGCAACACTTGCACCAGCAGGGATGCCCCCACCAGGCCCCATGTGCGCCTCAGTAGCGGCCTCCTCTGTGGAAACCACCAACCTGGATGGCTCCACCCCGTCTTCCGCCGTTGCAAGCCCCTGTGGGGGCTCACCCACCCCTTCCGCTGCAGCTGTGGGGGCATCCCTGCCGCTTTGCTCCACAGCGCCGTCTCCGCCCTCTTCTTCACGTGGCGCTGTGTAGAGGGAGACATAGAACACAAGCATCAGGGTACTGTACAATGGTCCCCTAGACAGGAAGCAATAGCAGATGAGTGGCACTGTCAAAGATCACTTCCATCATGTCCATCCATAACACATGGGTCAGTGCAGGTGAAACACATGCGGTAACAGGCATGACGCATGCTATGGACCTTAGCATACAGGTCCAAGGGATTCTTGAAACATACAATGTTGTTTTGGAACTCACATGCATCATGGGCCATGCCTATCACATGCACACACTTCACCCTAGTTTCATCCATCTGGCCTCGTACAACACAGACACAGTGGATACAAGGATGACTAGGCTGCATCAGTGAACCTGAACATTGCGACAGACATGTGTCATGCATCCCTGGCATTCCCAAGTCACAGACACGCAGGTCAGACACACAGACATGGACAGCATACATGTACATGGCATCAGCACCCATCCCTCACCCCCACCAATGTCCAGAAACCGAGACTTGCATGCTTTCATGTGGCCATTCCGCATAGGGCAACCCATGTTGCATTTGAACACATGCTCCAACCGTTTGGTTCACACATTACTGGCCTCACATGCATGACGTCCCTGCACACACACATGCATACATGGCCTATATCACACATACAAGCAAGTATCAGACAACCAGCACACTGCGACATGCCCTGTCTCACACAGCAATGCTTGGCCACTTACCGCTCAACTCCAGACGGGTCTGCCTCTCAAGGATCTGGGCGTGGAGAGCTGGGCCTATGTGTTCCAGGACCCTCATCTGGATGGTACTCATGCGGCCCCGGCCCCCCTCCACGAGGCGCCGGGCCTTCAAGAGGGACCTGGAGCTGCAGTCATCCCAGCGCTTCTTGACATGTTGGTAGTCGTGGACTGCCACCCCCTCCGCGTTGATGGCAGTCACGATGTCCGTCCAGATCCGAGTCCGTCCTTCCTTGTTGGCGCGCTTACTTCCGAAGAGGGCATCATACTGCCCCAGGACTTGCTCCACCAGGACACCAACTTTGGTGGCAGTGAAGCTGGTGCCCCTCTGCCTCTCTGGCCGAGGGTTGCCAGTGGTGCCAGATGTTGCAGTGCCCGACATGGCAACCCCAGAGGGAGGAGTGGGTGGGCAACTGGGTCCTGGGGCTGGGCTGTGGAGCGATGGTATCCCAGTCGGGAGTCTTCTGTTCCAGCAGGGGTGGACACAGCAAATGGACCCCTGCAGATGGCTGATGTGCAGGCACCAAATGGCAGGGCACGGTGGCAGCAGGCAGGCAGGCAGGCAGCAGCAGATGGCTCATGGGAGGGTGCTCGGGGCTCTGGGGGGCAGTAATTCGGCCTTTTGGGCAGGAGCGTGGTCTTCCGTGTGCTTACGCGTGGCCAGCTTGATACGGAGTGATTTGGCACGTGAAAATCTTGCACGTCTGCATGTAAATCGAGGAAAGGCCCTTAGTGCGTAAGCGCGTCAGCACGCATACGCGATCTAATTGGACCAAAGGCCCTTAGCGCATAAGCGCGTCAGCACGCATATGTGATTTCATTGGACCAAAGGCCCTTAGTGCGTAAGCGCGTCTGTGACGTTTCGCGCACGGGCGTTTCCCTGGAAGGGCTTGTAGATCCCACGTGCCTTTACATTGCTCTGTACGTGCTTTTTGTGAGGTGCGGTGCGTGTTTTTTCCAGCCGTTGGGGTTCACACGCTATTACATCACAGCGGGTGTTGGCTACGCGTTCTTCTACACCCAAGGCAGACGGTGAGAGGTAGCCCGCTCCCCCAGGCCCGATCGCGTGAAGAACTTCACGCGAACCCCTGTAATACACGTAGCCCGCTCCCCCAGGCCCGATCGCATGAAAAACTTCACGCGAACCCCTGTAATACACGTAGCCCGCACCCCCAGGCCGGATCGCGTGGAAAACTTCACGCGAACCACTGTAATACATGTAGCCCGCTCCCCCAGGCCCGATCGCGTGGAAAACTTTACGCAAACCCCTGTAATACACGTAGCCCGCTCCCCCAGGCCCGATCGCGTGAAAAACTTCACGCGAACCCCAGGCACAATAGCAGTATGGGACATTCATCATTGCTGTATATTGGCGCTTTTGTGATGCGCAGGGACGCTACCGCCTGCCTTCGTGTGGCGGACGTGTTTAGGCCTGTGCGTGTCTTTGGCCGTGCGTGGCTTTGCCCTATTCGATTCCATGAATACGTGTGGTTCGCGTGCGTGTGGGCGTTCTGTCTGCTTCCCAGCAGTACATCCCAGTTACGCCCTTATTTTCGCGCGTTGTTCCCCATTCCGCGCGTTACGCCCCGTGTTCCGCCCCCTTTTTGGTGTGTGCGCCGAGGTTGTGCGCTTTCACTGTGCGCGTCGCGCACGCCGTTCGGGATGTTTCAGTGACGTGTGCGCCATGCACGGGTTTGGCGCACATCCCGAGGAGAACACACGCAGGGACTTCCATGAATCGCACGTGTGCGCGTGCGCCTGTTTTTTCGCGCTTGCGCCTGCTTGCACCTGCTTGCGCCTGCTTGCGCATAGATTTTCGGCGGACGTTTGTTCCATGAATCGGCCCCTAAATGTAGGGTAATATTGGATTCTTGTTTGGGCATGTATATAACATAACATACAGGGCATGGTATGTTAGCCTATATAATCTACAGGTTTAGGTTTAGGACAGAAGCTTTTATCTTGGAGAGCAAAATTCACTTTCTTGATGCTGTGCCCACAATACAGGCCAGAATTACCACTCTAAGCCCCTGTCAGGTTGCTGCACTCAATATAAATGTGGGCAGTCACACCATAAACCTATTTTAAATTTGAGGGGGCAAAATGTCTGCTTTACGAGCTGCCTTTCTTTTCAGCACAGTGTTTTCAGAATAATGACTGTGGTAATTTGAAATGACATGATTTTATTGAGAAAACATTGGGCACACTATCCTCCTTCGTACTCCACTTCAAGGGGTATAATCCTATTAAGGCTTTATCTTTTTATGTAAAGAATATTTTCCATAGGTTAAGAAGTCTAACAATTTCTGCAAATTAGTGAAACACTTTGTACACTATGCCACAAATACAGGCATGCATTGCCTCTGTGAAAACTCTGAAATTAATGAGTGTGTCTACTTTCAGAGAGTATTATGTGCCTCACTAAATCATACATCCTGGAACCTACTATTTTAAATTTACCTCTGCAAAGATTCCCTTACAGCCCATTCCTACTCAATTGCATAGCTTGTGAAGGAATGCCCTAAAATACTTGCAGCCTCCATCAGAGGTTTAAATAATTATTGAGGCATGCATCTCAATGCACTGTGGAGTTTTGGTCAATGTCCCCTCTCCGTTGCAATACCTGTGAGGAGACAATAAAACATGTTATGTTTTTCTGCCCTCAGACAAGGGACTTTATCTTAAACCCTTTCTGAGATTGGCCGCAATACGTACCAACTCTGATGCCCTGGAACTTTCTAGATGTACTGATGACGCAATAACTGTAGATATAGTAGCCAAATATATCCATTGTGCCTGGCTACTAAGGCCCAAAGAGTAAACCACAAGCTAAACGAACAAGGGAAATTAGGCTATAATTTAAGTGGCTCAAAATGTTTGAAAATGGAAAGTTTAGATGTGGGGGTTGCGAGTTTCTCCCCCCCCCTCGTATTGCCCTCCCCGCCCCCCCATCATTCTGGGGATATGATGTTCTCAACCAAGGTCCGCATTGTTAAAGTTACACCTGAATTAGGGAAACTAGGGCAAAATTCGAGTGTGGTAATAGGCCTAACAACAGAATAGTTGGTTGTGGGGGCTGCAAGTATTCCCCCCCCCCCCGCCCCCACCATGTATTGATGCCCCTTTTAAGTTTGGGGTAAAGACGATTCTTTGATGTGATTGTCAACATTTGTTTTATCTACTTGATACATTTTGCATTATCCTCTCTTTAAAAGTATTTATCATTGATTATAATATTGTATTGGAATGCACATTGTGCAATCGTTTATTTACAATTGTGAATACTTGTTATGGCTTTGTGCCAAATAAAAGTTTTACAACAACAACAACTGCACAGGGTTGTCACATTCACTTTAGGTTTGTCATTTAAAGGTGCAGGACAAGTACGCACTTGAACAGCTCCAGGTAGCGCTGTTAAGTGAGATCAGTTCCGAGCCTGACTTCTGCATTCCAACCCCATCTCAGGGAATCTGCTTTGTGCTGGACATAGCTTTTACATCTCGCTACTTCTAAAAAAATACTTTATTAAGCGAAATTTCCATCACCTACATCCATGTGGATCCCCAAAGCAACACATTTGCATCAGAATAGGTCCATTGTTCTGTATATTTACCATGAACTCCTATGTGTTTGATCTTAAATCTCTCTCTCTCTCTATATATATATATACATATATTACCACTGTAGTGGCCATGTAGTTATGGTTAAGTTGCTGTTTCCATAGGAAGAGCACTTTTTGGGCGGCTTATAACTTCGCTCTCCCTGGACGGATCCTCACCAAACTTTGCAAAAAAAGTAGTTGGGTCACTTTGAATTTTGCAAAGTTTGGTGAGGATTCGTCCAGGGGGGGGGAAAGTTATAGGGGGGGTCCCAAAACTTATTTTTTTCCCACAGCCTGAACCGCTGGACGGATTTACACCAAATTTGCGGCAGGAGCGGCGGCCTGGTCCCAAAAGCGTGCTTTTTGTAAATTTGGTGTAAATCTGTCCAGTAGTTTTTTAAAAAATGACCAAAATGTAAGGCAAAAAAATTAGTGATATCTGCGTTCGCTTCGCAGACGGACTTCCCTGTTCGCTCTGCGGACAGCACCCCGATTGGCCCATGGGCTTGCGTCATGTCCGCGGACATGCAACGTGTTCGCTGATTGGACGGTGAGGGGCGTGGAGCGCGTCAGATTTTCTGTGGCGCCCGCCATCTTGTATTCGCAGTCGACCGCGTACAGCGCAGTGAAACGTGGATAAAAAATTGTATTTAGTGCCGTGTGTTGGTGTGTAAGAGTGTTTGGGGAGGGTTGGGGAGTATGAGATAGGTTCAATGTTTTGTTTTTTTATGTGCTAGACCTTGTTGTTGCGTTCGATTTGTCAGCGGAGAACACGGCTGTTCTGACATTTTGTAAATAAACTAAATGGTGGGGTGTTTAGAGGACGGAGTATGTGTCATTTTTGTTCGCAAGGAAGGTAAAAATGAGCTATGAACACTCGCGGTGTACTTAATTGTTCGTAAATACACAAGCTGGGGGTGTCCTCAGGATGCTGTCCGTATTGTAATCTGCCTAGTTGAATGTGTTCTAAGAACACTCGCAGTGTCCCGAAATGGTTGCAATTACACAAAATGGGGGTGTTCTGAGAACGTTGTTTGTATTGTTCGTTGTCAGGGTGAAAGTGTTTTAAGAGCACTCCTTTTGTTCGCTAATAGTACAATTTCCTAGGGGCGTCAACCGACTTTTTGTCCACTAAAGAAACAATAAATCCGGCTGGTGTGCGCCGACATTATGTGATAATCCTATGACTGGCGCTATTGACCTGGCTGACTTGCTTTTGCGACACTAAATCATATCTCCCGCCCCTAAGCCTGTTATTATCAAAGCATTCATATTCCCCGCCTTTCTCCATGACGTTACAGGGTGCGTAATGCAATGCGCCCAGTCGTCTCCAGTACTACGCGACTTTACACAGAACCCGGAAGACAACACACATTATGTCACAACACAGCGCGCCACAATTCGGAATATGAAACTGTGATTTAAAAGCAAAGAGCAAGATTGTAAATGTTGTAAAGTACATTTATTTGACATCAAATGTTTAGAGAATATTCAGCAATTTGCATTTGTCTTTGTTGTCGATCCGCAAAAGTTCATGTTGAGACACGCGATGTTCCTTTGCGGTACAGAGAGTGTTAGATCAGCTTACAACTCAGTGCGCCACAATTCGGAATATGAAACTGTGGTTTAAAAGTAAACAGCAGGATTGTACATTTGGTAAAGTACATTTATTTCACATGAAATGTTTAGTGAATATTCAGCGATTTGCTATTGTCTCTGCTGTCGATCAGCAAAAGTTTATTTGGAGCCACGCGTTGTTCCTTTGCGGTAGATAGGCTGTTGGTTTATGATAAAAGCAGTAAATGGTCGCTCTGATAATCGGAAGGTTGCTCCAACAACGAGCCATTAGACCACCCTATTGGTTGGTATGTTGTTTGTAGCCGCTAGTACTGCGTAAGGGCATATTGGTCCTTGGCGATTGTCCCATAAAATGGTTAGGGTCATGAAGTTGCATATTTGGACTTGCATCTGGCAGTTGAAGACCCCATCCGCTGGAGTCTGTAAATCGTGACATAGACAAAATGGGGCCACGTACCTGTTTTAAAAAACATAAATTAGTCTCACCAGCCGATCTTCATTAAAAATCATCATTTTATTTATTAGGGCGTGAAACTATTTGCTATCGAAGATAGTGCAACAGAGTATGTTAATAATAAAATAATAATATTTTCCCATTCATATAGCGCTAAGAACTGTGAGGTATGTAAGCGGTGCTTATTATTAACCACGGTGTGTGGTGCTCATTTATCGACCACGGAAGGATGAAAGGCTGAGTTTCGCCTTGCCGGGATTCAAACTTGCGTTAGCAAGCTGTGCACGGATGTCAAAGCGAGCGCTGTACTCGCTGTGCCACTTGACAGGCTACAGTGAAGTGGCACAGCGAGTAGAGCGCTTGACCGCCTATAGACCGGTTAAATTATTTCTATTAACCCACCCTGTGTTGTCTGCCTTTTTCAGAGCCCTCTAAACGACAGGGGATCAATTCGGCGGTGATAGTGTGCGGTAGAAAACATTATGCCACTTTCAACGAACAAGTTCAACTTCAGCGGTCTTTAATGCTACGCTATTGTAATTATATTTGGTATAAAGTAATCTAAAGGGTTACTTACAGTACAATTGCAATTTCCATTGTCTACAAGTGGTGCAGTCCCAAAATACGACTCCGCGTGTGCCAACGATCTTTCGCATAGTCATATAATATGTAAAAGTGGTTTTGTTTCAGAAATTTCATCTTTATCTTCTCTTACGTTTTAGCAACACTCCTTCAAGAGAAGTCTTTCATCACAATCTCTGTCTGTCAAGGTCAAAACACAATACAACCTTATAGTCTGCTTCGTGAGCCTCTCCGGGGCCCGAGAAAAAAATGGATGCAGCTGACCTTCACTGTGAACGAGCATAAATTCTTACTTTGCAACATTCTGTGTAAAGCCATTTGTAGAAGTTGGTTTTTGCACGCCATGTTTGTATATTGTTTGCGTGATATTAAAAAAAGTTTGTTTAAAGGACGTTATGGTTCTAAGTACAGCCGAAAGACCCCTGAAAATAGCAAGTTATTGTAAGCTATGAAAAATAACTCGCGCCACCACCATGCACTGCTAAAACTAACACCCAGGACATCAAAGATGACATCGCAAATGTCATTGATGAAATCACTGATGACATCACATGTGTATGTACTTTTCATGGAATTTGTGTACTAGGGATTTTTATTATAATGTTCCGAAAAAAGTGTCAAGGATATTGCAATAAATATCATACCGTTATTAGTGCTTTGAACGATGCATTGATATAAATAGCATTGTATTATGGGATTCTATGTAGTATACTGAGCTACTAATGGAGAAAGATAGCATTGTGTGCAGAGTACAAGATAAAAGTATAATATTTGTAATGTTAATATGTTGAATAATGAAATGATAATTGTCCTGAAATGTTCCAAAATTCACAAAATGGGGGTGTTCTGAGGACGTTATTCGTATTGTGTAATTGCTTAGCTGTATGCAATGAGGGAATGGTACAGAGAGTAAAGTGGACGCCGCCCGCGGACACCACGGCTGTTCGTGGACAGGGCGTGGTACATCTGGGTTTTTCCAGGAAATCCAACATGGAAAGAAGACTGTACGGATCAGCCAATCAGATGTCGAGGTTGTGGATTTGTGTTGAAAGAGACTGTGTGTGGTGAAGATGGCAGAAGTGGAGAAAGTCAGGGTGTTGGTGCTCGGAGATATGTTTGTGCATGGTTTACAGCAGTACGCTGAATGCAGGCATGTTGCAAAGAACTTTGATGTGAAAGGAGTGGAGGTGGTGTGGAGCACTGTGCCTGATTGCAATGTACATGTAATTGTACAAGTTTGTGCGGATATGGCCACGATGAACAGTCCGCATGTGGTAGTTTTGCACTATGGTGCTTTCCATTTGGGCAACGTCAGTGCCCCTACTTTGTTGGCTGATTTGGAACGCTTGGTTCAAGCCGTAATGAAGATCCTTCCAAATGCGAAAGTAATTTTTTCTGGATTACTACCTAGGGCAATATGGGACAATAGTTCAGTTTTTTGTCCTCAGCAAAACATTGCTAGGTGTGTCATTAACCGAGGCATGTGTGCCTTCATGCTTAGAGCTGGTATGTTCTTCTGTAACAATGAGAATATTGATGCCAGTAATGCTGTTAATTTTAAAGAAGATGGCATTTCTTTATCTTTTACCGGAAATGCCTTTCTATTTTAGAATGTAAGGGTTACTTTGGAGAAGGTTATGTCAAGATTTTAGGAGTAAAGTAAGAAAAAAAACAAGGAAAAAAAATATAAAATAACAGCTGTCTGTCAAGCATCTGTAAAAAAAAAAAAACGGCTCTTTTCAGAGCCAACTTCAAAGGGGCAATGGGGCACACTATTTAAATTTACATTCACCACGCTCAGATTTTCGAAGTGTCCGCGGACATGGCGGTAGTCCGCGGACATGAAAATCACTACGAGGGGGTTAGTATGTTCTATGTTACATGTCAGGGATATTATGGTTAAGTTGTGCTACTAAAAACCTATGAAATTCAGTGAAAAAACTTTGTTAAAGGGACGTTATGGTTAAGTTGCGCTACTAAAAACCTATGAAATTCAGTGAAAAAAACTTTGTTAAAGGGACGTTATGGTTAAGTTGCGCTACTAAAAACCTATGAAATTCAGTGAAAAAACTTTGTTAAAGGGACGTTATGGTTCCAAGTAAAACCGAAAAACCCTTGAAATTCGCCAGTTATGGTAACATAAGCAACCATAACTCGCGCCATCGTGCACTGCTAACACTAACACCCAGGACATCAAAGATGACATCACAAATGTCATTGATGACATAACTGATGACATCACATGGCTGGCTCTCCCTTTTTATCCTTTACTGACATATCGAAGCCACATAGTTTTCTTCAGTAACAGTCAGGAAGTAAAAATTGAAAAGGTACTATATTTGTAGACTTAGGGTCCTGTCACATCATATGAAACATGTACATAGCGGAAGATACAGGCTTGAAAGAGAGCAATCCTTTCTGTGCATGAAGATAATCATTATGGTTATCAGCACTTTCTCATAGTTTTATTTTTATTACTCTACCTTCCCTCTATATGCTCATATTTGTATACATTATACTCACTCTCCATAGAGTGAATGGGAACAAATTTTTGCTCGCGCATACAGCCCAAACCGCTGGACGGATTTCCACCAAACTTGGACCAGGAGCAGCGGCTTGGTCCCAAAAGCGTGCTTTTGCAATTTTGGTGAAAATCCGTCCAGTAGTTTTTTTTAAAATTACCAAAAAGTAGGCCAAAAAAAATTAGTGATATCTGTGTTCGGTTTGCGGATACACTTCCCTGTTCGCTCCGCGGAAAGTGTCCTGATTGGCCAATCGTCTTGCGTGATGTTCGCAGACATGCAAAGTGTTCGCTGATTGGACGGCGTGGAGCGTGAAGCGCGTCAGATTTTTCGGTAGCGCCCGCCATATTGGATTCGCAGACGTCCCCGGACAGCGTGGTGAAACTTTGTTTAAAATGTGTATTTTGTAGAGTGTGTTGGTGTGTAGGAGTGTTTGGGGAGGGTGGGAGTGTATGAGATAGGATGAAAGTTGTGTTTTTTATGTGTTAGACGTTCTTTTTGTGTTCGATTTGTTTGCGGCCATCACGGGTGTTCTGAAATGTTCTAAATAAACTGACTAGGGGTGTTCTAAGGAGTCAATATGTGTCCGTTTTGTTCGCAAGCAAAGTGAAACTGTTCTAAGAACACTCGCGGTGTCCGGGGAGTGTTCATAGGTGGTGTCCTGAGGACGCTGTCTGTATTGTTCTCTGTCAAGTTGAATGTGTTCTAAGAACACGCGCGGTGTCCTGAAATGTTCGCAAATAAACAAAATGGGGGTGTTCTGAAGACGTTTTTGAGAACACTCCCGGTGTCCTGAAATGTTTGTAGGGGTTGTTCTGAGGACGCTGTCCGTATTGTTCTCTGTTAAGTTGAATGTGTTCTAAGAACACTCGCGGTGTCCTGAAATGTTCGCAAATAAACAAAATGGGGGTGTTCTGAAGACGCTTCTAAGAACACTTGCGGTGTCCGGGGAGTGTTCGTAGGGGGTGTCCTGAGGATGCTGTCCGTATTGTTCTCTGTCAAGTTGAATGTGTCCTAAGAACACTCGCGGTGTCCTGAAATGTTCGCAAATAAACAAAATGGGGGTGTTCTGAAGACGCTTCTAAGAACACTCGCGGTGTCCGGGGAGTGTTCGTAGGGGGTGTCCTGAGGACGCTGTCCGTATTGTTCTCTGTCAAGTTGAATGTGTCCTAAGAACACTCGCGGTGTACTGAAATGTTCGCAAATAAACAAGATGGTGGTGTTCTGAAGAGGCTTCTAAGAACACTTGCGGTGTCCGGGGAGTGTTCGTAGGGGGTGTCCTGAGGACGCTGTTCGTATTGTTCTCTGTCAAGTTGAATGTGTCCTAAGCACACTCGCGGTGTCCTGAAATGTTCGCAAATAAACAAAATGGGGGTGTTCTGAAGACGCTTCTAAGAACACTCGCGGTGTCCGGGGAGTGTTCGTAAGGGGTGTCCTGAGGACGCTGTCCGTATTGTTCTTTGTCAAGTTGAATGTGTCCTAAGAACACTCGCGGTGTCCTGAAATGTTCGCAAATAAACAAGATGGTGGTGTTCTGAAGACGCTTCTAAGAACACTCCCGGCATCCGGGGAGTGTTCGTAGGGGGTGTCCTGAGGACGCTGTCCGTATTGTTCTTTGTCAAGTTGAATGTGTCCTAAGAACACTCGCGGTGTCCTGAAATGTTCGCAAATAAACAAGATGGTGGTGTTCTGAAGACGCTTCTAAGAACACTCCCGGTGTCCTGGAATGTTCGTAGGGGGTGTCCTTAGGACGCTGTCCGTATTGTTCGTTGTTAAGTTGAAAGTGTTGTAAGAACTATCGCGTTGTTCTGAAATGTTCGTAGGGGGTGTCCTGAAAACGGTGTCCGTATTGTTCGCCTGCAAGTTCAAAGTGTTCTAAGAACACTCACATTGTTCGCGGACATTAAAAGTTTCCCATAGATCATAGTTGAAATGTTTGACTCTATGGATGTGATATGCTGCGGTGGTTGTTGCCAGGGCATAGAGTCTTGGGTGCATGGCCATTTGGCCACGCACCCAAGACTCTATGCCCTGGCAACAACCACCACAGCATATCACATTCATATTTGTTTATAACTTTGGGTGAACAACAAATGTATAAGGAACAAAGGTATTAGATACTATAGATGTGATATGCTGCTATGGTTGTCCTTATTATTGTATACTTACTGTTTGGTCTAGTAATGGGAGTCCATGTTTTTCTTCTTCATTTCTGTGATAAAAGAAAATAGCATGTTAGTATTAGTATTTTGTAATGACTTATTACATTGTATAAGCAATATCCTTATATTTTTTTTCGACCCTCATATTTAGTAGAGTACAAATCAGAGTACTGTGCAATTTGCTCAGTTTCTGTATTTGTTGCTAAAATCATTGGGTCTGTGGGAGAAAAAAAAATCCATGTTGGATTAAAAAAAAAACCTTTTTCGGTTATGCTACAGTTTATTTGTTTGTTTGTTTTCAGTGTTCACTTGTTGTTTCTGGCTAATGCTTTATACTTTGCTTTGTTGTATTTTTTTTGGAGCTTTAACAGATTCTTCATGTGTTTTGATATTATAAAATTTTGGAGCAGTTAGATACCAATTGGCATATTCTAACTGTGTATTTTTTTGATATATTTTAGTGGTTTTGATTTACCTATTTGGATATTGTTAAATTTTGGGACAGTTAGATACCAATTGGCGTATTCTAACTGTGTTGCCTAATTTAGTGGTATTCATTTATCTGATTAGTTGTTGTAGAATCTTTGAGCTGTTAGATAGCTTTTGGAGTATTCTAACAGTTTATATTATTTTAACACAAATTTATAATTTTGGGACAGTTAGATACCAATTGGCGTATTCTAACTGTGTATTTTTTGGTCTAATTTAGTGGTATTCATTTATCTGATTAGTTGTTGTAGAATCTTTGAGCAGTTAGATAGCTTTTGGGGTATTCTAACAGTTTATATTTTTGTAACACAAATTTACTTAAAGGTTTAAATACAGTTTATTTATCAAATTTTGGTTTTAAGAACATCAAATAAGCGTTTGTAAGATTTGCTGGTAATCTCTGCTTTAGAGTAATGGTACTATCATTACATTCAAACCATCCACATTTCTTTTTTATGTATGCAGTGTAGTGCCCTGAATTGGTTGTGGCTCCTGCGTGGTAGATTATACCTATTGTTGTGAAGGTTTTCTTACCAAGTGATATTTGACCATGTGTGAATCCAGTCAGCTTGCAGTTGTTTTTGGTACCATCTGCATTGTAACGTAGAAGCATTAGTATTACGTATTTACTATGTGTTTGTATTACTAACGTGGAGCGATTATCTGAATTGCAGGTAGAGCATAATCTACCATGGTTTGCATTTTGTACAAGTTGCTGAAATGGAATGGATTCACAATTTGGTATTGATATGTATATGAAGCGTTCATTGGGGATTTCTTCTTGTGTCACATTGTTGCAGAGAGTGCATGTATGTTTCCACATGTATGAAATCTGAAAGATTTCATTTATAGGTATGTTTTTGTTTTCCAGTACTTGTAGTAAGTACATTAGAAATTCTTGTGGATCTTCCTGTGAGTTTATAGTGAATTTCACCATTCCAGCACAGTAGTCCAATTGTCGTCTTATTCCAAAAACACTATATGTGTTGTCAGGATTGTTTGCTGCATTTCTGTGAAGTACTAACATTTGCAAACACAATGGGTCTGTACTGTGTGAGTAAATGTTGTCAACAATTGGTGGTAATTGAAATAGAATATTCATTGCTACATTTGCATAGCAACTTACACCAACTATATTTGAGAATTTAAATGGTCCAGGTAGTTCTGTATCTAACTGCTTTTTTTGGAGTTTGTCTTCCTTCTTTAAAGAAGTACCTGGTTTACTTTCTCTAATTGATTCTTTTTTGTTTGTGGTACTTGATGAAGTATTAGTTTCTTTTACTCTCTTTGGAGGATTTGCAGTGACATCCTGTTGCATTTCTGTTTGATTTAGTTTTCTTTTACAACGTCTTAGTTTTTGTGGAACAGAATATGTGTTTAGATGGGGAGTGTATAGTGAGCGAAGTCTATTATATTCTAAAATGCAAGGAATATCAGCGTTTACTTTACTTGCATCAAAGTTGATTAGAAATAGACCGTCAAGTGTACGTAAGCGTGATAGTGCTACGTAGCTCATGCCTTCTTTAAAGACTGTTACCAATATCTATCATTGCTTTGTCTAGGGTAAGACCTTGTGATTTATGAATTGTGACTGCGTATGCAAGAGTTAGAGAAAATTGTTCTCTGCGTACATACATCTTTGAAGAGAAGGAATCTAGCTGTTGAGCGTCCTATCCTTTTTACTTCTGAAAGTTTGTCAAATAGTATGTTGACAAACTGAATTTTGTTGTCACGTGGGTATGTTTGAAAGCCAACAACTGTACCCAGTGCTCCATTAACTAGTCCTTGGTCCACGTCAAGGTTACGTTTAAGCATTACTCTGCAATTTAAGGATAATTTTAACATATTTTCTAAGCCTGCTGTGTTTGAGATTGATTTTTCTAAATTATTTAGTCTTGTTGTGGCTTGGTCACACATGGGTAGTGTCATACCATGTACATCTAGTTTGTCTGTGCCGCTAATTTCCATTATTGGTTGCATTTCTTTACTTAGCATGATTTCATTGAATTTGAAACAGCTTGCAAGAGTTGGCATTAAGGCCATACAATTGACATTTTTGTGGGCTAATTGTTCCATAACATCTGTAGCACATGCATTATCGCCATAAAGTGTGGCGGGTTTTCAATGTTGCTTCTGCTTCTTTAGAAAGTATACCAACTCTAAAACTTTTTAAAATGTTGGCATAAGTTAGATCTGCAGATTGGCACATGTTTTCTGTTAATTCTCTGTATTGGAAATGTTGCCAAAGGTTGACATTTCCAATGCTGCCAACAGTTTTACGGCAGAGTTTGTGCCCTAATGTTTTGAAAATAGGTTCAACTTTTACTGGTGTTAATTGAAGCAGATCTCCAAAAACAATAATGTGTTTTCCTGCAAAGAGCTCTTCATAGTCTGTTTTGAGTACTCCTTGTAATCTGAGGTGAATCAAAGCTAACATCAGGTTGGAGACCATGCTCACTTCATCTATTAGTAGCATTTTCATTTGTTTCAATACTCTGCGTAATTCCATTGCAGCTTCTGCAGAAAGTTTGTAATAGTCTAATTTGTTCTGGTGTTCTACTGGTAATAGTAGTAATCGGTGTAATGTAACACCACCTATGTTGTAGGCAGCTAAACCTGTGGGGGCAGTGACAACAGCTGACAGTTTGTTGTTTGTCAATTGTTGAAGGAACTTACCAATGATTTTGATTAGGAATGTTTTGCCAGAACCAGCTTCACCACTGTACAGTAGTATAGGTTTATAATTATGGCAGGAACATTCTTTATTTTCATGTTTTACACCATGTGCAATTTGTTTTGTTACTTCTTGAAAAATGCTACTTTGGTCATTGTTTAGTTTTGATTGTAGTATAGTTAAGTCTTCCTTATCTTCATACTGACACATGGTGTTTTCTACTTCTATCATAGCTAATTCTGCCTCATTTGTTATTAGTGGTTCTCCCAGTGGTTCTTGGCTTCCTGTTACAGAAGGTTGACTACTGTCAGGAGTATCCTTATCTAGTTGGGCTTGGAGTTCTTCTTCATGTTGCTGTTCATTGTGCAACATTGTTTTGTACTGTGTAAAGTTTACATCAGTTATAGTGCTTTCATTTGCTTTGAAAGCATCCACATATGAGTCATAGTTATCTAGTAATTGTTCTTCTTTTCTCCATGGTTTGAAGAGTTGTAGCAGGGACATCTAATATACTTCTTTATGTTGAGGAGTCTTCAATGACAATTTCATATGATTACTTAAATTTGGTTTAGTGAGTTTAACTAAGCTGCCTTCACAGTCTGTCACTCTATATTTACCTTTTTTTTCATCGGGTTTCATATTATTTTTGTATGTGTAGTTTTGGGCTATTTGGTATAGACACATGTTTTCCAAAGTATTACTTCTGTTTGGGTAGTATGTGTCCAATAAATTGTTTTTTAAAATGTCTTGGCTGTTGGGATCATGTTTGGCTGTTGTTTCTATATCTTCATATGATTTTAGAACTCTTTTTCTAGATTTAGCTGGACCAAGACTTAGCCATACTATATTTTCAGATTCACCATACAATGAAGTACCAGTTAAACGATCAGCTGCTTCATAAGATCCACATTCTCCATGGGTGAGCATTTTTATGCCCAAGCTGTATAATTTCTGAGATACTGTTTTATCTGATGACAGGTCATTCCAGAGGTCTTGGAGCTCTGTCTTTTCTGCTTTAGTTAAGTATGCTGTGACATATCGTGCAACTGCAGTAGAATTGTCTGCAATGTACTGCACATCTATGTTTGCATTCCATAAGTGGGCAATGATTGCATTATAATCATTGATATATTTTTCTTCTTCTTTTCTTTTTATGTAATATGTATTTTTAGGTGACTTTCCTTTAACAGTATGTCTAACTGAAGAAATGAGGTTGTTTACTTGACCTGTATTTGTAACTGGTCTAGGGAAACCAAATCGGCATTTGGTGTAGTATTTCCCTTTGTTTTTGTATTTGCGACGACAATATTTTCCACATTTGTGTCTTTGAAATTGTACAATTTGTGCACAAAGATCACTATTTGTGGCTTCTGATGGAATTTCACAAGTGACATATTTTTCAATAAACTGTAAAACAGTGGCATCACTGTCTTGACCAAATTTAGGAGCATCTTTAATCCATAAAAGCATGTGGATATGTGGTGCTCCTCTGGCTTGGTATTCTTTTCTCCAAAAGAAGTGTTGCACTTCTCCAAGGGGAGGAAAGTTTTATTACAAATAAAATGTAGCATAGCAATGAAGCGATGGTGAAAATATCTTGAAACATTAACAGGATCCAAAGAACAAAGTTCTCCAGGTGTTAGAATAGCTATGTTTGTTTTGTTTTTATTTGATATGCGTAGGAAATCATGTAAATCTTCCCATGCATATTCTGCACAACTTAATGTAACAAACCAAGTGGGTGGGCCAAGGTTTCTGATCATACAACATACATCTCCATGACGTCGAAACCAGTACTCTTTAGTACCACGCATATTTGCTAATAGATTTGTAATATTTGATTGTAAAACCTCATCCTTTTGTTGCACTTTCTCTAATAATTGTGTAGCTGTCATATTTTGAAAGTGTGATCCTGATTTTAATATGTGTGCAACTCTGTAACATAAGGTTGCTAGTTCACTTTCAAAGAGTAGGTGGAATATGTATTCCACATTTTGTCTAAATCTGGGATCTTCAGAATACATCCTTAATGAGCGGTATTCTGGAGCTGATATTTGAATAGGTCTATCATCATACCTTCCTCCTTTGCCAGTTCGAAAGAGTAGAGGAAAAGCACGTGCTTCTATACTTTTTTCCCATATACTGATTGGCGATCCTTTTGTTTGACGCATTTGGTAAGTTTCTAGTACATCTTGTACGGTGTCATTACAGTGCAAAGGATGAATTGTATAATGGTCTAAAGTATTTGATATTGTAGCAGGATCTAGTAGCTCAAATTGACCAGCTTCTTGTGTTTCTTGAATTATTTCAGTTGTATCTTTCAAGTTTTCTTCAATATTAATTCCTTTGTAATATTCATTATTCTCTTTAAGATATTGGAAGGCTTGTCTAACTTTATATAAATCTACCAGCTGTTGCCATTTTTTTTGTCTTTTGTAGGTACTCCATTTACTAATATAATTAAAGATTGCTGCATTGGACGTTGCACTCCTAGAGTATGCACATTTTCTTTTAGATTTAATGGTAAATAAACTACTTTTCCACGAATGCCTTTTACCAATTCAGAGGGAGGTAATTTTGCTGTTTTTGGTAGAAGGCGTATTATTGCTTTAAATGGGTGTACTGTTTGAATTATGATGCTCTCATATAAATTAAGTTGTTGTAGAGGTTTTGGTACTGGGTATAATTCCAAATTGTTTTTGATAGAACTTGAAGGAGTTTGGTTGTTGTCAAGTTTTGTAGTTCAATAACTCCAAAGTATTAAGGGCTCAGTTATTTCATATTTGTTTTCTGCTAGAAGGTAGAGAGCTAATTCAAACCATTTAGAATCTTCATTGTCTTCTATTTTGTATGATAGGTCCACAGTTTTTGTGTTACTTTTATAAAAAATTCTACGGCAACATATACATACATGGTTTGGTACTTCAGCTGATGTACTTTTAAATTTTAGTATTTCTTTTTGGTATGTGTTTAGCAAAAGGTTGCCATGTGTAGAATTGTTGCTTAATTGGTTTAAAGCTATTTCATTCTGTAAATGGCTTTCACTTCCAAAATATTTTTCTGGATATAGTGAATTTCTTCAAGTAGGTCTTTTGCTGTACCATGTAGAAGGATGTTATTTAACTTTGCTAGTGCAAAAGCAGGACTTTTAGCATAGTACAGTTTATAGACTAGATTTCTTATAGTTGAATGATGTGTTGATATCCTTTTGATATCATGGAAAGTGGTTTTACAAGTAGGTCCTGTAATGCAGGCCAATGAATGTCCTTGTAGTCCTGTGTACTTGCGCACTGGACAGGTATCTATATTTTGCAGTAATTTAATTTTGATTTTGTCTTTGCTTTTTACATATTTATTGAGGAATTGGTGTAAAGATTTGAAACATTGTTTGGGAATGTTACACATTGACGTGCATGGCCATTTGTACACTAGACGTTCTGATTCAGTTGAATGGAGGGGTAATACTATGTTTTCAGGGCATATTTTTGTAAGGAGTACTTCTTGTTCCATTATGGTATTATTCACTTTTTCATAACCTCGACCACTGCTATTTATGGCAATTGTATTCGTTTGCTTTTGTTTGTACGCTTCTTCATTAAAATATGGTTCTGTGCTCATAGTGTGATTCCATTCACCTCCGCAGATACTTAAGAAGTTCTTTCTGTTGACATTTCACTTATTGTAATTTAGTTATTACTTTTGTTAGTGGTTTCATTTTGTTTAACAGTAAAATAAATAAATTTCTTTTGAGAAGAATTGCACTGTCCATCAATGCTTCTAAGAGTAATTTCCTACGATAGGTTTTAAGCTTTGAACCTGATTTCTCTCCTGTTTTTATAAGATTTTGAAGGACTTTGTGACGGTATATTTTGGCTAAAATACTTTTCTTGGTATGCTTACTTTGCACTATATTAAAATTTGAAGAAGTAGTTTTATCTGTACTGATAGCTGATTTTCTGTTAATTGTTTTTTGGTTTGTTTTACATTTTGATAGAGGAAGCGAAGTTGTTGTACTTGAAACTTCTTGTGTTTCACTAAATGATTGTATTAGCTGTTTTGGTTCAACTTTTTTTTACAAATTCTGCTAGAGATGGATGCTTATGTTGGACACCTTTATTTTCATTTGCTCTAATTTTGCGTTGCTTTCTACGGAGTTGTCTTTTGGTAGGCATTCTTTAGGGTCTGTTGAGAAAAATAAAGAAGATATGGGTTGGGGTGTTCTGGAATGTATGTGTGCTGTGTGCATGAGTGTTTGAGTAAGATGATAAAGATGTATGTAATGGTGTGTGATTGTGCATTGGGAACTAAAACTAGTAGGGATAGGTATTCTTGAATTTATGTGTCACTAAACTGGGGTTCAGATGACAAAAAAAAAGTAAGCTAGTGGTGTGGAAAAGTACAAATAGTAAATCTAATGTATACAATTAAAACAGTTGTTTGTTCTATAATATGA
The DNA here is from genome assembly GCF_040938575.1 of Ambystoma mexicanum. Lineage (NCBI taxonomy): Eukaryota > Metazoa > Chordata > Amphibia > Caudata > Ambystomatidae > Ambystoma > Ambystoma mexicanum. Next base: position 1,280,986,496 of record NC_090930.1, on the reverse strand, counting down.
AAATTGTAGTGGTTCAGTTGGCTAATTTGTGTGTCCAAAAATAGAAATTTGTGGGCCATTCTGGTTGTAAATCGCTGTTTACGACATGGACATTTTTGGAGAAAATGGTACAAAATCTCTATTTTAAGAAACCAAAATAGCTGGTATTAATGTTATAGTATATTTGATTAATAATATAAATATTATGGTGATGTTTTACTTACTTTTTTTTTAAATTAACAGGTAACTTCTTAGTTTTTCTTTCTTCTTCGAATTCGGCTGCTTCTTTTCAGGAAACTGGTCTTCACTGCAACTGTAAAAGCTTCAAATTAGTAACTTTGTTTGTATATAGCACTGTTTTTAATTTAGATATTGATTTTTTTAATTGAAATCCTCAGTGCCTTCTGTAAAACAATTAAACTAATTTATTTACATAAGATACATTGCATCAGTTCAGTACATATGATATGTTCTTAATGAACAAATTGTATTGAATGACTAACTGTAGCAAAAATAAAATATTTTTACTATGTCTTGTGAAATGTATAATATATTAGTGAATACCACTATTTCTGTAAGTAAACTGGTCTAGGTAATAGTGCCTCAATGTCATGTCTAATTTAAAATAATTAAGTAAATAAATAAATAAAAACAAAAAATATGAAATTGTATAAGTATTTTTATAAAGGTTTAAGCATAGATTGTGTTTGCATGCAATTTTGTTTGAATATATGTAGTCTATATATTTCATTTAAAAAATGTTAGTTTAACATGATTTGAGTGTGTGTGTATAAAGAAAGTAAAAAGTATAAAGGTGTATAAGTGATAGTTGATTTTAGGAAATTGAAAAAAGTACAGTAAATTCATTTTACAGATTTTACAAGGTAAAAGTCTTTTTGAAAATGTGTTCATCTACCATAGCTCTCAACTCACATGCTTTTGGCGGGTGTCACACGCCTTGTAAAGGGCAGACTCACCCGCCAAGCCTCCTGCACGCCCATTCATTCCAATGGGCATCTCACCCGCCAAAAACAAAATCGGGTGATTTCACCCGCTTGTAAAACAAAAATGGTTGAGAGCTATGTCAGCTACTATACAGAAAATATGCATACCTGAAGTTTGTGTTCATGCATATGGATATGCATGGAGCTGCAAGTAGAAATCTTGAAGACTTGTACAGTATTTGTGGTAGATGCTGTTTGCCAATGATATGACACTTGTACTCAGAGAGATTCAGGATACATTTGCAGTGCTGATCTATGATGATGCAGTTAGATGTAGAGGTCTTGAATGTGATTGGTGCATGGTCATGTGATTTTTGAGGTACATCCAATGAGGAAATGGCAGAGAGAGTGTAGTGGAAATGGTAGAAGGGCTGTTCATGTTACGATATGTCCGCGGACATGGCGGTAGTTCCCGGACATCGGGAGTTACATCCGGGGATTTTTGGGTTCGGAAGTCATGCAAATGAGAATAAGCACTGAAAGGGATTGGTCAGGAAAGTTTGGTGGGTGTGTTGTGCCAGGAGAGATTTTCTGAGATACTCTTTTTGCTGAGAGAACAAAAGATAGCTATGGCTGTGTGTTTCAGAAAACAGATTGTTTGGATTTTAGGATTGGATTTTAGGAGATTTGTGGATACATTGGTTGAAGGTGCATGCAGAAAGCTGTGGAGTAGCTGTAGATCTTGGATTCCCACATGTGGAAGTACACTGGCATGGAGTACGTGGAATGAAGTGGTTGGATTTGCTACCTCTCTGTGCTACTTTGGAGACAGAGCAACATCCAGACATAATTGTAATTCATTGTGGAGGGAACAGTTTAGGGCATGTGACTGGAATTGTTTTGCAATTTGCTATGAAAGAAGGACTGAGGAAGGTTATGGACATGTTTCCTAATTCTCAAGTGATATTTTCACAGATTGCGCAGAGACAAATGTGGCTTCGTTCTTCTTCATTTGGTCCACAAATGGAAAAAGCAAGGCGCAATGTTAATAAGGCTGTTTGTGGCTTTCTAAGAGATTTTGGCATGTCTTCTTTTCACAATGAAAATATTATGTTTTGTAGTACATACATTTTTCGCAGAGATGGAGTCCATCTTACTTATGCTGGCAATCAGATTTTTCTGAGAAATGTACAAAATGCATTGCGACCTTTTTTGGAATTACAACAACGATTTTGAAGTAGATTTTAAGCATTTACAATTGACTTACAAACACCACCCAAAGGCTCTTTTCAGAGCCACCACTTCTTTCCAGAGAAAATTACAATGTTTGTGATGGAGTAGTAACCCAATTTTTTTAATGTTCGCAAACTGTCCGCGGACTTCTAAAAAATACAAAGGGCCCTGCATCATTTATTTTCACTTCTATTTTTTAACTGGGAAAGGCGGCTCTGAAAAGAGCCTTATTTTTGTTTGATTTTTGTAATTTTGTATTTTTTTTGGTTTTTCAGACACGACACACTAGGAGAGGAGGGTAAAGGAGGGTAAAGGGGTGGGACACCAACCACAGGGATAAGAAAGGGCGAGCTGAGAGAGGAAGATGTAGAGTGGGTTTTATTTGGGTAGTGAGCAGGTCTTCTCGTGCTCTGAGACGATAGTCTCAAAAGCACTCCGAAGTCGCTCCCCCCTGCAGAGTACTGTGTCACAGTACATACATACAACTGTGAACCTCGAAAGGTAAGGGTCATCAGCATTCTGTATGGCCTGTGAGGCAGCTTGAGAAAGACGCTGTCCCACAGAGGTGGTCCTTGTGGTGACAGGATCAGAAACAGAGGATGAAGTAGAGGAAATCAACCTGCTACGTTCTTCGCAAGGTACAACCCTGCGAATAGCCCCAGAGTGAAATGACCTCAGGTGTCGCTTCATAGTAGTGGTCCCAAAGCTGTAGTTACCGTGCTTCCTGCGACTGAGTATCATTTTGCACTCATTGCAGGTAACATGGTTTGCACGAGCCTTAGGACCATTCCCATGAATGGTAAATAACCGCCACACCCAAGACTCACGCCTAGTGCGGGTAGTAGGGATTTCCTCTACCTCATTCTCATCATCCTCTTCTTCCTCCTCCGCAACCTCAGTCCTGTTCCCCTCTTCAGGCCCTTGGGGAGGTGGTGGTGGTGGAGGGGGAGGGGGTGGTGGTGGTGGTGGAGGGGGAGGGGGTGGTGGTGGTGCTGAAGCAGGTGCAGCACCAGGTGGCAGTTCAGCAGCCAAGGATGCCATGTCGATGATGGTGTAGTCTGCAGGTGGCAGCAAAAATCACTATGTTCTGAAGAATAGCCAGAAACACAATGGGAATAAGCTCTTGGGCGTGGTCTTTTATAGGGGTGCTTGTGCGCGGTCCGCGGACATGCGCACTGTGCGCGGACAGATCGAACACAAAAAAAGGATCGGAAAGTTTCAAAAGGTATATAGAAACTCAGGATTGCTATGTGGGACTTGTGGCATGGTGAGATTTTATTGAAAAATATTATGGATTAACTGAAAATGTACTTTTAAATTGTTCGGGGACACGAACAGTGTCCGCATTTCAGGACACACGATGAGCGTGGGCGCGGTCATATGATCTGTTTGCGAACTAGTCTGCGAAGGAGGCGCCTGTCCGCAGGACACCAAGTGCACGGAGATTGGTTAGCGCATGCGCATTGATGTCCTACAGACACTGTTCGGGTTCTGAAGTAATTAAAAGTGTGTCACACGTGAAACGAACATTTCAGGACACCGCGTGTGTTCTTAGAACAGTTTAAACTTGGTAGCGAACAGTAAGGACAGATATAGTGTTCTTCAGGACACGTGTAATTTAGTTTATGTACGAACATTTAAGGACACCAATTGTGTTCTTAGAACACTTTCAATTGGGTAGTGAACACTACGAACAGTTGTACTGTTGTTCAGGACACATCATTTTCTTTTATTTACGAACATTTCAGGACACCAATTGTGTTCTTAGGATAGTTTTAAGTTGATAGCGAACATTACGGACAGATATAGTGTTCTTTAGAACACTTTAATTTTTGTTTCTTTACGAACATTTCAGGACACTACGAGTGTTCTTAGAACATTTTGAACTTGCATGAGAACATTACGGACAGATGAAGTGTCCTCAGGACAGTTACATTTTCGTTTCTTTACGAACATTTCCGAACAACCGCGGTGTCCGTGGACACCTAAAATGATTTTATGACAAGGAACTGAAAGTAATTAGAACACAATATAAGAAAAGTAACTTTATTTCATATATATATACAATTATGACTGGGAAGGTGGGGCAGAAACGGAAACAAAAACAGGAGAATTAGGGATTTCTAGATAACTGGGATCAGGTGAAGAAGGGAAGGAAATCTCATCGAAACGCTTTGGTCCATAAACAGGGTTTGAGGTTAACTGCGTGGGATAGGGTGAGGGGGGACAAGTGCAGGTTGGGCAATGGTGTGCTGTTGGGGGTTTCACATAATTTTCCACAAAGTTTTTCAAATCCATAAAATTTTGCATAAGGTCGTCCATTTTTTGATGAATCTGCTGTAGAGTGATATCCTCTGATTGTTGTTGTGAGATGCTTGGAATTTTTGTATGGTCTGTAATAAAAATAAATGTATATGTTAAATGTATACAAAATAATATTTATTAATTGGTTTATATAGTAAAGTGTGTACCATTAGGTGGACTATTTTCTAACATTTCCTCTCGTGGGAAATGCTCCTCTAGCCAGTCGAGAGTACTACACATTTCTGTGAGAAAACAAAAAAGTAATATGTTTTTTTTTTCTAATATAGAAAGTTTATAAATATATGAGTAAAAAGAAGTGCACTTACTATGTCGGTGAGATATGTAATCAGTAGTGTATACGTCTGGTCTTGCTGTTGGTTGTGGAGCGTCTGTGAGGTAATTATGGTGGAAGCCACTTTAACTTCTTTTGGTATATTCGATTTTAAAACATATTGGCCCTCATTACGACCCTTGCGGAAAGCGAAAAACGATGGCGGAAATGCAATACCGCCATCGAATAGCGCTCGGTGCGACTATGACCCGTCACCGTAAAGTACGATGCCATTAGCGACACCGTAGTGAACGCCAACGCTAACTGCGCCAAGTACGCGCGCGCGCGCCATGCCAAACCGTAATTAGCTCCATGGCGCAAGGGTACGCGAATTCCGACCCTAGCGGACATGTACTTAACGCCATCAAGCACGGCGGAAAGTACCATTCCGCCATGGTGAGAAGTACGGCATCGCGAATCAACCGTAAACGGCCCCACTGAGTGCCTGTACACCGCTCCCTGGCCACATAGTACAACTCCCCGTAGGTGCAACGAAGTCACAATGCAACCAGTGAAATGTACAAGTCACCCATGCATGCCAACGAACAAAAGAATCACAAGAGGGGCCAATGGGAGCTGCAGGGCACAGATGGCACGAACACAGAAGCTATTCCAATGGACATGACCTCAGACTCCCACCAAGAAACGCACGCAAACACAGGCACCTGTGACCAGCAATATTCCGATAATCACATCATTCCACCAATCCACCTGGCTGACCGGCATCTGTCACACAAAACCTAATCCCCTGCCCCTGAGCATGACATCATCCAAACAGTCATATTGGCAGCCCTCACCCCTGACCTCACTGGGCTTCGTAGGCAAACGCGCCCAGCACAGTACCACGCAACTATACTCCGAAGCTGGAACCCAATGCAGATCTCCTCACAATACATCGCTCCCCAAATAGGAATATGCCACATCACTTGCAAAGAAGAACGCTACACGGCCCATATCAGAATAGAAATTTAATGCACAACAAATTCACCAAGCCCATACAGCCATTAGGCCATGAACTCCAAAACACATTTCACCATTGTGGGCTGCATCCGCAAGAAATGACCAGCTACTTCTTGTGTGACGCCCTGTTCCTTCATGGTACACAGGGGCTACATTCCGTACGAAAAGGCAACATGGAAGCGCCTAGAACCGCAGGGCCGTCCCAATAGGGAGGCACTAGTCCAGCTGAAAGGCCGAAATGTTGCTCCGAGCCACTAGTACTGCGTAAGGGCATGTGGCCCATTGGCGATCGTCCCATAAGATCGTAATGCTGCTCCACTGATTAACACGAAGCACCAGGTGTCGGGAGTAAAACCCATCTGCAGGAGTGGCATACAGATGGCAGTGGCAAAAGGGGAGGAGATACCTGTCAACCAAAAGAAAAGAAAAAGAAAAGAATGGCCATCAGAACTACATCCGAACAACTCACCTCAATGATCACACTAAATCCACAGCCATATGCATGCTAACCCACTCCAAAGGATCATCACCACCCCAAAACCACTTGCGACTCATAACTATCCATATCGAGGTGAAAACACCATCACAAACGAGTGTACCTGTGCATGCGTCTGTGAAAACAGAATCCATCAGATGGGATTGGTAACTTGCATGGACACAAGTGTCTGAAGGCGCGTCGAGACAGGGAGGGCTCAACAAGGCCAGATAGACGATGGTCCCACTATGGCAGCCCTGCATCACATAGCGCAGGGGAGGTGGACAGATTCCAAGAAGCCCTGTACATGGCAAACACCGTATCAAATTATCTGCCCATGCATCCATTCATCATTCCCTCATCCCGTAATGAGAACGCCTGTTACCATACTCACATAACATGTGAGAATTCCATTGAGTCTGTGCGTTATGCAGCCTGCAAAATCCACTGTGCCCCAGCCCGTAATTCCAGTGTTGTGAAGTAACATGTATTTGGGAACATCCGGCCTCATCATCCACTTCGCTATTGCGCATCCCAAACTATTCATATCAATCATTGCATCCTCGCCATGGCCCCTGTCCCAAGGACACTGAACAATAGAACGTTATATTTGCAGTCAGACCTGTGGGCATCTCCTCGCCGCTAGCTGAAGACCGAAAGCGCCGCCCTTCGAATTCCTCATTTGCAACATCACATCGAAAAGGCATCTGTGGCCGCTTGAAATCACAAATTAATCCATCTAGTGTGGCTGTGTGTGAAAATGGCAACTGCCTTCACTCACAAATGGGAGGCCCCGCCCGTCGGTGAACCTCGGTACAGTGATGCATGAGGGTCCACCGTTACTCGAGTACTACGTTCCACTGACCCTTCACAAGTCTGTTCGCGACTGCAAAGAATGCATGTGAAACAATGGGACCATAGCCGAATGAACATATCAACCAATGTTACACGGCCATCGGGTACTAATACATGATTGTAATAGCAAGATGCCATTCCTCGAATTGCAGCGTTGTGTGCGGGACGTGCTCGCCCAAAGGGGAGAGCAGCTTGCACAGGTGGAATGAATCACCACAGGTGGAGGCCATACAGCCTGAAAACACATAAATTGCACGCCCAGTCTCCTCCCACACCCACTCCGAAATGCTACCGGCAGGACTCGCGATGTTGGCCCTGGGGGACCTGATAGCACTGCAAGTACTCCAACTCCAAGAAGAAGACGAACACCAACTACAACCGGCCGCACGGAGGAGACGCAGGAGGAGGAGGAGGGCAAGGCAGGGCCAGCAAGGGCTGCCAGCACAGCCACTACCACCACGCAGGCAGCCCGCAATCCCACGCCTCCGAGCACATCCGTTCAACCTCACTGATGAGCAGATCCACACCCTCTACCGTTTGGACCGGGACACCATAGCCGCCATTGTGGACATGACACAGGCTGACCTTGTCAGCATGATAGATAGCCCAACCGCCATCCCACCCCTACTGAAGGTGGTGTCTGTACTCCACTTCCTGGCCACAGGCACCTACCAGCACACAGTCGGACAGTTGCATGGCATTTCTCAGCCACTGTTCTCACGGACACTATTGCAAGTGCTCGATGCCCTCCTGCAGCACGCAGACGACTACATCTCTCTACCACGCTCGGAGCAGGAAATTACCAACACAAAAGTGGGATTCCATGCACTTGGCGGCATACCGGGTTGCATTGGTGCCATCGACTGCACCCATGTGGAATTGGTCGTCCCACATGCCATGGAGGCCCAGTACCGCAACCGAAAACAATTTCATTCACTGAATGTACAAATGGTGTGTGACTCCAACAGGATCATTACACATTGTTGTGCCCGATTCCCTGGATCAACCCATGATTCTATGGTCATGAGGAACTCTACAATACCACGCTACATGGAGCGACACGCAGGGAACAGATCCTGGCTACTCGGTGAGTCTCATTTCATGCATGATGATGTGGGGTATGTGATGCGGCAATGACCTGGCAGGAAGGGGGGGGGGTGCGTACGTAGCAATGGCATTCCACATAATTCGTTTATCGTCCACATACAGGTGATGCCGGATATCCACTGAAGAGATGGCTCCTCACACCAGTCCGGAACCCACGGGACCAGCATGAGGAGGACTACAACCATGCCCACTCACGTACCCGTGTAGTCATTGAACAGGCATTCGGCCTACTGAAGACTCGTTTCCGGTGCCTCAGCAGGTCTGGCGGGGCACTCCTGTACCGCCATGAGAAGGTTGCAAAGATGGTGATGGCATGTGTCATGCTCCACAACATGTGCGTACGTAGAAATGTGCCCATGCCCCCTGACGCAGAACTGCAAGCACCTGAAGATGGTCATGATGAGGGTGGGGATGTGGCAGCACCTCAAGGAGTCTGCGAGGCACAGGAGGGCCGTGAAATTCGTCAGCATCTCATAGATGCATGCTTCTAGCACTCACGCCTGGTGGCTGATACATGGACACGGGACTCGTGGCACTGTGTGTGTCTGGTACATGCACAATATGGACTGTACGCCTATGATGGCCTAGTACACAAAGATCATTGTCCACACATCTCATTGTTTGATCGTGCATTGTTTATGGCATATGTGATATCATGTTGAACACCCTATCGAGCCGCCACCCAAGTGAGCCCAACACACCCCCTCCACCCTCCTACCTCCCCCCCGAACACCAGTGTCCAAAGATGCTCATTGTCAGTGGGCAGTCGCTATTGCAAGCCCCCTCTGCGGGTATCAGGGGCACCCCTGCCTGTGGAGCGCAGGTTCCTCCCAGATCTACGTTGGGGGCTGCCCTGGACGGAACTTGCAACGGATGATGTCTCTGCCTGCTCACGTCCATGCATGTCCCTAAGGGTTTGTGAGAGCTCAGTGAGCACACGGCGCACTGCGGCAAGTTCGGCACATACGTCTTTGGACGTCGCATGCAGTTCCCCCCTCAGGCTCTCGGTGCTTCTCTCCATTTGGACTCTCAGGCTCTCGGTGCTACTCTCCATTTGGACTCTCAGGCTCTCGGTGCTACTCTCCATTTGGACTCTCAGGCTCTCGGTGCTACTCTCCATTTGTGCCCTAAGTGTCTCAGTTGATGTTTCTATGTCTGCCTTAGTGCCCCCACATCCATCGGCATGGTCCTTGAGGAGCGTGGCCAGTTGCTGCTGTTGCACGATTAACTGGTCGAGGGACTGTTGCCTCTGCTGGGCCATGGCCATTTGCGGTGGTGTCACAGAGGGGCTGTTCGCCTCATGTTGCCCTGCCACAGGGCTTGTGGGGGATGGCCAGTCGTCGTCTTGTGGGTGCCCCTGCGTGGCATCCTCATGGTGTACGGGATGGAACAGACAGGGGGATTGGGACAGGTCATGGATGGATCTGACTTCGACATCCCCGTCTTCTGTGTCGGAGCATGCTGCCATTAATGGGGTGTCACCTATGGTGCTGCTGCCACCAGAGGCAGTACCTTCTGTGGCATCCATTGGGGGGACCTGTGGTGGTGCTGTTGTGGGCATGCTGGCTGCTGGGGTGCCTGTTGATGTTCCCTCCTGTGTGCTGCCACTTGATATGTGCTGCTGCCGTGTCTTGATGCGTGCAGCTGAGGTGGAGGGTCTTTGGCCGTCGGTCTTGGCCCTCTTTGCAGGTGTGCTGGTAGGGGTGTCCTGGAGCTCGTCGTTTGGATCGGACCCTGTGGTGGAGTAAAGGAGGGCGAGCGTTATTAATGGGTCTGTGGGAATTGGAATGGCAATGTATCACATGCATTGGGGTGGTACCTGAGGGTGATTTGGGTCGGGGCCTTGGAGGTGCTTTCATTTGTGTGTGGAGTGAGGGTGCAGTTGTTTGGCAGCCTGCAGTTAGGGTGTGCCTGCTGCACGTGTAGTGGGTGTTTTTGGGGTTTTTAATTATTTATGTATTTATTGTGGTTTTAAAGTGCGCTATCAGGCCAATGTGTGTGGACGTTCTCCTGGCCATGTGTTGCTGTTGCGCTATGTAGACACATGTGAGTCACATGATTGGACATTGTGGATTTGGCATGGTTTTATTTGGGCCACCTACCTGATTCTCCGGATGTCTGCACTCCTTTCTCCATCCCTCCGACTCCCTCTATGCTCTCCATTCCAATGGTGGAGGCACAGATTTCTTCCCAGGGGGTCAACTTGATGGGTGATTCCGACCCTCCCCCGGTGGCTGTGGCAATGTTGCGGTTGGCAGAAAGTATGCTACGGACGCGTATCCGCAGGTCGTCCCACCGCTTCCTGCATTTCTGTGGGTTGCGGGGTGCGGTCCCCACCGCACTTACCCGCTGTGCCACCAGGGCCCATATGGCCTTCTTGTTCGCTAGTGCCGTCCTGGTCATTTGCGTGGAGAAGACGGCGGCGGCATTCTCCTGGAGGGTCTCTGTTAGCACGGTGAGTTCCTCACGGGAGAAGTGGACCTGCCGCTTGCGGTCGCACGCTTTCTTCGCTACTTTGCCCATTTTTCTTGGTTTCACTAGGGTGGATGACGGGTTGGGATGTGTCTCAGGGTGGTGTTTTTAGTGGTTGTGTGTATTTTGTGGTTTTATAGGTGTACGGGGTGTTGTTTCCCGTTCCGGGCCCATGTTTTTACTTCCGTTTCCGTATATTTACGGTCGCCGTTCTTTCCGGTTGGCGCTCACTGCGGTGTCCGCTATGATGGGTGGCGGTATTGCACCTAGGGCGCCGTACGGCGGCGGTGTGGGCCGTTTTGGGGTCATTTCCGCCATCGCGGACTTTGCACTTCCGCCATGGCGTGGTGCTCGTGCCCGATGGGTCGGAATGGGCCGCACTTTGCTCCATCGTGCAATGGCGGAAACGCTATTTACGCTGTGGCGGTCCGGTCAGTCGCTTTCCGCCAGGGTCGTAATGAGGGCCATTGTATTTACATGAATCGTTAGTGTGTTACATATATGGGTAACATTTTTTAAGTATTACTACATATACTTTGTATGTGTGCTGCTTTGTGAATTTGTTAAATGTTCCTATGTTATGATATAACTATTACACATACCTCCCCAGAGTTTTTAGGTGGTGGTACTGTTCTCCGAACATGTCCGCGAACATTAAATTAGTTTGCGGACATCAAGTTCATAAGAAGAGATCTAGACAGTTCCATATGACATGTATATAAAGTCGAAGGGCCTCATTACACGTTGTGCGGTAATGGAATACCGTTACCGGTAATGGATTACCGGTACCGTTAATTCCCTAAGCAAATCACGACCCGGACCCACCGCTATCTGCGCACGAGTTAATTACGGTGCCACTATTAGCGGCAAGGCCGCGGGCGCGCAACCCACATGCCGGAATTAGCGCCATGGCGCTAATACCAGGCCATCACAAGCCATGCGGACATGGTATTAGCGGCATGTAAAACACCCAAAAACCCCTTACCGGTATGGCGCTAATAACGGCATCGAAAAGCACCCGTTAAGAGACCTGAGCAGTGTACCCATCAACTACAGGTGGACACAATCAGCACAGGTGCATGCAATGGAGACAGGCAGCACAAAAGAGCACACCACACCCCTACCCACACCCCTTCCCACACCAAGATGGTCCCAATAGCAGCAGCATGACATGACAGCCTTGACTACATGATAGCAGTGCAGCACCTACAACAACAGCCAGCACCAGAGGTGAGCCGTAACAGGCACCCATTCCTCACACCATACAGGTGAAGACAGCCATCCACTGAGGAGGTGGCTCCTAACCCCTGTACGTAACCCACAGAACCATCAGGAAGAGGACAACAATATAGTACATCCTTCCAATGACAGTGCTCCGCTGACTAAGCGGCCTGGGTGTGGCACTCCTGTACGGCCGTGTCAAAGTGGCAAAGACAACCATGGCATGTGTAGAGCATCACAAAATGTGCCTATGCCACTTGAAATTGACATGCAACCACCAGAAGAGTATGATGTGGCTGGGGATGAGTGCGGGTGGAATGCCCCGGCAGGACATGAAACAGGCAGTGCCAAGGGGGCACACGATGTGCATCAGCATCTGATTCTGTAATCTCATCATGCACCAAGGTGAAATAGCATGGACGTAGATGGTAATTTTTGCCCTGGTGCATGTTTCGAGGCCCACAAAGGACCCTGTCCACAATGAATGACACATACACAATAATGGAGACCACGCTTGGGTTTCAAACTCTGAACAGTGTATATTGAACATATTGTGGTACTAAAGTGCATAACCCAAACTCCCAAAATACACCCTTACCCCCTCCCCCCTCAACACACCCAAATACACCCTTGCCCCCCTCCCCCCTCAACACACCCAAACACACCCTTACCCCCCTCCCCCATCAACACTCCCATGTGAGTCTCATGACGTGAATGTGTCCATTGCCACATGTGGCACACGAATCCTGGTGGCCCTATTTGCCAGTGCCTGCATCGTCATCTGGTGGTTGTGAAGCCGTGCACCGCAGGTTCCGCATAGACCGGCGCAGGGGACTAGTCTGGCATGAACTCCCAGACGAGGAGGGGCCTGGTTCTTCCTGGGCCGTGAGTGGGCACCGACGCTCAATAGCGTCTGCTATGCGGTTCATGGCCTGCCGCAGTTGGGCCATTTCACTGCAGATTCGGCTGGTGCATGCCTCCATGCCCTCCCTTGTCTGCTGTGCAAGTGTAGCAATGTCCTCCCTCAGGCGGGCTGTCTCTGCCACATGTTGACCTACTAGGCCACTCATCTCGGTCTGCCTCTGGTAGATGGCCGAGAGGTCATGTCGCATGGTGGGTGCTGGTGGGATGGCTGATGCACCTGGTCCCATTGCACTTGCATTAGGAGAGGATATCTGGGGGCTCCATATCCCTTCAGGGGTGAGTGAATCTCCATGACTACCCGGACCTGAGGAGTACCTCGGGCTTGCCAGTAAGGGGCTTGTTGGTCTGGGGCTCTGGCTATCAGCATCAATGGCAGGTGTGTCCTCCTCATCTGAAGGTGGGGCCGTGGCTGCTGCTTCACCCGTTGAGCTGGTGGCAGCAGAGTTCATTCCCTCGATGTTGCCCTCACCTGCTGGGAGACACACTTCCGTGGGTGCCACGACGGGAGCAGCGATGGCCTGTGGATGCGTGCAACTGGTGTTCTGGCTGCTTTTGTCCCTGTGGTCATGGACACTCGTCCTGGCTGCCCTTGTGGATGTGGCGGTGTCCCCTGTGGAATCCCTCCTTGCTTTTTTGCTGGATGTGGGAGCAGGTGTGGAAGTGCGTGCCTCCTCAGTGTCAGTGTGTGATCCTGCAAGGGTGAGAAATGTTGACAACCATCAGTAATGGGTCGACCTGCCTTGAGCAAAATGAATACGTCATGCCGTTCTATGCATTCCGGGCTCTTTAGTGTGGATGCAGGTAATGGGGATGTTGGGTGGGTCATGCATGAATGGGTCTGTGTTGTACGGGCATGTGGTGATGCATGCATGTCTGTTTGTGGCTGGAGCCACGGCATTCATATGGACACATGATTGGGGGGAACATCACACTTCACTGTGCATTGTTTGATGCATACACTCACCTCCATCGGACGAAACGGCCACGCCATGCTCCATTTGTCCAACTCCCTCAATGCATTCCACCCCGATGGTTGATGCACATGTCTCCTCCCACTCAGTGAGCTTGATTGGCGATTCACTGCCTCCTCCTGTGCCCGTAGCCAGGTTGCGGTTCACGGATAGAATGTTCCGCACACGGAGCCGGAGGTCATCCCACCTCTTTCGGCAGTCTTTTACTGTGCGGGTTGTGGTGCCTACCGCACTGACCTTGTGGGCTACCTCTTCCCAGATGGCCTTCTTCTTCACAATGGTCTCCCGACGCATGTCGTTGTTGAAGACGACATGAGCATTGTCTGCTAGTGTCTGCGTTAGCATAAGGAGCACCTCCTTGCAAAATTTCTCCTTGCGTTGCCGCTCAGACGATTTTTTAACGGCATTGGGCATCTTCACGGTGTCCTTGGTGTATTTCCCAACGTGGTTCCTGGTAAGGTGTCCTGGATAAGGAGGATGGCAATGGATTGTGTTTTTAAAGACGGCCGCCGTGCTCTTTCCCGTTCCGGTGCGATGACGCTATTTCCGGTTCCGCAATATTACGGTAACCGCTATTAGCGGTGACCGCTAATGGCGGTCACCGCCATTTGCGGAAAACGCTATTTGCATGTGGCGGCAGGTCGGAAGTGCTAACAGCGCTTTCGAGGATGCCGTTAAGGGACTTTTTGGGGACTTTTGCAGCATGGCGGTAGGCTCATTACCGGCATGGCGGTAGGCTCATGCCCACGATCTCGTAATGGCATGCAATTTGCGGCCTCTTGCGAGGGCGGACACGCTATTTACGCCATGCCGGTAATTAGCAATTTTTACCGCCTACCGTGTAATGAGGCCCAAAGTCATTATTGTTAAGTTGTGCTACTAAAAACCTATGAAATTCAGTGAAAAAAACTTTGTTAAAGGGACATTATGGTTAAGTTGCACTACTAAAAACCTATGAAATTCAGTGAAAAAAACTTTGTTAAAGGGACGTTATGGTTAAGTTGCGCTACTAAAAACCTATGAAATTCAGTGAAAACACTTTGTTAAAGGGACGTTATGGTTCCAAGTAAAACCGAAAAATCCTTGAAATTCGGCAGTTATGGTAAGCTAAGCAACCATAACTCGTGCCGCCACCGTGCACTGCTAAGACTAACACCCAGGACATCAAAGATGACATCACAAATGTATATATATATATATATTTTCATTGAAAACACTTTGTTAAAGGGACGTTATGGTTACAAGTAAAACCAAAAAACTTCAGAAATTCGCCAGTTATGGCAAGCTAAGCAACCTTAACTCGCACCACCACCACACAGGACATCAAAGATGACATCACAAATGTCATTGATGCCATCACTGATGACATCAAATGTGAAATTAATTTTGATGAAAAGTCCCTACAAGGGGTTGTGTTTATAATGTTTGTAACAAGATGTCAGGGGTGATCTGGGTACCTATCATGAACTACTTAATGTATTAAAGAATGTACTCATCTAAACAACATTGTATTGGAGTGTTATTTTTAATACAGGAACCTAATCATATATAAACATATATAAACATAGGCAAAGGCTGCACCATGTGTTTCCCTCATGGTCATGGCCAGTAGCCAGATTGTCCGGATAATTAACTTATTCCATGACCCAGACAATGTGGCCACTGGCCAAGGCCACAGGCTACACATCAGTCAGCAAATGTATATCACTATGTTTTGTACCTACATTATGACACTTGTCAAAAAATAAAACACAGGCACATTTGCGAAACCATGCTTAAGGTCCTTGCCAATGCTCCTTACAAAATTTTCCTGGAACTCCACCCATGTTTTATTTTTTGAAACGTGTCAAATATATGCACATACAATAGTCATATAACTTAGCCCCCACTTGACAATATCCATTCAGACTTTATAAAAACATATCTAGATCTATAATCTTTATGCAAACCTTTGTGTAGATTCGTCAAACAAATGGCACCACATTTATAAGGCTTTGCAATATTTTGGGACCCCCCTCTAATTTTGCCCGCTTTGACAAAATCCCACCAAACTTCGCAAGAACATTTATATCTACCTCTATTATTAGTTTGCCAACTTAAGCGTAGATTCATTAAATGGCACCTCATTTATAAGCCTTTACATTATTTTAGGACTCCCCCTCTAATTTTGTGCCCTCTTAAAAGAATCCCAACAACCCTTGCAAACTCATTCGGAATCGGGTCAGGAATATAGTTGCAAAATATTATGCAGTTTCATTAAGTGGCACCAAAGTTATAAGCCATCCAAGAACTGCTTTTCACCAACCCTGTAATGGAAAGGTGTAAGCGAACTTCACAGGACTGTTTGCGGACTTTTATGGTGAAAACCACCTGTTTTTTTGCTTCTTGCAGCCATATCCCATCCCATCCTCATCACCCCTCACCTCCCCAGGGATTATTTGATAAGTTTGACAAGTGCAATGTTGTGTTTTTAATATGTTTTTACTACAATGTCTTTGGACAACAGCCGCAGTCCGCGAAGCCAAGATGCCGGGCGTTTCCAAAAATCTGATGCACTTCACGCTTTTCACCATCCAATCAGTGGGTGTGTCCGATGTCCGCAGACACTATGTTGCGTTCTAAGCCAATCAGAGTCGGTCCGCTGACCTAAGAGGGAAATTAACACACTGACCTGACTCAGATATCACAAATTTATTTAGACCTATTTTTTGGTCGTTTTAATAAAAACTAGTAGACGGATTTCCACCAAATTTACAAAAGCATGCTTTTGGGACCAAGCCGCTGCTCCTGATGCAAATTTGGTGAAAATCCATCTTGGGCTGTAAGCGTGAGCAAAGTTTTTCTCCATTCAGTCTATGGGCCTCATTACACGTTGCGAGTTAAAAATCGCAAATTACCGGATGGCGCCCTTAACGTGTCTGCCCTCGCAGGAGGGCGCTAATAGCGTACCATTACGAGTACGCGGACACTAGCATTGTGCCATGCCGGTAATGCACCTACTGCTATGCCGCTAAACTCCCCCAAAAGTCTCTTACCGGCTTCGACGACAGTGCAGATAGCAACTCCGCCTTGACGCAGCATGCAAATAGCAGTCACCGCTAATAGCGGTGACCGTTAAATAGCGGAACCGGAAACAGCGTCATCGCACAGGAACGGGAAAGAGCACGGTGGCCATCTTTAAAAACACAATCCATTGCTATCCTCTGCCCCCTGGACCTGTTTGTAGTACTTTGCTGTTGGAGATTTCCTGGAACACCCTTACCATGCCCAAGGCACTTAAAAAAACAATTGACCGCCAGCGGAAAGAAAAGTTTTCAACTGAGGAGCTACTTATGCTGACCCAGACCTTTTCTGACAATGCTGCAGTGGTCTTTACAAACGACATGCGGCGGGAGACACTCCTTAAAAAAAAGGCTATCTGGGCTGAGGTGGCACTGAAAGTAAGTGCTGTGGGCACCAGCACCCGCAATGTACGTGAGTGCCGGAAAAGATGGGAGGACCTGAGACTCCGGGTCAGAATGATCCTAGCAGAAAATCATAACATTGCCACCGGAGGTGGATCTGGGTCGCCAA
This sequence comes from Ambystoma mexicanum, assembly GCF_040938575.1. Lineage (NCBI taxonomy): Eukaryota > Metazoa > Chordata > Amphibia > Caudata > Ambystomatidae > Ambystoma > Ambystoma mexicanum. Next base: position 1,280,969,147 of record NC_090930.1, on the reverse strand, counting down.
TTAAACTACAGGAATGGGAGGAGACATGCGCCAACCTCATCGGAGTTCAATGCATCGAGGGAGTCGGGAGGATGGAGCATGGCATGGCAAACACTTCGGATGGAGGTAAGTGTACTGATGAAAGCATGCAATGTGAATCTACTGGTCCCCACAAATGTCAGCCCAGAATCACCTCATGGATGGCCAAACATCCACACATGCATCCCACCCTGCCCATGTCAGTGCCAAACCCAAACACACACACATGCACACATCAACAGAGCCAAGTGCCACACATAACACTGCATGGATGAGCCACTGAACTGACACATCACCTGCATCCTTCACAATGAAGTCCAAATGCCCACAACTGCATTGATGATGTATCCTGCATTAAGTACATTGACCGGTAACCAATGCCATCCCCCTTCTTGTCCCCGACAGGGTCACATACAGACAGTGAGGATGCATCCCAGGCACCTCCTGCGCAGAAGAAAAAAAGGCCACAGCCCACCGAGGGCACCCCCACGACATCAAGGGGAAAAGGCACAAGGCTCCATTTGCAGAGTCTCAAACATTGGTCGAGCGCCACTGCCAAGGCCACACCAAACCCAACTGCCCCACGTCCGGAAGTTCTCTCACCACCACCAATCACAGCCACCGAGGGACCACCCTCAACTGCAGCTAGTTCGGCAGGAGAGGCGGCAGCCACTGCACCATTATCTGATGTGGAGGACCCAACAGAATTCGACCTGGGCATGCACACCCCAAGCCCCCCTGGAACCCTAGAGCCATCACCCCAGCACACACCTGGCTCCAACGTCACTGGTGATGAGACCATGGGAGCCTTCAGCAGCCCCCTCGGTGCCTGCATCTGTACACCTGCCAGCATCACAAGGCACAGCAGCCACACCACCACAGCCCGACACTGCCCTTGACCTGGCCAGCATCAGCCAGCGGCAACAGGGTCTCACTGTGCTGGTTGGTCAGCATGTGGAGGAGGCTGCCCGTCTCAGGGCGGAGATTGGGGAGACATCCAGGCACTCCAGGGAGGGGATGGAGGCATGCACAGATAGGCTGTGGGGGGAGCTCATCCGAGTTCAGGAGGTCCTCACACGTATTGCGGACACAATGGACCGCCAATTCCCACCAGCACCAGCACCAGGACAGTCTGCCACTTCTTCGTCTGCCATTTCGCAGCAGGCAAGCCCATTCCGATGCTCCGCACGCACCACCAGGTGCACCTCTAGGCAGCCTCCAAATGCTGGTTTTGGCAATGACCAATAGGGAGTGAATGTCCATGCTTCCGCGTGCATGTCTGGACGCAAACATTGTGGGAGACACATGAGGGACTGTTGTGGGGGTGGGGGGAAGGGTGTGATGGGACTGTTGTGGGGGGTGGGGGGAAGGGTGTGATGGGACAGTTGTGGGGGTTGGGGGGAAGGGTGTGATGGGACAGCTTTAGGGTGGTGGGATGTTCGGGGACATGCCCATTTTCCTGTTTAAGTTCATAAATACACTGGTGTTTGAGAAAAACACAGGCCTGGACTTCTTCATTGTGTATGTGTAATTTATTGATGCCAGGGTCCATTGTGAGCTAACAAACAGACACCAGTGCATCACTAGCCATATCCAGGTGACAGTACGAGAACATGTTACTCAGAAGATTTGGTTGATCAGATGCTGTCTCACAGCACGTCCCTCCTGGCCATCCCCTCTTGCATGACCTGCATCCCCTTCACCTCCATCCTCATCACCATCATCATCCTCATCAGGTGCTTCTATTTCAACATCAGGGGGCAGTGGCACATCCCGTCTGATACACATATTGTGGAGCATGACACATGCCATGGTGATCTTGGCCAACTTCTCATGGTCATACAGGAGAGTCCACCAGACCTGCTAATGCACCTAAACCGTGACTTCAAAAGTCCAAAAGTCTGCTCAATCACGATGCGGGTACGGGTATGTGCACAATTGTATTCCTGATTGTATACTGGCTCTGATCCTGGGAATTGGTGGGTGCCTCTGTGGTATGATTGGGTGCCGTGGTGGTGCTTGCTGTGCCTGTCTTGCCCTCCTCCTCCTCCTGCGTCTCCTCTGTGCTGCCTGTTGTTGTTGCAGCTGCGCTGCAATCAGGTCCTCCAGGCCATGTAATGCTGCCAGTATTGGAACCATCTTGGTGTGGGAAGGGGTGTGGGAAGGGGTGTGGTGTGCTTCTTTTGTGCAGCCACAGTCTCCATTGCCTCCACCTGTGCTGATTTTGGCCACCTGTGGCAGGTGGTAACACTGCACAGTTCTTTTAACAGGTGGTTCGCGATGGCGGTATTAGCACCATGCCGGTAAGGGGTTTTGGGGGATTTACCATGCCGCTATTGGCATGTACACTTGCCTTGTGATGCTGTGCTATTGGCGGCATGTCGTTATTTACGGGATAGATGGTCACGCGCACGTGGACTGACCGCTATAAGTGGCACCGTACTTAGCGGTGCCGCTAATGGCGGTGAGGTGGGTCGTAATCCTCATGGGCATTTAACGTTACCGGTATTCCATTACCGGTAACATTAAATCCCTAACGCCTACGTGTAATGAGGCCCTATGAAAAAACAAAATGTTATGACACCCCTAAAACATTGCCGCCCCTGAACGAAAACTCATCAAACTTTGCAACATAATTCGGAGCCGGCAATATACCTGCAAAGTTTCTTCCTATGGGTTTAGCAACTTAACCATAACTACACGATCGCTACCGCGGGCGCGTAATATACATATATATGGGATACATTACTCACTGTAATAGTATTTCTGATGCTTGTATCTGCTTAGATTCACATAGGCTGACCTCTAGTGGAAGCTGCAGAGTATTACAGTTGTTTTTTTCGAAAACGGTGCGGGTGACAGGAAATGGTGCATGTCCCTTCAATAGTGTCCTCAATGATGTCTGTCACATCATGCAAATCTCTACTGATAATTACAGAAATGTAATTTCCCACTAAGTTGATGAATGTATGCCATCTTAACAGTATGAAGCGTACATGCTTCAGCCATTCATGTATTGTTACAGCACTTCAAGCGTACACACATCAGCCCTACATTTACAGCAATTATGTAAAGGTCGCTGCTGCCTCGGCTTTAGATCAGAGCACCAATATTGTTGCTGCACAATCTCAATGCTCCAACTCAAAGAAGCCTGAACTGCTTTAACAGATTCATGCTTTTCTCATGGCCAGCTTAATGTGGCTTGCTCCAGAGTTGGAAACAAAAACAGTTTGTTCACACCAGCTCCTACTGGAAAGACTAGCAATATTGTCTACAAAGAATCATTGGTTCAGTTAATCAAATAAGCTTCAAACTAGGACTGAAGTAGGAATTACCATGCAAAGCATGGGTTCACCTGCTAGTCTATACATAAAAGTCAAAAGGTGTGTGGGATTGTGGGTCTGTGGCACAAAGAGGCGTTCCTTATATAATTCCACAGTGTTTCATCAATCTGCACCACATTATGCATAGTTACCTGTTAGGATGCTCCGGACAATACTGGCTACATGACATTTGCTCACCCCACCCCTTTCCCTAGAGTTAAGCGAAAGTCAAAATGTGTTTGTGGCGTTGTGGCTTAGCAGAGCGTTGTTCCTTGTATAATTCCACACTGTTTCACCAATCTGCACCACATTTTTCATAGATACCTGTTAGGAATCTTCAGAGATTACTGGCTACATGACATTTGGATACCGCACCCTGTTCCCTGGATTTCAGCAAAAGTTAAAACTTGTTTTTGGGTTTGTGGCCTGCGGACAAAGCCATAAATAATGTTCACTGGGAAGGGAAACAAACATTGTATCAGAGGCGAATGGAACTGAGAGGTAAAGGTAAAAGCAGAAAGCATTTCAAAAGTTTCAACATTTTTTGCCGCACTAGGTGAAATAACTTTTCCAGAGGATTTTTGCAAGATGGTGCCTGCCCATAAAGCTGTTAACCATGTTCCCTGGAAAGGGAAACTAAAAATGTTGTTTCTAAACAAGCTTTACAATTCTGTAAACCATATTCATCCAGAAGGGAACCAAAAATGTTTGCCACATCAGGTAAAATTATTTTTCCAGAGGATTTTTGTGAGATGGTGCCTGCAGACAAAGCCCTAAACCATGTTCACTGGGAAGGGAAATAAAAAAATGTTTTTTATCAACCGGTCCCCACATGAGGAACAAAACTTGAGGAACACATTTCAAGGCCCTAGGGTGCAGGATTTCTGAGATATCTGCACTGCAATGGAATCCAACAAACTGCACCACACCAGGGTAAGGCGTAGCAGCAACCTATATGATCATTTATATTCAACAATTAATGAGAGTGTTATCATGTCTGTCTATAGAACCCGTTTGGAGAACATATACTTTTGTTGGCACTTGATTAACTCAATTCATGCAGCATCATTTTCTACAGCACTTTCCCATTGGACGGGGCCAATCATAGGTCCCCTTTAGTTACTGACACTCTCAATTACCTTCCCTTATATTGTGATTGGCCCAATGCATTTTGCCATGTGACAATGGTAGGTTTATCTCTCCTGCCATCTGTTGCATTCAAAATGGGCTGAAATCGATTTTTCTCTCATACTTTCTGTTATCAAACAGTCCTGTTTTCAAGGTCTATACATTTGAAATTGGAAGATCATTTTGAACACATAGACATCCTTGATGTTCAAATAATTGGTAATATGAGAACGTTATTGAAATGTGCATGTGTAGTAATAGTTCACACATATTAATATATCATGTTTATAAGTGTATAATGGAAAGCACTTCACTGAATTCAATTTGTTTTGTTTTTTTAAATCAAGCAAAGCATTCACATGCTGTGGCCTCAAATGTAATTTTATTTTGGTGCCGGGTAAATAAATACATGGTTTCTTTGTGTTTCAATAGTGGTGAATTGCAAATTTCTGTAGATGTTAATCATTAACCTAAATGCTGAAATAAAGCCTGTATGATCCAAGGCTTTAAAGAAAACAGGCACTGGATAAAGAGTTATGGCTATGCCTGAGATCAACAGGTCATAACTGTACCAAGATTCCGGTCTTCTGATGGATTGTTTCCCTAAAAGGCAGACCTATGACCTCATGATCTTTCATCCCCTATGAACTATGAAACCCACAAACCTGGGTTTTCTTTAATTTTAAAAGTGTGTCATATCCACTGAATACCCACTGTGTCTGTTTGGCTAAGTTAATGGATGATTATCTGATAACTAGTGGGTTTTGTTATACCCGAGATTTGAACAGAAGGGGAAGAGGGATAGCTCAGGGGCAACTTGTTTGTCTTGGAAGCAAGACAACACAGCACAAAACAGGTTTGAAACCCAATCCTACGCTTATAAACCACTCCTGGTATTAACCACATTATAAATGAACATTATAACACTGGACCTCTTGTCTTGGGAACTGAATTGAATATGCACTGCCAGTTATCATCTGCATCTGACCATTTCCACATCACATGCGAGTAGAAAGCAATGGTTTGGTGTCATTTTACTTAATCAGAAGTTGACACAGTATACCTTACCAACACATTTAGTTCAAAGATCCACATTACGTCTGTGGCGGTAAGGCAACAACGGTGCCGGTAGTGCTACCGGTGCTGTTGTTACCATGTAGCCACATTACGAGGTCTGCTTGCGAGTGCCGCTCTGCATGCCTGGTCAGACCAGGTGTGCAGAGTGGCACCCGCGAGCAGAACAGGATGGTAGCAATGGTAGCGTTATAAACGGTACAGCTGCTACCATCCTCCCCATTCCCATTGTTCCAGTAGCAATGATCCCCCCATGGCTTTGTTGTCATTAAGGTGGTTGATTTTGCACTGCTTTGCACCACACTAAGCCATCAAACATAGCTGTGGAAGAATAACCAAGAGAGAGGAGTAGGAATTATTGGAGGGTGAAACACAGAAAATTACACCACATCTTTGCAACGGAAAGGCCTGCAAAATGGTGTGCTAGTCCATTTAGTGCCCAAAACACCTAAATGCATACATCTTTAATTGGGATAACTATGTTATACTGAAGATAATCGCTGTGAGGTTGGTCTTCGTGATATAGGTTCCCTTCTCTAACTACAGCCTAAGCATTCTGTCCCAGCAGTCATCTCTTCATGCCAGCAGCCTATGGAATGGCCTTGGCTTAGTGGAAACTGGGCACATCTTAATCTACTACTGGGCTCCCTTGAGAATAATCAGCATATTTTCTATCTTTTTCCAGCCTTCTTCCTTGTGCTGCAATAGCCAGCTCATGCTAACAGAAAGCAGAAAGGAGAAACTCGGATAACATATTGTGAAGTGCTTAGTATACTGGGCTACGTGTTCAATGTGAAACACTGTTCTGGAACAACACAATCACTTAATTGCTAGAGTAAATAAGCAATTTATGGAAGTGGGCACCCACAGGAGTGTGTGCGTATGTGTGTTCTTAAAATGTTACCAGTATCTGGATAAACCTCTCCTATGTGGCTTACCTTACACCTAGATTGTGACAAATGAACTTCTGCACTGCAGAAGTACAAGGATGAGCAGTGGTTAAAACACCTACTCAGCCCTCACACTTCTACAAATCAACAGCCAACAATCATAAAGGAATAACAGGCACAGTTTAGAGGTATACCTCCTTTGCCTTTTGTGGTAACGTGAGGCGAGGGAAGGCTATACTTTCAAGGGGGTGTGTGAATTTGGATCATTTGCAACCCAAGCAGCGATATACAACAGTCCAAAATAATTGACTGTCCAATCAAGGCTCTATACAAATATATACTTTAATCAAACACACCAGGTACAATAATAACTAACAAGAAAACACTGTAAAAGCACACCCCTGTACATGCAATACAGAATATGATATGATATGATAGGTTATTTATAACGCGCTTAATACCCAAAGTTTTCTAAGCATACACCGAGGGATTGAACCTGTGTTGCTCCATGTCGTCTTGCTTCCAACGCAAGCACTTTGCCACTGAGCTATTCTCCCGAGATAGCTCAGAATATGCAAGGATATCATAGATGCAGCATAATGGGTAATGAGACAGGGGGAGGACAGGCAATTAAAAGACCACAATGTTCAGAAAGAATGTTTCTTGCAGTTGCAAAAGGGATTAAAAAAACCTATCCAGTGTCTAGGGCCCAGAAATGGACCAAGAGGGCAGTTAGCACTCAAAAGTACCTTTGTGCAGTTCTTAGTGGTCTGGTAGCACCAAACCAGACATCTTGGCGTGTAACAATATATTGGGTGACCACGCTCAACATAGGGAGTTCCTTCCCCCCAAACTAAGATGGTACACAATATACCATTTATTCTAGGTTCAGCCAACCCCATCTATGTCTCATATAGAGCACTGTAGATTCCTCCCCACGTGGCAACAATGAGCCAAGGGTATACACCTTATCTGTGGCACAAAACTAAGCTTCAACACACAATTAACTTTCCTTTTCATAATAAATAGGCAAATATGACTTGATACATTTGAGACTGAAAACACAGCACACTTTTGATTTTAAAACATGCCACCCATTCTACATGCAGCCCTTTGTTTAATTTCCTGCACACTTGAAAATGCTTGCAGTTTTCGAACACACATACTTTGAAGATATGTTTTATTTATAGCACCTTTGTTTCTTCACCCCAAATGCAAAGCAAAAATCGTTCTACTATCAGGGTCACTTCTTCCCTCTCAGGAAAGAGTGTATATTTTTCATTGGAAAATGACACTAGGTTTCACTTTTGGAAAGCACTTCTCCCGCCTAACACCAAAAAACCAGGCATCAGTGATATGCAGCACCCCTTTGTTTAAAGGCCTGGTCGGGGGAGGGGGCACTGTTAGGATTTTCGTTTAGGGCCAAGGACACCCCTTTGTTTAAATACAAGTTTTAATGAGTAGTGACTTGTTCATTATTATTTTTTAAAATGTATTTAGTGTTTGTAGCAGCAGGATTTCTGTTTTAGGTTAAGTATACCTTATGTTTAAAAGCAGGTTTTGGGAAGGTGTATCAAATGGGAACTTCGTTTTTCTGGAAAGGACCTTTTTGTTTTAAAGGCACAACCTCCCCTTGTGTCAATCTATGTGGGAGTTAATTGATTTCATGTTCAATGGAATATACAAAGAGTCTACACAATGTAACCCCTCACCCACTATGAAGGGAAAATACTAAGGCAGGCAGATCCCCACACACTCAGTTTCAAATGGATCAATCCTTCTTACATTGGACATCTGTTTTGGGGCACTCAGGGAAGACAGCTGGGCTCATCAGGGCATCAGCTCGGGTCTGGTCACAGGCTGCTGTCAAAGATAGTCCCAGCATCCATCCTTCAGTTGGTTCTCATTAAGAATCAGGGCCCTGTCAGCTGTTGGCTTCCCTAGTTTTGCTCACCCATTCAAAGTTCAAAGCCTCTCAAGTGTAGGCCTCTCTTCCCAGTCAGGTCATGCAGCTGTCTCAGGATACCCGCAGGTGGATTATGGTAATTTTTCCTTTAAGCTGTTCAGCTGCTTTCCCTCAAAGATGGCCTTGGCAGGTCTTTCAGTCTCTCTTGTCCGTATCTGTCTTTTCTTTTCCATAGAGCAAGTGCTTTTTAACCCTAAGTCCCTCCCACAAAATAATAAGATCAGGAGGTGTGAACTTATTAGCATCAAATTCTCATTGGACCTCTGCAGTACTCTACCCTTCCAAGGTTCCACCCCTGTCGGCCTATGAGCCCTGGGAGTTCCATGATTGAAGTTATTTTTAGCTGTCAGCTTTTCCACTCAAAACATTACAACCTAGCAAATGTTTACAATTTACAAATAAACCTTATATATATTACAGGGCCTGCGGTAGCGGCCCTGTAGTTATGGTTAAGTTGCTCAACCCATAGGAAGAGCACATTTTGTGCGGCTTATACCTTTGCCCGCCCTGGACGAATCCTTACCAACCTTTGGAAAAACCCATAGGAAGAGCACATTTTGTGCGGCTTATACCTTTGCCCGCCCTGGACGAATCCTTACCAACCTTTGGAAAAATAATATATGGTGCCATCAGAAATTATCTATGAAGTTTGATAAGGTTTTGTCAAGGGGGATCAAAGTTGTAGGGCGGTCCCAAAATTTCTGTTTTTTCGCAATAGTAAAAAAATGTTTGCTCACGTCTACAGCCCAAACCACTGGACGGATTTTCAACAGATTTGCGCCAGGAGCGGCAGCTCGGTCGCAAAAGCATGCTTTTGTAAATTTGGTGTAAATCTCTTCTGTAGTTTTTTTTTTTTAAATGGCCCAAAAGTAGGTTAAAAAAAAATTGTGATATCTGGGTTTGGTCCACGGACTCACTTCCCTGTTTGGTCCGCGGATGGGCCTGAGATTGGCCAATAGGGTGATGTTATGTCTGCTGACAGTGAAAAGCGTGAAGTGCGTCAGATTTTTGGAAACCCCCCCCATGTTGGATTCGCGGACATCCACCGGTGTCTCTGAACTTCGCTGGGAAAATCTATTCAAAAACACAACATTGCACTTGTCAAACACATCAAAACATCTCTGGGGAGGTAGGGGTGATGAGGTTGGGATGGGATATGTAAGTAAGAAGCCAAAAACCTGGTGTTTTTCATCCCCGAAGCCCGCAAACTGTCTGGATGTTCGGTTACAGTCCTGTGATGTTCGCGAACACTTCAGATGTTCGGGGCCATCGATGCCTATTTCTGCATTACTGGGTTGGTGAAAAGTGGATGGCTTATAACTTTGGCACCACTCAATAAAACTACATGACAATCTGGAATTTTATGCTTGACCTGATTATGAATAATTCTGGAGCTTTTTTGTCAAAAGGGAACAAAATTAGAGGGGGGATCCCAAAATATTGTAGAGGCTAATAAATGTGATGCCATTTGACAAATCTGCACAAATGTTCGCAAAACGATTTTAAATCTAGTTATACATGTTTTTGCAAAGTTTGGTGGGATTCTTTCAGGAGGGGCAAAATTAGAAGAGGGGGGTCCCAAAATATTGTAAAGGCTTATAAATGTAGTGCCATTTGACAAACCCACACAAAAGTGTGCAAAATGATTTTAGATCTAGATATACATGTATTTTTAAAGTTTGGTGGGATTTTGCCAACAGTGGGCTAAATTAGAGGGGCTCTCAACACTTTTAGATGGCTTATAACTTTGTTGTAATTTGACAAATGTAGATAAGAGTTTTCAGAAAGAGTATAGACCCAACCTTGAATATTTGTGTAAAGTCTGAATGGACTTTGTCAAGTGGGGGCTGAGTTATATGAAATTCACTGAAACAACTTTGTTAATGGGACAGAATTGTTAAGTTGCACTAATAAAAACCTATGAAATTGACCAAAAACACTTTGTTAAAGGTACATTATGGTTACAATTAAAACTGAAAAACCTCTGAAATTCGCCAGTTATGGTCAGCTAAGCAACCATAACTCACGCCACCACTGTGCACTGCTAAGACTAACTGCTACTGTTATGCTTACCAATTACTAAATGTTTATCTACAGACAAATTCAAAGTGCTTTTATACTTCTTGGAAAGATCACCACAGTGTTCGGCATGCAAACAATAAAAATGGAGGGTCACTAACCTGGTCTTCGGGCTGTGTTGAGAAATGGAGTAGCTCACCTGACACACTCTCATGATGCCTGGGAAACAGGCACAGAGAGAAAGCTCAAGGGAATCCCTTATGGGGGAGAAATCCCTGTGCTGCTAGTGTGTACTGAATGGTACGTCTGGACTGCCTCTGTAGCTAGGGAGCGTTGGAAGAATATGGCAGGTAAGAGACATGTTGTCTGCTGCCTGGAAGTTCTACTCCCGGGGGAGGCTGTAAACAGAGAGAGACAGTTAGAGAAGATTGAGGGCGCAACCTTCTGTCCCTGCTGGATGCGACGGAATACCTTATCAAGAAGCCTTTGGGAATCATTAGTGCGAAGGCTGGAGGCGGGACTTCACTCGCCAATGCAGAGACCCAACCTTCGTGGCAGTAAGAGGAGCAAATGAAAACGGAGAGGAGACAAGTAAAGGTAGGAAACGGAATTGTACTAAGTTCTATTACCTACCTGGTCCAGAACGTGAGAAGGGTAGTATAGATGTGGAGAAAACTTCAGAGAAGCTGTGGGGCATGCAGGGCAATGTGGTCCGAGTTCTCTGGGCTGAGTACGCGAACTGAAGAACTGAAATGAAATGGGGCAATGTTATCCTGGACGGATAGAACCCTGAGTTGTAATGGCTCAATGTGTGTAAGATCTACGTTGTTGGAGGGGAACCCAGCTCAGATCGAGAGCCGTTTGGACAGAGGGAATTCCCTATGAGCACACAAGAAAAAAAATAATGAGTTTCGTAGAAGTAGAATAGAATAAAGCAAGGTACCAATCCACTGAGCATAGGAAAGCGATAACTCACGGAGCGTAGCCGCTGACTACAGAAGCAATGCACTGTTGTGCGGGATCTGTGTCCAAAAGTACTGTATCCAGGTAAAGGGTAGGAGCTCTGCTCTCCAAACCTTCCTGAGGAACTATACCGCAACATGGCGGTGTGGACGCCATCTTGGGGGAAGACACCTGTATGCTAGAGAAATGATGCCAATGGCGCCACAATGACCAACCCCAAAGTCCACCCATGACACTAACACCCAAGGCATTAAAGATGACATCACAAATGTCATTGATGATATCACTGATGACATGACATGTGAAATTAATTTTTATGAAATGTCTCTACAAGGGGTTGTGTTCATAATGTTGGTAACAAGATGTCAGGGGTGATCACTATCCATGGTTTCAGTTTTATTGAATATACACATACTTTTTCTCTATTCACTGCAAGCTATGATCGAGATCTAGCATTTCCAAGATGGCCGACCGCATACAACGTTAGACTCTTCCGTAGTATCAATGACAACGTACTGTTGTCTTCACCATCAATGGCTTGGCTCAACACGTCCCGCGGCTTCCATGAACGGATACACGGTTGACATCTTTTGGTAAGTTCTATGTCAGGATGTTAGATCCTGGCATGTATTACATACAACGCAATCCTTTTTTGTCAATTTAACCTACATTTTTATACAGCGGCATCTGCTCCTGTGGAAGCCTATATCTGACACGAGTAATGCGCGAGTCACCCGTGACTGCTCCTGCCATTGTTTGAACCCTGTTTTCAAATATCGGTAAGGCTTTATGAGCACATTATGGTTTTGTAAGGGACATTCAGGTTTTTCTTAGGCAACATTAACGACTTTTGAGGAACATGATTTTGTTTGTTTAATTTCACAGACAGTATCATGCTTGCAAGCACAAGCAGGTTAGTCAATTTACTAAGCTGGTTATTTCGAGAAGTATGGTCACGTGGTAGTCTATCATAGCTAATACAAATCTTTTATTCCCTATCCTCCCTTTCAACACATTGCTTCTCAACATACGTATTGATCATTTCATTATGTTGATTGATGTCTGCAATGCATAATTTGCATAACTTGAATATGTTTGTGCTTTTATATTATGAATTCATGACATACCTTTATAAATTGATTCTGATGTGTGAGATATTCCAAACTTACATTGCTTTCTATTGAATTACAATTTTCTTAAGTGGAATATGCTGCTTTAAATGCACATTGACTGGTTTTGGATAATGATTTGTAATTATCCGACCTAATTTAAATATTGCACTGGCCCTGACGAAGGGCAGAATTGTCTGAAATGCATTGGCCCTATGATGCATCTGCTTCTAATTGACAAAAGATTAACCAATATGTGCTAATAAGACACTTATTAGTGAATAAACTAATATTGAAGATTATTTTACTTTGATTACTGTTTTGTAACTATAACGAACTTTACAAACCACTACGTGGAGATTGGGAGTGCAGCCAACACCACTGGCTTTGTAGCCAAGGTCCTTCTTTTTGTTTGAACTGTGCATGTATTTCACGGAGGCAACTCTTACTGGGTTTGCACCTCACAAAGAGAATTTAATTGAATCCATATTTCTATCTAAGTTACTATCAACATCAGCCGTGTGCACTCACTGCTTCCCAGTTATCGGGAGACCTATCATGAACTACTTAATCTATTAAAGAATGTACTCATCTAAACAACATTGTATTGGAGTGTTGTTGTTAACACGTGAACCTAATCATACATACACATAGGAAATGGCTGCAGCAAGCACCATAGAAGTACAATATTTATAATCTTGTAATTTCGGATAGTACAATAATGGATGCTACCTTATCAGAGTTTTGAGTAATGTTAAACATGTAATAACTAGCTAAAAATTCAAGACTTACTACACACTTGTGCTAGTACAAACAATACATGTCAAGACCCACAATGCACACACATCAGAGGCACACACACGGAAACTAAAGTAAGGAAGAAAGAAACAGCATCATCAGAAAATGTTAATAACATTAAAGTTTATCGTCATGTATACAAATGAATTGTGATTTTGTGCCCTTCTTATTTCCCCATGTATGTGCACCATGTGCTGAGACCAAACCCTAAGGAAAGTACTTTAAGAACATATGTCAAGGTTAACGTCTAGATATATAACACCTTTTGAATTTTAATATCCTGACTCTCAGTGAACAACACCACCTGGCCTAGATATGTCAGTGAACAAAAATGATACGTGATGTCTCAGTGACATTTGTGATGTCATCTTTGATGATATGGGTGTTAGTTTTAGCAGTTCACATTGGTGGCGTGAGTTATGTTTGCTTAGCTTTCCATAACTGGCAAATTTCTGGGGGGTTTCTGTTTTACTTGTAACCATAGTATGGATAGGTTGTTGTTAGTGCAAAGTAACTGTAACGTCGCTGTAACAAAAGTTTTTGCATTGAAGTTGCTAGATTGTTCTTAGGGCAACTGAAGCATGCCGTCCCTTTACCAATGTTTTCTCACTGAATTTGATAGGTTTTTAGTAGGGCACTGTAACCAGACCCTTCCTTTAGCATAGTTTTTTCAGTAAAGGGGTTAGTTGTGTAGTAGTGCAACTTAACCATAACGTCCCTTTAACAATATTTTTTGTTAGTGAATTTCATAGGTTTTTAGTAGGGCACTGTAACCGGAACGTTGCTTTAGCATAGTGTCTTCTGTAAAGGTGATAGGTTTTTGGTACTGCAACTGAACTATAACGTCCTGTTAACAACGTTTTGTCACTGATTCCGTGGCTGCCTTCATGACGAACTTGTGGAAAGCCCAAATTCACCTGTTTATGTATCCATGTGTGCTACCCCTTCCCTTTCCTAATAGTGTCAGTGTATCTTAGAAATTAAAGGTGTACATGTTAAGTGTTGGTGAGTATGTGAGTGGTTTTTCATTTAGTGTTAACAATGCATGGTGAATTTGTGCCGCACAGTACTGTCCGATATGACTGCAGGGCAATATGGAGATTCCCTAGAGAGACTGCACCTGGCCGGCGTATGTGCAATCACACTGCAGGTGTCCGTAGGACTCCATTAATGGACGCATGGCCGCATGGCTGCATCTTCTAATGCACTTTTAATTAGTTGTGGGAGCACACGTGTATCTGTTGTACAGCTATGGGCATGCTTAGGGCATCCTCTGTGTGCTGGTAACACCGCCCCTGTCTCCAGCCCTATAGAATAATAGGGTAGGATACTGCATTTCAAGTAGTCCTGGCGACTACGTGGGTTGCTGTGCAATCCTACCAATTTGTGGCTGCAGCACGCCTGGCTGTATTAGGCCCACTGGAAAACAAGGAACAGCAACCTCCAGTTTACGGTGGGCGTGTTAAATTTTGCATGAATGTTATTGATCAGCTGATTGCCTTTCCATGACCCATGAAAAAGACACACCGTCTCTGCACTGAGCACTGTAACGGAAAGTGTCAAGGGTTCGCCAGCCGGTCGTAGAGTTGAAGAAAACATTTAACTGCAGGTGTGACAGTTTGTAGTGAGTCTGCAAAATGGCATAGCTGGTGCGGCTTGGTCACGCACATACTAGTGCATGTAAAGTGTAGTAAGCAAACAGAAGATTCTTTGGAGTGCAAAGAATGTCAGTGGTGGTTAGAAAAGTGCTGCAGCCGCATTGGGTCTTCCTGAATAATTATCTTCCTGCTCCACGTAAAGCTGTGTTTCTCATTGTTTTAAGCATTCTTGTATTTCAGAATGTTTTCATCTCCATGAATGCTAGTCCTGAGGCAAATGGCGTACCATGAAGTGTCTGTACTGCATGTGACGGGAACCGAAATGGAAGCACAAGGGACCAGTGGGCAGGGTACTGCCCTTCCAACAATGCACTAGGGTCATTTCATGTACAGCATTTTATACATCTGCTGCGGTGAACAACATGGGGCACTACTGTAGGACAGCAGAGCTTTAAAACATCCTTGCAAACTATATGCTGCACTACAGACCCTTACCCGGTAAAGGGCATTGTATTGTGCATGTACTGCGACGCGCTACTCTACAGAGGGAAGATACTTGGAAGTGCTTGGGAAAGGTCCGTCTGGGAGCATGACAATGGGCCTCATTATGACCCAGGCGCTAAGTGTTTAACGGCGCCGTAAAAGGCTGCAGTGCCGTTAAACACCTAGCGCCTAATTACGAAGTGCCTTTGCGGGACCTGACCTTTGCTGCTGGTTTTACCAGCCGTTAAAGTAAGGACCTGCAAAGGGACCTTGGTGCTAATAACGGTACCGCAATTTGCGGTACCGTAATTAGCGCCTTCCACATTCCCATTGAGCCCTATGGGGCAAAAATGGGAATGGGGAAGGGCCATGCCGACATGGGGAATTACTGCCCCACCAAACTCGCAATGGGGTGGTAATTCCCCATTCCGCCATGGCGGACTCCGGCATGACCATGGTGCTAATAGCACCATGGTTTAGCGCCGGAGTCCTAATGAGGCCCAATGACTGGCACCTATTTAGGTGAGGGCCACCCAACATTTCCCTCTCTCTGCACAACCCCTATGTTATCCCTGCAGGTGCTTCCCCTCTGTACCGGGCCTTGCCATCCGTTCCTTCTGTGGCATGTGTTACAAGACCAAATAAATAGAAATGAACTGGAAAAGGAAACAAGTTAAATAAAGAAAGCCCCTTTCAGAGTTGAACAATGGAATTGCCAATGAAGGGATGCAGGGCATCGCGCACTGTATACGCTCCACAGAATGTGTGCTAAATAAAGGGAGGCCCGGCACTGTGGAAAAAACTGTAGTGGAATTGGGTAGAAAGGGCTCACTGTAGAAAGAGGTTTATTTACGTGTTGCAGTGCGTTCTGAAGAGTTTAAGTGCGCATCACTTACTACAAAAATTCTTCCTGTACTTTCAAGAAGGGCAGCAAGGCAATTTGGATAGGGTGTGCAGATATTGGGATGGCAGCAATAGTAAGATGAACGTTATTGGTGGGAAAAACTCTTTGTTCTGTGAAACATCATATTCCTATTTTTTAACTACGCCATTGGCACAAATGTCGTAAAAAGGCACAAATAGACTTCTTCACAATGTACTGTGCTTTCTCCATTTGCTGACCAAATGAAAAATAACGCAGCCACATCTGTGTCCGTGTAATAAGATAAAAAGTTATGCAGGAGATTGGAAACAGACGCATGACCTAGGCAAGTGCCTCCTTCATCACAAACAGCACTGAAACTTGCGTAACATGTTGTGCAATTATCCCTCCACAATGAAGAACAATAATGTCGGCATGATCGCTTGTCACCAAAGTCTCACACAGACAAACCAAAATCAGTTACTTCATTTTAGGCACTCCATAGCAGTACACATCCAAAATGAGCAGCCACTGCACAGTGTTTTCCATTCACTTTCAATCAATGTATTTAGAACTCCCCCAAAAACCGTACGCTGTGACTCGTGAAAAACACACAGCCATAACCGCACACTCTGCATTTCTGTCGACAAATACACTGTGTACCACAGTCTGTGCATACAAACCACACCCAGAAAAAGTATTGACCAATCCCGTAGACTCCACAGTCCCATTTCTATGGCCACCATCTGCAAAAGGGGCGTATGTGACAAGTGCAAACCTGCAACTATCGCGATGTCTGAAAACATTTAGTTCTGTGTGCGCCTGGGAGTGGGGCAATACATTTCAAGGGGGACTTTGTTAGTAGTGGCGGCTCTGAAAAGAGCCTTTTTTTAAATGTGCTTCCATATAAACACCTTTTTTTGTGGTTTCTTATAAGTATTTTTGTATTTTGTAGGTCAGCTCACATTCTTACAATAGGGTCTTCAGTACAGCCTGTAGATTGTAAAACAAAATATCAATGCCACTGGTCAATAATGAAATGCCATTTGCTTTGACAAGGTGTATATATTGTGAACCAATTTTGTCATTCTCACAGGAGAACATCCCAGCAGCACTCAATAAGTCACACATGCTTCAGTTGATGAGACTCCTTCCGACCTCTGGCTGGCGACAACAATCATTGGAATAGTCCCATACTATTCTCGGTTGTATACATGAGAAAAGCGACTTGGCAGTAGGAAAAATGTGCTTCATTGCTTTCATCAATTTCTTCAGTTGACGGTACACATGGGAAAAAGCCATGGAACCCAAATGCAACCTTCCATAATGCACAACCACACCATGTACAGTTGCGAAAGTGGCCACTCATCGACATTCTGCAAGCAGACCGCTGGAACTGCACACATCGCCACAGCACCATAAAGCCTCCACTCGCTCCGAATCAAAATTGCCCAAAAATTCTTTTTCAACAACATACTGAAACAAATCTTCCACAAAGGCATCACCGACTATCAAAACAGTCCATCTCTCCATCTCTGCCTGCCACCCTCACTACACAGAATAATGAAAAAAAATGTTGCTGCCCTTTCCTGTGACGCACACCCTGAGCACCTGATTGGACAATTCCCACAGTCCCATTTCCATTGGCCAGCATGGTGAGAAGCACAGAATGTGGCATCAGCACTTCTCCAAGTACCGTGAGAGCCGTGCCCCAGTAAAGCAGGAGCAGTCCTTCTTCACTTTCCACTATTCTTTGTCCATCACTACCTCATTGGATACTGTTAAATAGTCACACACACACATCCACCAATGGCATCCAAGACATTAGCATCTAACACTGTCACTTCTGTACAACACTGCATATATACCGTTGCACATTGAGCCTCCAAGTGTTGTGTCATTGAAAAGCACGTCCAGTGGAAAGTTCAGTAAAAGAATGCAAGATTTGTTCATAAACATTCATCCACATGAGCATCCATAACCACAAAGTGGAGGTATGAAAACTGTTTCTGCAGTATGTATACAACTCCGTCATTAGTGCCTGTGTGCACGGGATCTGCCACTGAGCGTCCATTATGTTCTTAAAAAGGTTACTGTTTTAATCACCCATCCACTATCGTCAAGTGGTGCTTCAATTGTATATGCATGCAACATTTCCATTTACCTGTATCACCCATTCTAATATCGAAATAGGAACTCTCTTCTTTCCTTTCGACAATACTACGAATTTGTTTCCCCAGTAACACATCTCCTACATAAATTGTAAAAATATGCCAACAAAAAAAGCACTGGATGTATGTTACCAACTTAAAGCAACGTCCGAAAAGCTCACTTTCTCCATAGCTATGGATTACTATAGGCTAGACTATTGCAACAGCCTTATTCTAAATCTGCCTGCTTGTACTCTCTGCCCTCTGTAACACATCCAGAAGAAGACTGTGTGGCTTGTGCTTGGCCTCGGCCATGAACCCAACAGTCTAGACCTTGCCCACACCCACCACAACATAACAGAACCATGCAGGCGAACATGTAGCCATGTGCCAGAATTCACAAACGCAACATCGGGACCAACACTACTACCCAATCGCCGCACCAATAAAGCAGAGATGCACGCACACATGTTCCACTTACCATAATGCAAAAACATACCACAGTGTTTGGCACCACTACCCACTTCCATTCACAAAGCATTGTATTAATGTCAACCAAACAACTAAATCTTCACATGTGTTCTGCTCCCAACACTGTACTACGTGAATAGAGCCAGTACTGCATATTGCCCTACAACACTTAGCAATCTGCGCAATGCAGACTACCCAAGCACATATAAGAACCAGTTTAACCGTGCCCTCTTCGGTATGGACACTATTCCAACACTGCACCCAGTGGACACACTGCATGACTGCTCACTGCAGCATCTCCACCCATACAGTGACAACTGTAGGATGTTCTAACAATCGCCACACTCATGCAAACAACAATGTGTGCAATGCAGCCAAACCACACACACAAAGCAACAATGTTGCACCTACTTGCAACCAGTGGACATACCTTTTCAACCAGTGGGCATATTTTACCATGCCAGGGCTCCAGCCGTGTATCGAAGGGCCTACCGACTTACCACACACAACACACCATAGCACACGCTATGTTTAAATGTTCATGTCATTTGGAATGCACTCCCCTTCTGCAATTCAGCCTGCCACCACTCATCACAGAAAGAGATCGCTGCTGGAGCTGTCATGCCATAACGAAGGCTGCCTGCAATCACCACACAAGGTTGTAGTCTTTTGAGGTAACCGCAAATTGGCGCAGTATGCAAAGAGACCGCTGGCACACCACTGTATTCTTCTAATGAGATATATCAGATGAAGCACTTCTCACTCCACCACCCTTTCCATCCCTTCTTCCCACAACCAGATGCCACAAAGTATGTTTTCTAAGCCCTTTCGCCACCACATTGACCTCAGAAACAACATGTCGGCAGTATGGAAAACTTATGACACACATCACGTCACCACACACTGCAGTGGAATGAAATGTGTGACCACACAGCAAGGAAATGGGATGCTGGAGTGGAGCCAGATATGACCAACTTCAGTGGGTACACTTTTACGTACAAGAGCCCCAACCATGCACACAATGCCCTAGGGGCATGGCACACACACCATAACACTCTCCTCCGATACACCATGGCAGCGTTTCCCAAAAACTTTGATGCACAGCACGCTTCCCTCCAGCCAACCACCAGCCACGTCCAAAGTTTGCCGACAGCACGGCATACTGCAAACCAATGAGACTTCTGTCTGCGGAGCAAACAGGGAAATGGGTCAGCAGAGCCAGATATCACTCTTTTTTTGAGACGTACATTTCAGTACTTTGAAATAAAAGTACTGGTCGGATTTCCACCAAAGACACAGAAGCACGCTTTCTGCCCCAAGCCCCCGCTCCTGCTTTATGTGGTGCAAATCCATCCAGCCATTGGGCCTGTAGCCGTGTGTAATGTTTTTCCCCATTCAGTCTATTGAAAAAAAAATTGGGACCCCCCTATAACTTTGCCTCCCCTGCACGAAACCTCACCAAACTTGCCAAATAAATTCAGATGGGGCCACATACTTTTTTTTCCTAACTTTGGTGAGGATTCCTCCAGGGACAGCAAAGTTATAAACTGCCGAAAAAGTGGTCTTCCTATGGGTTTAGCAACTTAACCATAACTATACGGCCACTGCCGCGAACCGTGTAATATACATTTTCCCCTAATCATGGCAGACTTATGACATGACTCCAATGTTCGCACGAGGTTCCACACAAGAATGGTAGTTTTTCCCAATGTATTAAAACATGATAAAAGTCACTCTACATCTAGTACACGGTTATGCTATTCCCTAGGCTAACATCTCTCTGAGTTTCACCTTCATCATACTTTCGGGGGAGCTGTGAGCATTTTTTAGCTTGGTACAAGAGTTCTAAGATTTGGATGTCCATGAGGATTCCCCTACAGAACCGCCTTGATAATTTTTTCAAAATGACACCTCAACAGCTTTTCTTGCCCTTAAGATGATGGGGAAAATCACATAAATGTGGTCCTATGGACAATTTAATGGCAAAACACATGATACATATTCCCCCATTAACTTACAGTTAGTTTCATTTCCCATTACCTCTGGTAGTTTCCGTTTCTGTGCAATCACGTGATGCAGGGTTCTGGGGTAACCACATTAGCCTTTTGTTCTTTGAGAGCTGATGGGCTGAAGAGATTCTTATCCTGCAGCAGATGGCTCACCTCTTCCCTCTCATATCATCAGTACCTGTTGGCATTACCACTTTTTTCTTGTAATCTTGAGTTGACCACAATTCAGATCTAATAATGTTTATTTCTGTTAGCATTTCACCCACCCAGGCTGTCCCTGTGTTCAATCAGCCCTCTGCAAATACCTGGTATGCTTGAGCTGAGGTCTCACAGAGCTCTGACTTTTAGATAAGGAGTCAACAGGCCTGCAGTGGAGGAAGGCACTTGAGAATTCTGCCCAACAACTAGAGGCATTTGTCTGTCTTGGGCTCATAAGCGATTCACATGTGCATCTGAAAACACAATTACATTTTCAATGATTGCATTTGTTTCCCTGTGGAGCATTTTATTCTTTAAGATGGCAAACTGAAAGTGAAGGCTGCTATTCATTTTGGTCATTCACAATGAGCATTTTTATTTAAAATAATGTCAGTGTCTGTCAGGTTCTGGGATTTTCTGGGTGCACAGCATTTTAATGTGTGTCCGTTTCAATGACAAATACCACATTTTGTCTCTCAACCAACAATGTGCCTTTTCCATTTCAACGTACGTCTTTATGTCATTTTCAGAAGGGCACATATTTTCCATGATACACTGTTCATTTTGCCATTTTCAGCATGACACATATTTCAGTAAGTTCCATTAGGCTTGTCATTTTTTCCAGTGTGTCTTGCCATCCAAACAATGTATTTCAGTTTGGAGGCCTAACCTGACTTGTCCATTTGTTTGCTGAGTTTATCATTAAACCCCACAGGCTCTGCGCAAAGATCAGGAGAGTGCAAAAGGCAGCACCAGAGGGTCCTGTTGGTTAAAATGTGCAAACGGTTCTTGGAAAGCAGCTCCGAGCAGTTCAATGTTGACAAACACTAGGTTCCCAGCTGTCTTGGCTCTCAGGGTGCTGTGAGTGCCATTCCAGAGCTTCATGGTCAATATGAATCATTTTCCCATGCTCCCAAACATGTGGGGGATACTGGCACACAACTTCAGGGATCCTTCAGCACAATGAGGTCCCGGGGTACTTCTGTAGCAGACAAACAAGCAGACCTTGCTCCAGCAGTAGGTCACACATAATGTTGCTGTGAGTCCCATTGCAGAGACTCAGGCACAAGATGGGTCCTTGTTCATGGGATCCCAAGCACAGGGAAGGCTGGCACTCAACTTCAGAGGTCCTTCAACACAGTGAGACCTGAGTACTGCTGTGGCTGGCAGAGAGATAGGCTCCAGCTCCAGGTTGACTCGCAATGGTCCCAGGGAATGGTTAGGGCACCTCTGCTTTGGAACACATCCATTCACCTCACAACTGGAGGACTCTGGAAAGGACTGCCCTCCCAGCAGGGTCCAAACAATATGTTCACCAAGGGTTGCAGTCCAAAAGATGATTCAACGATAATTCAAAGTAGTGGTGGGAGATACATTGTTTTAAATGTAACAGTCTGCAGATGACTGGACTAACACTACCCTGCCTTAGTGGTCCAATCCTTGTTTTTTTAAAGAAGTGCAATATGTCCTTCTGACATAACACCAAAAATATTTTTCTCTAGATCAAGTGGGAGGGACAGGGATGAGAGGGATCAGCAGAGAGACAAATGATGGTCTAAGTCTTCCTCAGTTGCACAGAGCATTAATAACTAATCCAACCCTGTCCCTTCTCATTTCACTAGAATCAAAACCCTCTAGAAATGTGGCACCCTGGCGTGAGGCTACTCCACTTTTAATGGGTGTACTTCTTTGATGCTTGGGAGCATGACAGTGCTTGTTGTGCAGCTGTGTCTGGAGGAATGGGTTACCTACCCTCACAAAGTGATCAAAGAAGAGGCCTGGGTATTCAGGTTCCTGTCCTGTCATTTGGCAGGCCCAGCCTGTCCGGCAAGTATACACATCACCTTCCAAGGATGAGCTGGCCCACAGGAGCTGACTAATGTGTAATAACAAATGAAATGTGGCTTGAATTATCACAAGTAGTGCCATGCACACACATTTTGTATGGAGCTTATTAAAGGGGAATCTGATCAGAAGATGATCCTTTCAGAGATGGAATTACATGCATCATTTTATTAAATAAAATCTAAATAGCTAGGGCATTCACACAATTGCCAGATGGCAATTAATCATATGCCTCCAGACGAAAAGTTTGAGGACCGCTATTCTAATGGTCAGGCTCATCCTCAAGGCAAGAAAATAACCAGATGCCATCTACACTATCAGGTTGAGGTCTAGGCTTAGCCAGCTTGTCCATTTGTACTATCTGTAGAGAGATGTCAAATGCCCACGCTCTGGATCCTTCTCAACCATGGTTCAGGTAATGGGCTGATCAGCATCATCTAGGCTCAGCTGCACTGAGTCCTCTCCAATTCCAGTTGTTCAGGTGACTGCCGGGCTTGTATTTACCTGCCCATAGCCTGACCATTCTAGAAATGGGGTCATGCTTAAGCCTGCTTTCCTGCCCTGGTGTGTTGGTTTGGCAGGCAGATATGCAGTGGTTTCTGTGGAATCTGTACATCCACAGAGATGCCATAGGGTCCTTTGTCAGTTATGACATTTTGGGGCAATCCCACCTGAGTGTGCCTTTCCTATCCTATCAGTACATAGGCAAGAAGGCACTGAGTACATCGTTTCCATCTCTGAATCCATATAGGTATGAGAGAAATGATCTGACAAGCTGCCAGATAT
This sequence comes from Ambystoma mexicanum, assembly GCF_040938575.1. NCBI lineage: Eukaryota > Metazoa > Chordata > Amphibia > Caudata > Ambystomatidae > Ambystoma > Ambystoma mexicanum. Next base: position 1,280,945,457 of record NC_090930.1, on the reverse strand, counting down.
CCTAGGCACATCTAAGTGGCCAGTAGGTTTGACATGAAACAAGTCTGGTAGAAAACTCCTGCGGCCTGGCTGGACAACAAACTCCTGGCTGGGCTCTGCCCCAGGATTCTTAGGCTCCTTGTCTTTGGACTGGCCAGGGTTTTTACCTTTGAATGGCTACTGGATTTGGAATAGGCCAGGGCTTTCACTTTCGACCTGTTGCCTTTTTAGGAGTGGTGTAGGACTTCCACCCAGCACCCGTGCCTCTGCCTGGCTCAACAGCCTAGCCAGAGTGGGACAGTCACTCTGTTCATGGCAAAGGTCAACCTGGCCTGTGCCTCCAGCTGAAAACAACTCCTTCATCTCTGGCAGGTCCTTCGGGTCTGAAGCTTCCCTGTCTTCCATCTAAGGTATCTCCTCTATACTAGTAGGCAACCCTGAGATCACTAAATCATGTGCTAACTCCATAGACTCTTCAAGGGCCACTGAGTCCTCACTCGCAAGAATAGGATCGTCAGGGGACATGAGGCCTGCACAGGGAGCTACCAGTGAGACCTATCTCTCTCATTTCTTTAGCTGAGGATCCCTCCTGTTTGTGGAACAGGCCAGGGCTTCATGCTACACCTGTTCACTTTGTTGAAGTGGTTCATGACTTCTTTCCTGTACCTGCTCTGCAGTCTGCCTTACAGGCCTGCTAGAGTGGAACAGACATGATTGAGGTGAATCCCCCCTGCCACAGAAAGATGACATCACATAGAGTAGTAAAAGTGAAGAATTCTTGTGGGGAATCTCCTCTTAAATTGAGAAAGACAGCGCTGTGCACAAAGTGATGGACCTATCAAGAAAGGACATGATAACCCTCAGCTCTAGAAGGGGAGTTCTATCAGGGGTGAGTTCCCTCACCTAGGGGCAGAGAGGCAGAGGAAAGATCTACATCATTGTGTATATAAATGTGTTTCTCCTTGCAGGCATCAGTAGCAAGCATGTATTTAGAGGTATCCGTTTTTAGGCATCGTTACCCCATTGTGTATAGAAAGGTGTTTTTGGGTAGGGAGGTTGTGATGATTGTGTGTAAGTGACAGTGTTTTGGGGTGAGATGTTTTTTATATTTGTGGGATCAGTTGGTGTTGTGAGCTTTTGAAATAAGATTCCGCAGGTCCTGTGTCTGTGGATTTTTTGTTGGTTTGAGAGCGGTTGGGACCTTGTGTTATTATGGTTACTCTTTTGGAGCACATGTGCAAAACACTTCCGCAATATAAAGAGGAAATCCTGAAGTACCACCAAGAGTGGGTTCAGGAAACTGTTGGCAAATCATTTAAAGCTTATATAGGGAAAATGTTGAAAAATAGGCAGAGTTTACTTGAATTGTGGAAAATGCTTTAGTAGGAAGATAACACCCCCGATGACAGTACAGAGGGAACCAATTAAGTATGTGTACAGGCCAATGCCCCACCCTCTTATTGATCCTTTCCTATAAAGCCTGCTGCAGGGTACACCAACACTCAGGGTTTCATCCCAAACTGGCAAAAGGGAAACTCATGGAAACGGAGAAGGCCACCCAAGACCCACAAGTTATGGAAATAGAAAATGAGGCTTGCAGAGAATTAGAGGCATCTTTGCAGAAGGTGGAAGAGAAGCAGAACATGTGGCTCAGGGACAAGGGGAGGGGTAGTGTGCAGCATTTGGCACAGACAAATGGAGGGTGGGACAGATTTGCTTCAAGATTGACAGTAAAGCTATCAGAGATCTTAGGGTAGACCCAAGTGAGGAATCCCCCAATTCAGGGATGGTCCAGCTGGTCCACAAACTAGGAAAAATGCAGGGAAAGAGTAGACTATGACTCAGTATATACTCAAGAGGAAGCAGAGGATGATGACGGATGAGTGAGACAGGTGAGTAGGAGGAAGTAACACCATTGGGGTTGCCAGCTCAGACAGCGGCTCAGGTGAATTGCCCTAGATAAGGGTAGGAAGCAAGCTCCCAGAATTAAAAAATGAGGAATGCAGTTCCAATTGGTACAGAAGGGACCAGGGAGAGTGCATTATGTTCCATGACCCCACATGGATTGGGATCGCTTAGTGTGCATCTTGCCCTCCCTTGCAGTGAGAGCAGGCAAGTAGATGTATGCCCTCAAAAAACAGACAGCAGCAATCAGATTAGCTGTAGGGGACATGAAGAGCTTGTTTGTTGCACTGTTAGGTGAACAGGCAGATGAGGTATGGATGAAGGTACAAAGGAGTGAAATTCAGCAATAATGCCCTTTATGGAGCACTATTTAACAACTGTCAAGCACATGTATGGAAGGCTTTGAAGGGGCGATACATGAGACCTAGGTTTGCATTCAGTGTTAGTCTTGTGGGAATATATGACACTTTGCATTAGAATGCAGAAGCAGGCCACCCTTGACCTACAGCAACCCTAGCAGAGCAGCACATCAGCTCACTTACCACCCACCGTCCCTGATGCAGCCTCCATTTTCCACCTGCCCCAGGTCCCATTCACCCGTAGCCAATTCAATACCCAGCACCAAATCCCTGACAGACACACATATAGCAGTTTCCTGCTCAGCCATGGGATAAAAATCCCCAGCCCCAGGGCATGGTGGCTCATTAGACAAGGGTCAGTGTGATAGGAGGAAATCCTTTCCTGCTCCCAGGTGCAAACGTTTATCCAAATTGGACAGCCCACAAAGAGATCTGACGTGCCCAGTACCATCAGTAAATTCTGCCCTGGAAGAGGCACCCTGAGTGGAAGTGAAGATAGTGGTTCTAACATCTTCGTTTATGGTGAACACAGGACCTACCAAGTCCTGCATTAAGGAATGAAAGTTTCCTCTGTTAGGTGAGACAATGGACATGCAGGGATTCTCTGGTGCTGATGTATCGTTTCCTTTCGTTGAAAATTTACCTATCACCATAGGCACACAAGAATTGACTGCATCTTCATTGAATTCACAGGATACCCCAGTTAACCTCCTGGGCAGGGATATCATGAGCAAGTTGAATATGATGATTTAATTCAATGAGGAAGGCACAGTGTTCTCTATGCAACGCACACACCATGCAGGAGCTACTGTGGCAATACAAGCACTTTGTGGCTACAGCGCCCTTTATGGCATGCTACTCCACACAAATGTATATTTTAATGTAGTCAAAGTTAGGTTGAATGTCTAGGATCGAGAACAAAACAATATGCATACCGGCAGAATTTCTATTCAGACCAGCGGTCCCCCTGGAGGTGGAAAGGAACTATTAAAACATTAGATATAGATGCAGTGATCATCAAGGCAGAAAAAATAATACATCAAATGGTGAACACTCCTACATATTATTCCAATTACCTCTGTGGCCCTCAGTGAAGTGAGTACAGCAGCCTGTGCTCTCACCATGTTGGGAAGCCCAGCAGGCCATCCCCATGGCACTCTGGAGCACCCGTTCGATTTGAAGGTGGCCACTGCCATAGCTAACCCTGCTGCATCTGATTTACAACAAAGCACCCCAGCTACACCCCAAGACTCTCCCTTGGGCTCCACTGAGTTGCCATCCGGCCATGAAAACCTGCTCCCCAACTTCCTCATAAAAGGCCCTTCTGTGCCTGTATTCTTCGAACCACCTGTGTGACCCCAGTGAAGTGACTACACCATCCAGTGCTCTCACCATGTCGGGAAGCCAAGCTGGGCATCCCCAGAGCATTCAGGAACACCTGCTCCATTTGAAGATGGCCACCCCCTGCTACATTCGATTTACAACACAGCTCCAATTTCATCCTGAGCCTCTCCCTTGGTCTCCACTGATTGGCCATCCAGCCATGAAAACCTGCTCCCCGACGTATGCCGGCAGGCGAAGCTGGCCCTCACCCAATTGCCCTCATAAAAGGCCCTCATTGCCTGTCTGGGGCTGTCCCGGAATGACGGTCGCTCTTCCCATCTCCTTATACCGACCTATGCCACTTCATCTCAACCGCACGCCCTCCAATAATTGCCCATTCTGTCATCGTTACCATGCCAGTCCTTACCCCAGAGTCCAGTCCTCTTCCAACCTTCCCGTTGCCTCCTGACTGATCTCTGATCGACTTTACCTGACTACGAGTCCAGCACAACGTGGAAGGTAAGCACTCTTACACTATAGTGAACTACAACCTGCGTAATTCCCATTAACCCCCAATATGCCCAATCAGCCCATCTCAACCCCCCCCCACTTACTTCTTAATCACCTATACTCCATCACTTCCATTTCTGGTCAATACCTTGAAATTGCAAACCTTGTAAGAAACAAACTTGCCCTCCTGGCCCATCCATCCCAACTCACAATGTCACTCCCCTATCTTTGTCCAAACCTACTTACTTTCTACCACTCCTTTTCATCACCCCTCTCCTGCCCAATATCCACTCATCCTTGACCCACTTACACATCATGTCTTTGCCTCGCTTTTTTCACCAAAGGCTTTGTGCAGGCGCATACATTAACAAGCCTTTGCCCTCCATCTTCACAAACTCTCCTCACATGCAGCACCCCCACCCCCACCTTCTCACACAATCCACGGCAAGCCTTCACCCATCAATCCCCCTTCAAATCCCACAAGCCCTCACCAACCTACTTGCATCTCCCATTTAAAGTGTGCCCTCATTAATGTATTCGTATTGTGCACCCACACCACTCACATCCATGACCTTATTGAAGATAAACACCTCGACATCCTTGCAATTACAGAATCATGGCTTCACAACACTGCAGGCCTGGCTCTTTCCCTGGCCATTCACCATCTAAAGATCAGACCAGCCTTCCAAACCAAACCAGGTGGCAGAGTCACACTTATTACCTAGTCCACTTTGCCTATTAGGGTGATTCCTGCAACATCGCTGCCAGGCTATAACATCTGACTCACCAAACTGTCACTGACCCCTCACACCACCACCATCAGACTAAGAGTTCTATACTGACAACTGTGGGATGTTTTTACCCACGCATCCAAGCCCTACAACAGAACTGTGCATTACTGGCATTGAAAACATCATGATGGCCAGAAATCTTCAGAAAATGCACAGGGAAAACATGAGAAATAGGTTGCCATCCATTTTTGCCTCTGTCAATGTTAATACAGGAGACCATTGCCAGACCCTATCCTTTGGCTGCACAGAGAGCAAAACCAGTGCAAAGGAATATGGTGCTGTTCAAAATCCGTTTTTAATTAATGTCAAAAATTGCTAAAATCATGGGCACAAAACCACTAAACAAAAACATCCAACTTCTGGTTGGGTGTTCTACATTACTCTACTGCCAAATCCACATCAATACAATGTTAGCAAGGATCATATGCCATCAAGTAAAATCCCCTTTTTGAAATGTATTAATTCAAGACAGCTCCCAAAAATGGGTGCAGTGCCAGTGCTTGACACTGGCCGGTACTAGCGACCTAAACTCTGACAGGAGACCTGTATTTCAGGAGCTGAAAAGGAACCAGAGTTAGCTGGGACTTCAAAGCCTTGCTGGTCAATGAGAATTCTTCACACCTACTGTTCCCAGGCCCTATACCAGAAGGCAGTCTGATTTAATTAAAAGTTCAAGAGGCCTCTGTCCATGGGAAACCTTCTGCTGCCCCCACCAAATGGAGATCACACCTCTCTGATTGAGAGGACTGCAGGGAAACAGAACAATGAACTTCCCTTGGCTCAAAGCAATTGTAAAATCAGGGGGTTTTAAATGGCTTCCTCTTGGAAGGAACTGGAAGGGGCACTGTCTCTGTGAGACAGCTAAGCTTGGAGACGGGGACGAACAAGGAATTCCCCCATGTGCTTTGGGACCTAAACACACCCATCTGGGCCAGAGCATAATCTTAAAAAGATGGATAATTCATAGTATAAAATTGTCAAAATGATATAAATAATATCATTATTCCTGTGATTTTTCAGTGCACATTTTAAGAGGTGTTAGCACTCTGTACGATGTACTGAGACCGAACCCCATGATTTATTAATACTACAGACACTGTGCTTATACTAGAGAATTGTAAACTTATTGTAATGTGCTCAGGGAGGGGTTGCAGGTCTGTGTAAAATTTGATGCAGAACCGACCATGGCAAAACCCACTAAAAGCACAAAATGTTATCATTTCTGAACTCAAGCTCTCAGGAACATGGGGCTTGAACCGAGACCTGTCTTAATTCATCTGTGATGTGTACATGTATTATGAACCACATGTGTATCTGGGAAACCTGTTTGTTATGAAAAAATAATTTTGTAAGTGAAACCAAAGGGGAGTGTTCATTCTGTATGCCATAAAAAATTATGCCTGATGACACCGGATGACTCACAACTCCGTTCTCCAGTCAGAGGACAGAAAATCCTCTAACCTATCAGGATCCTTAAAGGGTTGGGCATAGAAAGTTAGCCGCCCCACCCATTTTCAAAAGACATAAAAAGAGCCACTGAGACCCAGGTAGGGACTGCTCTTTCCACTTTCTTGCGAAGCACTTTGCCAGACCACTTCAAAGCCAGACGATATTCAGAAGGACCATATCCAGAACTTAGACTCCAGATTCCACAACTTTGAAGCAGAAGGCCTACTGCAAGCTAAAAGTATTCTCAGCTGGCCTTACAATCTTGCAAACTGATTTTACCCCAGACTTCCAAGGGGCACATCACAATAACACAGCCGGGCTGTGTTGTTTCTGCTTCTTTGCCAAGAACATTTGCCAGAACCAGACCCAGAAAGCAGAGCTGTATCCAGAACCGCAGACCAGACTAGAACAGACCAGACCGCTGTGCAGTGCCTAGAACTTTTGCCAGAACCAGAGATCCAGACCAGCAGAGCAGAGCTGACCCAGATAGCTGTGACTTCAGAACCACCCGCCAGAAGTCCAGTCTAAACCTGTTGACCAGATCTTGACGGCCTATTTCAAATTTATAGTGTGAGTATCCAGCCAGAACTGTGCAGAACCAATCTCTTAGTGTAAAATAATCTCATCCCATCCATTTCAACCTATTTAGAACTGCATAGAAATCGTGTGCCCATTGTGTGATTTCAAACCTGTGAAAGTGTCATTTGTCATTTGAATCTTACTTTATTTCTGAGAATCTACCTCCACTAAATCGTCCGACTTTCTATTCCGACTTTCTATTCCTTATAGTTTTTCCGTAATCGCGATCGACGCACTCGGAAAAAGTGCAGCGAATTGCAATTTGACTCAATTTCTCCACCTGTCAAAAATAGCTGTCCTTTTGCTTGCAACTGCTGAACTCCATTTTCAACCTGATATTCATTCATGAATCACTCATAGTGTTGACCTGAACCAATCTTAAGTAGCTATCACCTACCCTGAATCTCCTATAGGGAATTAAAATCATTTTTAGCATATTTTCCACTTCATTGCAAATCACATTTAAAAGTATTTCTGACTGTTTAAAAGCATACCGGTTGCTCTAAGCTTGCTAGGGGGAACTGGAATTTGTATTGCATTTGATTGTATTCCTGAAAACTGTGTATATTGTATAGGGGGGAGGGAATTGTCAAAAGAAAAAGTGATCATCTTATCTCTTGTTGAAACCATACCAGTTTATTTTTGTGCTGCATTCTTTCTATCATTGCTTTTCCTTGAAACCATAAAAGTATTCTCTGCTACCTTATCCTTCCTATACCAACTCCTAAGTAATAAAAAAAGTGTGCTGGTGTAATATTATCCATTGTTGATCACTGTCATATTCGTAAGTGTGCTATCAGATATTAATTTATTTATAAAAGTGTAATATATATCTTGTTTAATTTTTCAATATATCTTTTAATTTGCAAAATAAACCTACTTCTTGGATCATTGAGGTCAGGTTGATTCAAAGAGAGGGGCATTATATAAGGGTTTATCATCCAGGTTTATGAACTTGTCATAAAAATATATAAATAAGGGCTTCCATTGGGCATTTCAGACTAGGCATTGACTTAGTTGGATTGCTGAATTGGAGTCACTAACAGAGTGGGGGCTCGTCCGGGACTTCTGGATTAGAACTACCACTTGTGCAGCTTAATACAGTGTGCTAACTGACAGGATACATAAATCCTGTTAGATCACCACGCTGTGTTACACTGTAAAAGCACCTGTCAAAAGAAGGACGCTCTAAGGAGATGGTCTGTTTTGCAAAATAAAATACTAACTTCTGTCAGGAAGGAAATCAATTTCCAGAATGACGACCTTGGTAGATATCAAAATAGCAAGAGAGCACCTCTTACATAAGCTATTTGTGAGAGGCGAATGGACAGAACAGGACCAGACGGTGTGGTTGCAGGCAATCACACCCCAGATCACTGTAACAGGGTCAGACACATGGAGAGATCAGGGTCCATTACATGTGGCCCTGAGTGAACTATATATGGCCCCTAAAGCCAAAGATGAACACGACAAGATAGTCTGGATAGCGGCATATTTATATTTATATATGGGAGCCATACAGTACAAATGTGCCGAAGGCCAAGCTCTGGCAAATAGGCAACAGATGGCATTAGAGAAAGCCCAATCTGACCTGGTCTCTTCTGAGCAGAGGCTGCAAAGGAGCCAGGAGTCAGAAAATGAGAGTAGACCATATCTCATTAAAATCAAAGAGGATATGGGTATCCTGCAACAGGAAAAGTCTGACCAGGATACCAGATTTCTGGCCTTGCAGAAGGAGTACCAAGAAGGTTTGGACTCCCTACTGCAGAGCCAGAAAAAGCTGGAGCAACAACTGGACTTCAATAGGGCATGCGCAGAGCAGGTAGTCACCCTGCAAAGCCACCTAGATAGGGAGAAGGCAGAGAGCAACAAACTGATTCTGAAAGACCTGGATACCCAGACAGAATTTGAGGAAGAGCGCCAGAATGCTGGTGCCCTTCAAAGGCAGAGGGACAACCTGGCGGCACAGAGGCAGGCTCTTAGTCAGGAAAGGGACACCTTAGGCCAGGAAGTCTGCCACTTAAAAAGAAAAATGGAAGAAAATCACCTGGCCCTCCAGGGACTGGGTGACCTCCAAAAAGAGCATCAGAACTTGTTAGAGCACACCAGAGGGTGGAAGATGCTCTGGCAAGAAAGGAGCAGGCCAGTAGGGATGGGACTGAGGAGGTAACCCTCCTGCAGCAAAGACTGGCCCAGTACTCCAAGACTAACCAGGAAGCACAGAGAGAGAATGAGGCTCTCTGCCAGCACAATGATAGGCTCCAGCAACAGGTAGCCATGCAGGAGAGACTGATAGAGTCTAGTAAGGCCTTGACTGAGGAACTGAAAGCACAGGCTCTTGCATGGCAATAGGGAGCAGGGGCTGATAGAGATGAGGTTCACTGGGAAAGGGAAACACCTGAGCATAACCTCAGGAGCCTTAGGGCCAAAAGCCTTCATCTCTCCCAGTCCCTGGACTCTGCCACCCCCAGGTCCCCTGGCGCACATGAGCACAGTGCCACAGGTCTGGCAGTTTACTATCCAGCCAAAAGTATGGGGCTCATAGGCCAGTACCACCCAGGAATGGATGGGAGGGCATCCGGGTATGGGCACCTAAGTACAGTGCAATTTAGTGGGGAACCCCAGGAGAGTAGGCCCACTAAGGGCATGCTGAAAACCTCTGCCCGTTTAGGTCAGTGGGGGGGTACTCATCAAATCCTGGCAGCACTGAGGAATCTGAAGACTCCTCTGAACGTCACAGGACACAGGAGACCAGGTCCCCACATTCTGCCAGCCATTCCCAGGCTCGGAGAATCTGGGAAACCCTGGAAGATCAGACAGACCCCTCTGGGAGCCCTGCTTCTGAGTCAGAGGATGAATGGACCAGGGTTACCCGAACCAAAAAGGCAATAAGGCAAAAAGGGCCTTGCTTAAGGCCCCTGTAAAACAGATTAAGGCAATAAGGAGTGTCATCACCCCTTATCACAAGAATGCCAAGTATTCTGTTTGGGAACACTTGGAGCTTTACGAGCAAATGATGGAGACTTTCCATTTGAAAGACAGCAGTTGCTGCATTCAGTATGTAAAATGGACATTCTCCCCAGAATACTCTAGTTTCTTTGTGGGACTGGAGGACCAAAACCATTCAAGATGGTCCACATATAGGGCGGCCATCTTGAAACATTTTTCTGTTCACAGAAATCTCCAAGAGGCTCGCAAGGCAGCCTACAATTTGCAATGTGGGGAGGATCAGGCCCCACAAGAATGTGTGCAGGAATTGAAGCGTGCCTTTGCGCAGACTACCAGAAGGGTGCGCACGGACAGCAAAGAATTTGTTAACACTTTTTTCCATGCCTTGCCCAAATACATCATGACCCAGCTAGTGAGAGATTATCATGAGAAAAGGTCACTAGACTGGGTCATTGAACAGGCTTCCCGGATCCATGAGGTGCAGAAGCCCATAGAAAATAAAAATAACACCCAGAAAAGCCCCAAATCAACCAGCACCCCTGCTGCTGCTAAGGTGGCAGAGGTAAAGGTTGCCCCCATTTTAGATTTGGAGATGTGTGGGGCCTAAAAACTTGCCTGCGCAGAATAATTCTAAGCCCAGAAGGCCCTCGGGCAAGTCACAGACAGGGAGTCAAGGAGGTAGTCCACCAAATGGGATCCCTCACTCCCCTGATTATGTAAGTCCCCGCTACAAGGGAAACCAACCCATCCTGGGTTATGTGTGGACTCATCCAGCCCAAGGGGGGATCCAGCCAACTACCTAACCCAGGGAACTTTCCTCCTAACCTCCCACAGGAGGGCAGAAATTCACCAAACCCTGGTCAGAACTTTTTCCCCAGGTACCCACAAGGTTTCCAACCCCAAAATCATCCATCCTTCTTTCCCCACTTCCCTGAGCCCAGATCACCTAATCCAGGAGAGGGGAGGCCAAGGGTGGAGGGGTACCCATATCTTCCCAACGCGGGGTACTACCAGAGAAGGGATAGCTACCCTTCCCGGGATTAGCCTAGGGGAGATAACCTTACCCCGTATCAGCCTGAGCGGGTTTCACAGTTAGAGCGCCAGGTCCAAAATATGGCACAGGATTTGGGTCACATGCTGAGGGCTCAACAGAACCCTCAGATGAGCATGCCGGCGCAGAATGCCCCAAACTCTGAGCCTGGTGCTCCAGAACAATGAAGCGGGCAGCACCCCGATAACCCACTGGTTCCCAGGGAGGAGGCACAAGGAGAAGGGGGGTGTAAAGCCTTGGAGGAAGCTTCCTTCCCCACTTGTAAACAGCCCCTGGAAACCCAGGAAACGGAAACAAAATCTCCTACCCCTGAAAGTCTGCCACCCAGGGAGCAGAGAGGAGGTAGGAGAAACAAAGTACCCAAACAGACCCATTTTGTGGAGGAGGTACAGATCTTACAATTTGAGGGAGAGGGATCCTCAGAGGATCCTGGGAAAAGGATCTTCTCCTTCAGAGATGGAGGAACTCCTCCCAAAGAAAAATGGGTCAATAGGGATCCAACTCCAGACTGGGTAGATGTGGGGACTGAGCTAGCGCCGCCCATCTTCTCATCCCAGAACCAACAGCATCAAAATACCCTGGTTGAAACCCATTCTGGTGACTGCCTCCAAAAAGGGGGGGTGGCCCAGAACCAGAACTAGGGGAACCAACAACGTCTCTGATTTCCTGTTGCCAACTTTTTCTTGCAGATTCCCATGACTCTCCACAGAATTCTGCCCAGATCTCTTTTCTCGCAATGTCTAAAACTAAAAAATTAGCCCACCAGTTGTCCAAAAATGTGCATTATCTGTACCCCCTTGAGGAGAAGGAGGGAAGATACTATGCCCCAGTTCAAGTGCAGGGGCAGGGTACAAATTTGGCACTGGTGGACACTGGATCCCAAGCTACCCTTTTGTCCAAAAGGGCCTTTGATGAACTAAATGAAGGAAGGGGGGAGAATTACCGTATTCCTCTCACCTCTCTTCCTGGACAACTTTAGAACTTTGATGGGAAGGAAATTCCCGTCGAGGGGACTGCAGATTTGGACATTAAAATTGGGCGACACAAGGTGAAACACCCGGTCATACTAGTGACTCCAGAGGGCACCCCTTGTTTACTAGGGAATGACCCCCTGAGAAGGTTGTCACCCCTAATAGATTGCGTAAACAAGGTCCTCTGGACCCAGACTAGCCGACCAATAAAATTAAAACAGAGTGTCAACCATATTGGTTTAAAGGGCACATGCCACATGGTTGAACAAAAATCTGACCAAGTAAAATTTAACTTCCAGAACAACAAAATTCCAGACGTGACAGTAATAGCAGTAGAACAATAGACCGGTGATGGGGGTTCTCTCTATTTCTGCAAATCAACCTTCCTTCCAGTTTAAGGTGGTATTCCACACTGGAAAGAAACACTCTGAAATTCTTTACTAATCCACAATCAGACATTCCCACTCCAATAGTCCAGAAAGATTTGAATTCAGCTCAGAGCCTGGCTGATGTTCGGCAAATTGGAGAGCAGTTGTTCTTCCCTGTTCAGTTAAATGATGGGAAGGACTCTGTTCTCGCAAGAGTGTGTGTGAACAATGGTAAGAGCTTCATCAGCGAAGCCATGTTCCGCCAACTCCCAAAAGATCCAGCCATTCCCACATTCAAACACAAATGGGAAATGGATCTGGAAACACCCAATTCGGAACATCTCCTGCCAAGCAGGTGTATGCTCAAAATCTCCATTGGCAACAAGAGCATAGTCCATAATTGTTGGGTCATGCGAGACGTCACTGCCGCCTTTTACTTAGGCAGTGATATTCTCAATCGCTTTGCCATTAGTTTGGACCTAATAAACTTCAAAGCTTGGTCCCGATTAGCGGATAATCCCATTGGCTTTGATAATCCAGAAAAAGCATTTAGGTCAGCTCAATTTCTACCTTACGCAGTTGAAATTCATATTAAAGAGGAACTCACCATCCCAGAAAGGACCCGACAATTCTCCATGGAAGTGAAAGTTAAAAGAGGACAAAAATTGAAAAACCTGGATGCTTATATTCATCTAAATGTTTCTCTCCAACAGCAAGGGTTCGGGGTAAACCCAACACCATTAGTCAATATAGAACATGACACCATTCCAATAGAGGTGGATAACAGCGACTTAAAGAGTATTGCTCCAGCCGCAGTCACCATTATTGGAATGACGGTTGATGACCGACATTTTTCCATTGATCTAGGAAATGAACTGTTAGGACCAATCCCCAAGGGCTGTTTTGACAGTGACAGTGATGACAATACAACACCAGACAGGATCTTTACCCGGCATGGGGGGAACTTCCTGGTGTACACTTCCTGCCGTTATGGTAAGGAAGATGTGATTAGTGACTTCAGGAGGGATGAGGTGATTTTCCAGGTCCATGAGGGCTGCTTTTGCCACCTGAAACCTCCAGTCCAAATCAGCACTCTGACCGGGGACTTCTCCACCCAGCTGGAGGAGGCCGCTGAGATAGCAAAACCAGAAGTCTTTCCAGGCTTCAGGCAGATGGTGGAAGAGAGAGTCAACCTAGCTGATGCCTGTGTGACTCTGGAACAGAAGCAAAAGTTGGAACAAGTTTTCTTGGATTTCCAAGATCTCTTTGCAGTGGACTCATATGATTGTGGTTGCACTGACATCCACACAACAGCAATTCCCACGGAACCTGGCATGCCTCCAGTGTTTGTGAAGCAATATCGCTTGCCTCTCGCATCCATGGAGTCCCTTACTGAAATAATTAAGAACCTTGAGTCCCGGGGGATAATCCGTCCAGTCCACAGCAATAATCCGGTGCTGGGAATATTGAAGCCAAACGGCCAGTGAAGACTCTGCACCGACCTTAGGGTGCTCAACAAACGGGTCCATACTTCCAGATGGCCTCTTCCCTACATTGACCAAGGGCTGGCCCAGATCCAGGGGTCACAGGTATTCACTGCAATAGACCCGACCAATGGATACTGGACTGTGCCTGTCAGTAGAGAGGACCAATACAAGCTGGCTTTTGCCTTTGGGGGCAAGCAATACACATGGGCCCTGACTCCCTTCGGATACCTCAACTCCGGCAATGAATTCAACATTTTCCTACACAAGGCCATGCCCAACCTGGGTGCGAGGGGTAACCTGGCTTATGTAGATGATGTCCTCATCAAAAGTTCATCTGTGGAGGAACACATAGCGGAGATCCGTTATGGTCTGACACAGTTGAGGACCGCCGGAGCAAAACTTTCCTTTCAGAAAGCACAGTGGTGTAAAACCTGTGTTAATTTCTTGGGGCATGAGATTACTCCTCAGGGTCTCTGTCCCCAGGAAAAGAAAGTGGAAGCACTCCAGAAACTGAAAGACCCCCCGACTCTGCAGAAACTAAGGAGCCTCCTTGGACTGACTAATTACAGCAGAAAGTTCATTGAGGGCTACACAGAGATCACCAGACCCCTGATTCATCTCTTGAAGGGGGGGTCAAGTGGGAATGGGGTCCAGAACAATCCGAGGCAGTAAGAAAGCTCAAAAGAAGCCTCTCACAAGCACCCTGCCTAGCTTACCCTGTCAGAAACAAGGAGTTTTTCTTGGAGACAGGGTTCTCTGATACATGCTTGACTGTAGTATTATATCAAAAGCATGACAAGCTCAATAAAGTAATCTCCTATGCGAGCAAAACTTTATCCTCTGTGGAGGAAAAATTCAATGATTGTGAGAAGGCACTCCTGGCAATGGTGTGGGCATTGAAGAATTACCGCCCGTTTATCCAGGGGGAACACATCATAGTGGAGACGCCACACCAGCCTCTGCAATATCTCCAAAGCGACAGAATCTGGGCCAGAAATGTGAGTAATTCCTGAATTACTTCCTGGATTCTGTCGATGCAAGGCTTTCCTGTGGAGGTCAGATATGGCCAAAACAAGAAGAGTCCCCTCGCGCAAGGTCTGACTGACTTGCATGATTGTGCCAGAGAAAACTGTCTCGAGGACGAAAGTCTAAAAATCAAGGACAACATGGAGGCATACCTTAATTCCCCGCACAAAGTCTTTGAAGAAGACAAGTGTGAGGGAATGCCCACTGTCTGTGTGGATGGATGCTCTTACCATGTTGACAACAACGGGGGAAAAAGAATTTGTGGCCGGTGTAGGGAATGCATGGGTGAATGAGTCCCCAGAACCCTCCGCTGGGTACGAAATTGGTCCCCGAAGTAGTCAGGTGGCAGAGTTGATGGCTGTGCATCATGCCATCTTCACTGCTGTCCAACATCTACTCCACAAACTGGTCATAATCACAGATTCAGACTATGTACGGAACGGGTTCGTGGAGCACCTGGTTAATTGGAAAACCAGAGGCATGTTATGTACTAATAACAAACCCTTGAAACATGGGAAGTTAATCCAAAACATTGATGATCTGATCACCTCGAATGGGATGACCATCTACTGGAAAAAGATCAAAGGTCATTCCAAAGTAGAGGGACCAGACAAAACTGGAAATGACTTAGCTGATCAGCTGGCCAAAACCGGGGCCATCCAAGGGACACTAATAAAGATTGAGTCCCTGTTGGGGGAAATCCAGATCACTGCTATCACTAAGTCCTAGACAAATGCCCACAATGATTTTTCAACTGCCCAATGGAGTAAGGAGACCCCAGATGCTGATTTGATTACGGCTCAGAAGGGGGATCCAAGAATTGGTAAGTTTTACCAACACATTGAGGACCCTGAGAACTTTCCCCTGACGGATACCGATTACATTGGGAAAGAGGACCTTAGAGTGTTGATGTAATGTCCAAAAATGTTCCGAATCCAAGACGGTTTGTTGGTAAGGGAATGCCAAGCTGGCCAAGATCAGTGGGTGGTTCCTACCTCATTCCGAAGCCTGATGTTAAGTCCTGCCCATGATGCAGCCACGCCGGTCATAGGGGGTTTCTTACAACACTTGAAATCTTAAGAGAGGTTTCATACTGGTCACACATGGGGCAGGACCTCGACCAATACTTGAAGGGGTGTCTTGTGTGTGCACAATTTCAGCCAACATCCCTCACACACTGTGCACCTCTCCAAAAGAGGTGGATGACACAATCATGGTCAGATTTGCAAGTCGACTCCATAGGGCCCGTGATTCGCTCCTCTAGGGGGAATAAGTACATGTTGACAGTGACATGCTTATTTACTAAATGGGTGGACTGTCTCCTGGCCCTAAACTGCAAGGCAGAAACAGCAACTGCCCTGATGATCAACCACATCTTTTCCCGTTTTGGTCTACCCCAAAGGATCGATCAGACAGAGGTAGCCATTTCACTAGCGAAGTAATGGCAAAGATGTGGGAAATACTGGGGGTTAAAAGGATGCTACACATTGCTTACCGACCAGCTTCTTCTGGGGCAGTAGAATGTTACAACCAAACCATTGTGAGCATATTAAAAAAGTTTGAGGCAGATTCTGGGCCAAGTTGGGATATCCGATTACCTCTGGTCCTAATGGCCATCAGATCTACCCCTTCATCTGCAACTAAAATGTCACCGTTTGAGCTGATGACTGGACGCAGGATGGTGCTTCCCCAGCATTTTCTTTACGGGACCCAAGAGCAAACATTGATCAATGCCTCCACAACTCATGAGTATGTTGAAAAATTTAAGGAAACACTTTCAACATGCTTTTGCCTGTGCTCAGCGAAACCTAGAAAGATCAGCCGATAGAATGAAGACTCATTATGATCTAAAGACTACTAGGAAAGAATACAATGTGGGAGACCGGGTCTATCTATACAATTTCCAAAGGAACCAGGCCAAAAAGCAGAAATTTCGGCCTACATGGAAGGGACCTTTTGAAATTGTAGACAAGATCTCACCAGTCGCCTACAAGATCCACATCCCCAAAGTCAGTTTGGCAGAAGGGGAAGACAAGTGGGTCCATATAAATCAGCTAAAGTGTTGCCATCCCAGGCACACTCTGCAGCAACTAGAGGAGTCCTCTGCAATCCCAGAGGGGGCCGTCAAGATTAATACAAGTCCAACCCTAAGATATTCCACATATAGCCTATAAAATTCTATGATTCTTGAATGCAAATGTCTCCTGATGTATAAAATGTATATGTTCGCCCCACCTTTAATAGTGGTGGGGAAATGTCTACGAATGTGTTTCTGCCGCTTTGCTTCGTCATCATAGGAGAGATAAACCATGGAGACTGACCAAGGAGGATGACCCAGGGATCGGGAGCAAAGATCCGAGGGGCCTGGGGTACTGCCCAATACTCCCATCAGGACCGGCAAGGAGAACCAATCAATCCACCCTGATGGAGGAAAAGATGCTGAAATTTGCCATCAGAGGAATCAGAAGAAGATGAGGCGAACATCCCAGATCTTGCGAGTTCCATCGGTGAAAGGTCAGAATGGCCATCACAAGAGGGGGGGTTTGTGGGATGTTTTTACCCAGGCATCAAGCACTACAACAGAACTGTGCATTACTGCCATTGAAAACATCATGAGGCCCAGAAATCACCAGAAAATGCACAGGGAAAACATGAAAAATAGGTTGCCATCCATTTTTGCCTCTGTCAATGTTAATACAAGAGACCATTGCCAGACCCTATCCTTTGGCTGAACACAGAGCAAAACCAGTGCAAAGGAATGTATTAATTCAAGACAGCTCACAAAAATGGGTGCAGTACCGGCGCTTGACACTGACCGGCACTAGCGATCTAAACTCTGACAGGAGACCTGTATTTCAGGAGCTGAAAAAGAACCGGGGTTAGCTGGGACTTCAAAGCCTTGCTGGTCATGGAGAATTATTCACACCTACTGTTCCCAGGCCCTATACCAGAAGGCAGTCTGATTTAATGAAAAGTTCAAGAGGCCTCTGTCCATGGGAAACCTTCTGCTGCCCCCACCAAAAGGAGATCACACCTCTCTGATTGAGAGGACTGCAGGAAACAGAACAATGAACTTCCCTTGGCTCAAAGCAATTGCTAAATCAGGGGGTCGTAAATGGCTTCCTCTTGGAAGGAACTGGGAGGGGCACTGCTTCTATGAGCCAGCTGAGCTTGGAGGTGGGGACAAACAAGGAATTACCCCATGTGCTTTGGGACCTAAACACGCCCATCTGGGCCAGAGCATAATCTTAAAAAGATGGATAATTCATAGTATAAAATTGTCAAAATTATATAAATAATATCATTATTCCTGTGATGATTGTTCTGTGCACATTTTAAGAGGTGTTAGGACTCTGTACGATGTTCTGAGACCGAACCCTGTGATTTATTAATACTACAGACACTTTGCTTACACTAGAGAATTGGAAACTTATTGTAATGTGCTCAGGGAGGGGTTGCAGGTCTGTGTAAAATTTGATGCAGAAACGACCATGGCAAAACCCACTTAAAGCTCAAAATGTTGTCGTTTCTGAACCCAAGCTCTCAGGAACATGGGGCTTGAACAGAGACCTGTCTTAATGCATCTGTGATGTGTACATGTATTATGAACCACATATGTATCTGGGAAACCTGTTTGTTATGAAAAATTCATTTTGTAAGTGAAACCAAAGGGGAGTGTTCTTTCTGTATGCCATAAAAAAATGATGCATGATGACACCGGATGACTCACAACTCTGTGCTCCAGTCCGAGGACAGAAACTCCTCTAACCTATCAGGATCCTTAAAGGGTTGGGCATAGAAAGTTAGCCTTCCCACCCATTTTCAAAAGACATAAAAAGAGCCACTGAGACCCAGGTAGGGACTGCTCTTTCCACTTTCTTGCGAAGCACTTTGCCAGACGATATCCAGAAGGACCATATCCAGAACTTAGACTCCAGATTCCAGGACTTTGAAGCAGAAGGCCTACTGCAAGCTAAAAGTATTCTCAGCTGGCCTTACAATCTTGCAAACTGATTTTACCCCAGACTTCCAAGGGGCACATCAGAATAACACAGCGGGGCTGTGCTGTTTCTACTTCTTTGCCAAGAACATTTGCCAGAACAGACCCAGAAAGCAGAGCTGTATCCAGAACCGCAGACCAGACCAGACCAGACTGCTGTGGAGTGCTGTGGAGTGCCAAGAACTTTTGCCAGAACCAGAGATCCAGACAAGCAGAGCAGAGCTGACCCAGATAGCTGTGACTTCAGAACCACCCGCCAGAAGTCCAGTCTAAACCTGTTGACCAGATCTTGATGGCCTATTTCAAATTTATAGTGTGAGTATCCAGCCAGAACTCTGCAGAACCAATCTCTTAGTCTAAAATAATCTCATCCCATCCATTTCAACCTATTTAGAACTGCATAGAAATCGTGTGTCCATTCTGTGATTTCAAACCTGTGAAAGTGTCATTTGTCATTTGAATCTTACTTTATTTCTGAGTATCTACCTCCACTAAATCGTCCATATCTTTTGAACTGCATGTCCTTGAAGCGACTTTCTATTCCTTATAGTTTTTCCGTAATCCCGATAGACGCACTCCGAAAAAGTGCTGTGAATTGCAATTTGTCTCAATTTCTCCACCTGTCAAAAATAGCTGTCCTTTTGCTTGCAACTGCTGAACTCTGTTTTCAACCTGATAATCATTCATGAATCACTGATAGTGTTGACCTGAACCAATCTTAAGTAGCTATCACCTACCCTGAATTTCCTATAGGGAATTAAAATCATTTTTAGCATATTTTTCACTTCATTGCAAATCACATTTAAAAGTATTTTTGACTGTTTAAAAGCATACCGGTTGCTCTAAGCTTGCTAGGGGGAACTGGAATTTGTATTGCATTTGATTGTATTCCTGAAAACTGTGTGCTCTCCTTCCATCTCCTTATATTGCATAGGGGGCGGGGGGAATTGTCAAAAGAAAAAGTGATCATCTTATCTCTTGTTGAAACCATATCAGTTTATTTCTGTGCTGCATTCTTTCCATCATTGCTTTTCCTTGAAATCATAAAAGTATTCTCTGCTACCTTATCCTTCCTTTACCTACTCCTAAGTAATTAAAAAACTGTGCTAGTGTAATATTATCCATTGTTGATCACTATCATATTCGTAAGTGTGCTATCAAATATTAATTTATTTATAAAAGTGTGATATATATCTTGTTTAATTTTTCAATAAATCTTTTAATTTGCAAAACAAACCTACTTCTTGGCTCAGTGAGGTCAGGGGGATTCAAAGAGAGGGGCGTTATATAAGGGTTTATCATCCAGGTTTATGAACTTGTCATGAAAATATATAAATAAGGGCTTCCATTGGGCATTCCAGACTAGGCATTGACTTAGTTAGATTGCTGAATTGGAGTCACTAACACAACACAACTTTCAAAGAACCCCCGAAGCTGATATTCAGTTTTTTCTTACCCCTATCATCAAACACTCAACCATACTCCTTGCACATGGTGATCTCACCCTCTAGACAAAAAAGCTACCACCATCGCAACCACACTCTCAGACATGGACCTTACCCAATTGGTATCCTCACTAACCCACATCAAAGGCATCATCCTAGACTGTATTGTGACCTTCAATTCCAATCTATCCATCCCAACTCTCAGCCCCTTACCGTGGACCGATCGCTCATTGGCTAAATTCTGCATCTCTCATCCACATAATGCTACCAACTATACTATCACCCCCAATTCTATCCTAGCTCGCAACACCTGCAGGCTCAGAGAATGAATCCTAGCACCTACTCTGTTTCGCTTACTTACAGCCCATGGCCCCACTGACCATGACCATCAATCACTGGTTACCCATTACAACCGTACCTTCTTGAACCAACATGCTGCACTTAAAGCTGAGATCCAGAAACCAGCACAGTGCCAATACCTGGTTCTCTGACTCACTCCGTAAGCACAAACGCCCTCTGGAACTTCTCTGGAGAAAAGACTCAACCTCAGTCAACAAAGAAGCCTTCTCTGCCACAGCTAAAACCTATAAAAATGTACCCATATCCACCATAGAAAACTCATATAACACAAGGATTTCCAAGGCTAGCACCAACACCTAAGAGCTCTTTACCATCGTTAAAGAGCTAGAGAACCATATCCTACCTACCTCACAATACCGAAGACAAAGTCTGGTGTAAAACCATCCAAGATGCCCTCTTAGATAAAACTTGCAAGATGAGGGAGAAAACTTGCCAAACAACTCCAGCCTGCTACTAAAAACCCCATTGCTTCAGTTCCCATTCGCACACATCCTGATTCACCTGCCATTACTTCTTTCACATTTCGCCAGACAATACCACTGAAGTAACCAAATTTATACAGCTTTTAAAACCCTCTAATTGCAAAGGTGATAACTGCCCAGTTCACATTGTTAAACTAGGCTCTGGAAAACTTGCCCCCATTATAACTAACTTCATCAATGCCTTTTTGCCTTAAGCACTGTCCCTTCTTGCATTAAAGAAGCCTGGACCACCCCACTACTTAAGAAACCTACCCTTGCTCCAACCCTTCCCACCAACTACCGCCCATTACCACAGTGCTTTTTCTCCTCAAAAATCTGGATTGCACATCCTACTCCCAAATTAAACTCTTCCTTGAACATTACAATTTGCCTGGTTCCTGGCTTTAGACCCATACAGAGTACTCAAAACAACCTCACTATTCTGCTCCTCTTTGACCTCTCTGCAGCATTCAGTCTTGTTGATCATGACATCCTTTGCCAGCACCTCAGTACTAAGTTCCACTTCTCCATGGAGGCAGCTTCCTGGATAAAATCTTTCCTTTGTGAGCACACATTCAAAGTCTTCATTGGTGATGCTGCCACTGACCCCACTTGTATTTCCTTTGGCGCCCCTCAAGGCTCCTGCATTTCCCCCACTCTCGGCAACATCTACATAAAACCCCTATTGAACCACTTAGATATTGTTGTAATCCCATACACCATTGTGGCTGATGACACCCAGATACTCTTACCCATCTCAGGTAACTATCCTCAACATGTCACTGCCATTAATCTGATCTTTGGCATCATCCAGAACTGGATGGCTAATTACCACCTCTGCCTTAGTGATGATAAAACCAAGTTACTCATTGCAGGTTCTCCCCACCGTCTGAAGAAATTTCACCCTGAATTCTCTACACTCACCATTGACTGCATGTCTATCCCTGTCTCAAAGCTTGTAAATACTCTTGGTGTCTACTTGGATGCGGAGCTTAACATGTCCCAACATGTCAATGTCCTAGTGTCTTCAACAGCCTACACGACCACCATTCTGTGTTCCTTGATAAGACAATACCATCACATCTGAAGACAAATTTAGAGAATGTTCCCACTTAGCTATTGATCAGTAGTCCCCATGAGGTAGGTCTCTTAAAACGGAGAAGGGCAGAACACATCAAACTGATACCAGGGGCAGAGCTGCCCCAGTCAGCCAGTACCCCATGACCAATGAAGCAGGCCATTGTAGCATTATAGCAGCAGCATGTAATAGTGCCATCAGAGCACCCATGCAACACAGCTGTGTACCCAGTGAAAAAGCAAAGGGGTCTTCATGGAGGATGGTTCTGGATTTACGCCAGATGAACAATATTGTAGAGGCAGAGTTTTCAGTTGTCCCCAATCCTGTCACCATCCTTCGCAATATCCACACTGCATCAACCTATTTCATAGTAACAAAGCTCAAGAATGCATGCTTCTATATCCCATTGTACCCATACTCCCTGTATCTCACATCACTCACCTACAGAGAGCAGAGGTTCCAACACACCAGGTTGCCAGAGGGGTTTGTGAGCCCCTGTTTATGTTTAATAGGGTACTACAAGTGGACTTAGGAGAACTACAGGTACAGAGCACAATAATTCAATATGTAGATGGCATCCTGGTGTGTAGCACAACAGAACAGCAGTGCAGAAATGACTGAGTTTCACTTTTGACTTAACTGGCGGTAAGGCGATACAAGGTTGACAAAGAGAAGTTGCAATACTGCCTGCAAGAAGTTCTAAACCTAGGGCAGATAATAACAGCAGCGTGAGGAGAGTAACATCAGAAAAGGAAGCAGCACACCACACCATACAGCTGACCACGATCAAACAGATGATCTAAGCAATTCCTTGGATTAGGTAACTATTATTGGGCTTCAATCTTCAATTACTCCACCTACACCAAACCTCTATTGCAGGGGTTAATAGAAGAGCAGAAAGTTAAGGGACCACTTTTCTGGACATATGAGATGGTCCAGTCTTTTCAGGAACTATAAAATGCAATCAGTAATGCACCTGTTTTAGCAACACCAGATTACACAAAATAATTCTTCCTGTTTTCACCTTCAAATTGTCAAGTGACGGCGGCTGTCCTCACTCAACAAACTTAAATGGAGCACAATCATTTGCCTTATTGCAGTGGCCTCTTAGACCCAGTATGCAGGGACATTTCCCATGTGAACAGGCTTCAACAGCAGCTGACTTCACCATTCAAAAATCATCCGCACTCACAATGGGATGCCCTGTCACATTATACATGGATCATGCAGTTTTTGTCATACTCGAGAAATCGAAATCCACTCTCACCACACAAAAATAATCAGGATACAAAGTCATTTTATCCAACCGTTCCATTCACATAGTGAGATGGCATACTGTCAATCCAGAAACATTCATTGCAGAGCCAGTACAGCCACATGATGTAATGCATGATTGCTCTACATATGAAGATACACCCGATGATACTACCCATGTCAGGAAAGCGCCACATGAAGAAGAGGAAGAGCTTGTTGATGATTGATTAGAGCATGGGGGTCAGCCACACTGGTGCAGCAGTATTGAGGATTGAAAAAGGTGAGTACAAAGTGACATCTAAGGTATAATGGTGCTCACACTACTCAAAACAAGCAGCCAAGCTCATTTCACTAATAACAGCATTAGAAATATCCAAGGGGTGCTTTGCTTCCATCTACTCAGATTAAATTTATACCACACCAACAGTACATTCAGGCCTCTCCAGATGGCAGAGGTGAGGTTTCAAAAAATCAGATGACACACCTGTGCAACATGCTGCCCTGCTTTCTATGTTAATTGTTGCATTGACACTCCCCACAGCAGTAGCAGTAGAAAAGTGTGCAGCTCACACCAATAATACAGACCCAATTGGTTGTGATAAGGATGCATCAGAATCAGTAGCAAAAGAAGCAGCATATCTGGAAATGCCAAATCCCACAGTGTTCCGAGGTAATATTACAGCAGGTAGAACAAAAGATTCCTTACAATGCAATCCCAGTGACTCAGATTATTTAATTACAGGCACAGGCTCCCCATCAAGAGAAGGAGTTATGGATCAAAAGAGGGTGTATCCCTCACAGATTTAATTTGGAGACATAAGGCCTCATTACGAGTCCGGCGGTAGCCGTGGTGGAAAAACCAGAAGGCTGCCGCCGGACCGGTAATACCATTCCGCCTCCGTGATTGCCGGAATCACTGGGGCATTACAACCCCGGTGACCCAGTAATTCTGGAGGCGGAATTCTGTAAATGTAATAACACAAATCAGTCTAGCAGAAATGTCTGTGGCGATAGGGAGCTGTGGCTCTGTAGCATGAAGGTATGAAGGAGAAGCAGTAATATGCAACTAACACAAACATGACAGCATGTCAGCCAAGACCTTTGTAAGCAGGGAGAGGAATGGACAAGCAGCAGCTTGGGCCAAGAAGCTTACTAGACAAATGCACCTATCCAAAAGGCCCATTCAATTTGAAGCAATTAGAGAAGAGATTAGAGAACATAATGATAGCACTGCCCTATTAAAGATCAAGGCAATTTAAGGCCCGTTTAAGAAGCAGCCACCCTTGTGCTAGTAGAGTGGGAAAGAGACCCAAGAGGTATGCATGGACAGTGTATTGTAATCTGAGTAAGACAGAAGTCCTGTCCTCAAAGTCCTCAAAGTCCTGGGTCAAATGGGAAGGCTAACCAAACTGTTGATGCTGGGTATCAGAAAGGTCATTGAAGCTGGGCCCCTGCAGAACATATAGTGACTCAGTAAGGTAACTAGTGAGAAGGGAATAAGATTCCTTATTGGTGAGAAGGGCACATATCCCTGATTATTGAGGAGGATTCTGTAACCATTGAGAGTGAGAATGGTATTGTATTATTCCCCTTATTAGTGTGGTGGAAACAATATCTTTTTGACATGAGAAGGACACGTTAGATATTAGGAGTGAGAGGGGCACTATATCCCTTTAAATGGAACTGGCAGACTATAAACCTGGACTGGGAAGAATTGGAACAGGCAGTATCCTTATGTTTGGGAACTATATCTCTGTGACTATAAGATTGTGCAAGGAAGGTGATGGGTGCTTTAGAACAGGAACTGTGATACTGAGCCAGAAAGCTGCAAGCAATATATTTGAATGCCTTTAACAGTACAAATGAAGTAGCTGGGCACTATATGCCTACATTCTTTTGTAATGAATAAGCAGCTTCAGGGAGAACAGAAAATCCCTCAGAGGGATCCCAGACACATAATATTTGTGACCAATCCTGACACCATTTTGCATAGGCCAACTCCAGAATGGAAAATTCTGTTTAGTTAGAAGTAGTGCTCATTCATTGCATAGGTGGTTTCTAAATCCTGTCCCTTGGTTACAGGGAAGACACTAAAGATAGGTGGAGAAAGTACTTCCTGTGGAGAGAGGGGCAATATCAGTATGCTGGGAATGTGTAGACCAATGTGTGCTAGAATCCATGACATATTATGGTTTGACCCCGTATTTGACCATTTGGTTACATTGTTCCAAGGGAGGAACTCACAGGTTAGTTGTACTTTTATCTTCAGTCCCTTTAGTTGTTGAACACAACCACCCCGTGATTGATCATGAAGATGTGCCGGAACTGTGCGCTCTGCATCACATAGTTTGTTGTTCTACCACAATATGGTTTTAGAAATGGGGTTGAGTGAACCTGATCTTTGGATTCAACCCATAGATACCTGGACCACTATAAGCCACAGCATTATGTTTATCTTTTCCCTTTTGTTTGGCTTCTGGGTCTCCATTTTCCATCTTTGCTATTCTAGCTATCTTTGCACAGGGTTTAATGGATGACTCGTTTGGTTAGGCATTGGGTGGCCTCCAAACCTATCAGTATGGGATTAGAAGGGAGGAAGGAGGACTAATCTGTAGAACTGTTCCTGGCCACGCAAGTCTAGGGACCTAAGTTTCCTTACCTCCACTTTCCCTCTGTTCCTCGGAGACAGCCAATCAGCTCCATCCAGCTACAAAGTGAGGTATATTTCCCCACCCTTTCCTCCTGTAATCAGTGCCAAGGGAGACTGATACATGGAAAACCACAACCGAGCAGACCTTGTTCCCTGCACAGACTTTGGAGAGTGGTTTGAAGCCTTCTTTATACCTGATAAACCTAAACAGTTGCCACAGTAAGTCTTATTAAAGCATTGACAAATGGATAATTAAAATCTGTGATCAATTTAACTGGACTCTAGAAAATTAGAGAGGTCATGCCCCTATTCCAAATACTATCTTACAATGATTACTAGTGGCAAATTTCCTGGAACATGCTTAATACATTTTGAAGGAATGGCCAAAATGGTCCAGTGGCTGCACAATAGTTGGAAGATCTTTGTGATTCCCTCGCTCACTGGAAAACTTTAATAATCCTTCCATCTATTAAAACTAGATTCTCTTTAAGTATTACACAAGAGGAATGGACATGTTATCAGGTATCAGTGAAAAAAAGTATTTAATTTAAGGTTGCAGCCCACAGAAACACCGGACCTGTTGGTTTATCGGAGCAAGGACGTCTACCCAAATGGCTTCCAGAATACACTTTTGTGGAGGCGAAAGAAGCCCTTGTGTTGAAGCAGTTTACAGAGTTGTTACCCTCGGACATACAGAGAGGGGTTAGGCTGTTGTATTTACCAATTCTGGAGGAGAACATGCAACAGGTATTTGCCATCAGACATTGGGCCCATAGGCATATGGGTAAGGAGCAGGTGTCCCAATCCTGAGACCCAGTATTGAGCACAAGGGGTATACTACCCCTTTCCCAAGCAAAGTCACCATCAGTGAGCAGAAATCTTGAATTGTACATCAGAGTGACTACCTTCACAAGCTCTGAACATCCTTCCCTTTTCTGAGAGACCATCCAGAAATTACCCCTGTGGGGAGCTTGGACACCCCGCCTGATAGTGCCTAAGACTACTGTTGGTAGAACATATGGAATTATGGATGATGAGGCCCCTCAAAGGAGCATCAATGGTACATCAGTAAGTCTTAGAGGAAGAGGAGGAAGAGGACCTGGATCCAGAATACTGAAAGTTAGCAACGGTGCAAGTGTAAAGTTGTACGGTATTAGCACTAGGGTAAAGTTTGGCCCATTTCTAAAAAACACTGGGACATATTAGAAAACCATTGTGATATAACAAGTGCAATTTGGCATGGTATAAAGACCAGAGCAAACATTGCCCTAGTGCAAAAAAGGTACATTTTTGATGCATCAGGGCAAATATATAAAGTATATTAATATATAAATCATCCATGCCTAAACCCTGACTTAATATCAATGTGATATGTGCATTCACAATTAGCTCCATATCTTGCACATGCCTTTGTACCAGGGTGATTACTAATGAAGAAATTTAAAATGTCTTGTGGCAATTCAGTGGCTCTAAGGCCCACCCATAGCTTAGATCTTTTCATCATATCAAAGGATGTGCTAAGGTCCATAAAGGCCAAATGCACCACCACATTTTGTTGATGGACAGAGAATTAGCAATCAACAGAAATAAGTTTAAAACATATTGTTTGGTTCATAAATCCTTGAAAAATTCCAGTTGAATTGTTGACAACATTTTCTTGTTCTCCCAGGATTCTAAATGATGTAGTATGGCCTTACTAAATATGTTAAATCCCTGATCCAACGATGATATTGGCCTATATGATTCATGATTACTCCGTATTCCTTTTTTTTTTTATTATACAGATCACCACCAATTTTCAAGAACTGGGATTATGGTTTAATCACATAATTATACCAACAATGTTTGTTAATAAAGTACCCCCTAGGTGTTCCAGGTTTTAAAAGAGGTCAACAGGGGTACCACCCTGGCAAGGAGAATTTATTTTTTATTTTATTTTACAATGGTGTAATGGTTGTTTCCTCAAAGCAGTTCAAATGTCCTTGACATCGAACTCAGTGTTGAAATTCTAGGCTGTATTTCATACCGTTAGTTGTTCAATCACAGACTTCCAAAAGGTTAATTTTATGGGATAATTATAACCTATTGCCCATCTTTTCCTCAAAGTACAAAAAAATGAGAAAGAGAAACTCCAGAACTTTAGCCTTGAAACTCAACACTGTGAAAACAAGTCCAACTGTCACAAGTGGCAGTCATCAATGGAACAAATTCAAGTGAAAATATCATATCCTGGATGCTATGTGTTGTGACAGCCATTCTAATAAAAGAAAACCTCATATTATTTATCCCATCAGGGCAATATGCCAGAATGCATCTTGCTTTGGCTGAGGGAGAATACTGTGCTATTTTATCCCTATGGTATGCATTCATTTATTTTATGATCAGTGATAAAACATAAAACCGACTTACAGATACAATCAGTAAAAAACAGCAAAATAATACAGAACCACAAAACAAACACGCATATAATGAGAAATAAGTCAACATTCTACAAAAAATATATAATTGGTGTTGCAGGTCATCGGGAAAATAAAAATGAATTACAAAAGGATTGAATGACATTAGAAAAACCCTGGCCACAAATCTGAACTTTTTTTGCCTGAGGGTTATTAGGAGGGCGCAAAGGGTTCCTTTATGTTTCATGTGATCCTCAAGAAGAATTGAATCTATTTGGATGATAAGTTGGTTGCTGACGAATAATTGCTTCGTAATCTGGGCAACCTACATTGAATTGCTTTCAGGCTTCAAAAGGAGGCAATTGTAGCCTTATAGCCTTGATAGGATCAGAGAACATATTCATTTTTTTACCACATGAGCAGCAGTATGAAAAGCAGATTTTAGAGAATGGATGGCACATTATGGAGCCCTCATAAAAATGGCATTGGGACTCATTACGAATGTGGCGGAAAGGCAACAACCACGCCTGTAGTGCTACCGGTGGCGTTGTTACCTCTCTGCCACATTACGAGTTCTGCTTGCCGTTGCCGGACACGCGTTGTCTGACCAGGCGTGCAGACCTGCACACACGAGCAGAACTTGTGATTGCACCATGCTCCCAACCCCCATTCTGCCCCTATAGGGCAGAATGGGGATCGGCAGGCTGGCCATACCAGGCACCCGTGAATGGGCAATTATGGTAATGGCCCATTCGCGGGTGCAGGGGCCGGTAGCGAGTTTGGCGGTAGCCATGCCCTTAATAAGAGCACGGCTACCGCCAGACTCGTAATGAGGCCCATTGTCTGCTTCTGTATTGGATATAACTAGTGCCTTGCCAAAATGATGCAGTGGGCAAACAAATCTGTACATTCCGAAACAAATACCTGATAATGAACAGATTGAGTATTTTTTGGTTTGCATGCTCTTTAAAAGATCAGTGGGATGCAATCAAATGTAAGGATCAGGCCGACTGCACCAGAGTAGGAGGGATATTATATTTAGCTAAATTAAAATAAATAGAGCTTAATGGCATTAACACCATTGGAATGAATTAAAAAATTTCCTCCAGCACATGAGGTTCAATCACAGATCAATCACAGAGATAAATAGGACATCCTCGAAGGATGACTCCTTGAGATACAACTGTGTGTAATGGGCATACTGATGAACACAATTGCATCTGTCAGATACCAGATCTTGCAGCAGGATACATATAGAAGTTGAGGAATACTATACTGGTGATGAAATAGATCCCTAGAAACTCTGAAACAATGGCAAAGGGGAGCTCTCAAAGGTCCCATCTGAGCAGCCTGAAATAGGTAAACAAAAATACCTACTCCATTCAAGAAACCTACCCACTATGTCCATGCAAGAATATAGAGCACTTGGAGGGCCTTCTGGTCAAATGTATGAAATCGCACTGAGAAATCAAGAAGCACACATGATCCAGCATCACCATCATCAGTTCCCGAGAAGACCTCATCCAAAACTTGGAGCGTGAGTGTTTATGTGCTGTGACAAATTCAGAGAACAAATTGGTAAGAGCGTAAAAGAGTACAAAATCAATGTAAGCTTGGAGGTGAAGAGCTACCGCCTCCACTCTGATTATTCCCAGGATGGGCAAACTGGTGATAGGCCAATCATCTCTAAGTGCTCTGGAATCCAGAAATGATGCACAATATTGTTAATTAGGCCCTTTTTTTTAAGGATACAGAAAATAACTTTCTGATTATAAATGTATGTAGAATCTGCCAAAATATTGACACTGCTTCACCATGAATCATCATTAAATATCAGGCTGAGATAACATCATCTAAATATGATGCCGGTATTAGTGATGATTATAATATGGAACAAACCAGCCAAAGAATCAGTTCCAAAATCATGCCAACTAGGATAACACATAAGACAAAGGAGCTTCACCAATTGAATGCGTGAAGAAATTTTGTTTTGAAGAAGTACTATTTTTTTATTACAATAACAATATTGGAGGCAGTACATTTATCAGCTTATTTCAAATGTGCTGGAGCTGGTAAAGGAATGACCCAATATTTCACCACTTGAAAAAGCACCTAAGATTGAATTGTTGCTGGGGTGATCTTCAGGTTGATATATTTGTTCTTATGCCCAATCCTTTTTTTTTTTTATCAAAGAGGACCACTCTCTACTTTCCCTTTGCAAGCCTTCTAAGAGTGGTGGGTTTATGTTTGAATGTTTGTAATGGTGACAATTTGCCTGATTATTGTACCATGAATTGCTGTAAGTGTTCCTCCATTGTAGCACTATTACAGAAGACTATCTCCAATAAACACCTTCAGATATGCAATATACAATTTAATTCAGCTGTGACAAGTATGTTATGAGATGTCAAGAACTGTGTCTAGTATGAATACAGATGATATTCTTGGAATTTGTCAAGTGGTAATGTATTTATGTGGTAAGTCCTGATAATTGCCAAATAGAAAGAGATCAGAATTATAGTCTCCATTATGACCAAAACCCAGGTGGGCACATTTAAAAATATTACAAGGTAATTGGAGTAGGTGAACTGCCCACATTAGCACTTACTTGCTGTTAGGTCCCCTGCAACAATTTTCCACATTAATAAACCAGAGTGGAAACAATGAAAGATTAAAAACATGTGAAATTTCTTTTACCCTTCCATTCTGCTCTCTGTTTTGTGGAAGATGGCAAGGATCCCTGCAAATGTAGCTTTGCAAATGTCATCTACTTGCATTCCTAGGTAATCCCCTTTTAGCAAGTTAGATGCAGGTGAATTCTATGGGAATCCATTTGTACTGCACCTGCATGAAAATGTCATGCAGGCTAATAACTGTGCGGAGGAGGAAACATATTTCCCATCCTATCTCCCACGCCACCTGGAAACGTGTATAAAGTAAGTGCAAAGACTGGAATAAGGTATACTTGTTTTTACATTTATTTCACTATGATGTGGC